>NW_027185887.1:2326141-2407129 GCF_028583685.1 Petaurus breviceps papuanus | reverse complement strand
ATCCATCCATCCATCCATCCATCCATCCATCCATCCATCCATCCATCTATCCAAATTCACAGACCTCAAGTTAAAGATTCTTGATCAAATTCAATCTCACAATGAATTGATGTTTCCTCTACCTTCAATACTATTTTTCCTCCCCACCACTGCATCTCTGACTGTTCAAACCCAGCACAAGTTTTGGTGTTCTCAACAATTGTTATGTCCTCTGTGAAACTTTCCTGATTGCCACAGGTAAAAGTGGCTAGTCCTTGAAGGCCCATAAAGCATGGGTGTATGTACTTGTGTTTATATCTTCTTGTTTGTAAACAGGGACACATAATACTGAGTAGTAATATGACTATATGCCTTTTTCCTTTGCTAGAGAATAAGCTTTTTCCCCCCATTTTTCAAATGCTTTATTAACTTATTAATTAACATCATTAATTTTCACCAGATTTTGAGGTACAAATTTTCTCCCCATTCTCCCCTACCCACCACCCCAAAATAGCAATCCCCCAGGATATCCCCTCCTCCAATATGCTCTCTCCCATATATTCTCCCATACACCCTTCAACTTTTCCAGTAGGGCATGGTGGATCTCTATGCCCCAGTGCCTGTATATATTATTTCCCAATATATATATATATATATATATATATATATATATATATATATATATATATAATTTTAAACATTTGATTTTAAAACCTTGAATTCCAGATTTATTCTCTTCTTCCTTTGTCACCCACCCTTGCTGGGAAGATAAGCAGTTCAGAATAGGTTGTATATGTGTAACTAACGCAAAACATTAACATAGTAGATATATTGTAAAAGACTGACTATATTTCCCTCCCTCCTATTCCACCTCCCACTTGTTCTATTTTCTACTTTGATCCCATACCTTTTCAAAAGTGAGTGCTTCCAACTTCCTTCCCCCTCACCCCCAGCCTGCCCTCCCTTCCATCATCCCCCCTGTTTTCCCCTTCCCCACTACTCTCCTGTGGGGTGAAATACCCTATTTAGTATGTATTTCATTCCCTCCCTGAGTCAAATTCAATGAGAAAAAGGTTGACACGTTCCCTTTTGCCTTCCTATTCTTCCCCTCCATTGTAACCATTGCCTCTTCTTTATGAAATAGTTTACCCCATTTTGTCTCTCTTCATCTCCTCTCATTATATTCCTCTCTAACTTCTTAATTTCACCTTTAAAGTATCATCCCTTCCTATTAAATTGGTCCTGTGCCCTCTATCTATGTATACTTGTAAACATATATACACACATTCACATATGTATTCATATGCCCATATACCCTGCAAGATAGACATATATATTTCTATTCCCTTCAACTATTTTCAGACTGATAAAAGTTTCATCAGATACACTTATCATTTTTCCATGTAGGAATATCAATAGTTCAACTTTGATAAATTCCTTATGATTTCTTTTCCCTGTTTACCTTCTCAAGCTTCTCTTGCTTCTTATATCTGAATTTCAAATTTTCTATTCAACCCTGGTTTTTTCATCAAGAATCCTTGAAAGTACTCTATTCCATTGAACGACCACATTTTCCCCTGAAACATGATACTCAGTTTTGCTGGGTAGGTGATTCTTGGTTTTAATTCCAACTCCTTTGACCTCCAGAATATCATATTCCAGGAACTTCTATCCCTCAGAGTAGAAGCTGCCAGATCCTGTGTTATCCTGATTGTGTTTCCACAATATTGAAATTGTTTCTTCCTGGCTGCTCACAATATTCTCTCCTTGATCTGGGAATTCTGGAACCTGGCTATAATATTCCTAGGAGTTTTCTTTTTGGGATCTTTTTCAGGAGGTGATCAGTGGATTCTTTCAACCTCTATTTTGCCTTCTGCTTCTAAACCATCAGGGCAATTTTCTTTGAGAATTTCTTGGAGGATGATTTCTAGGTTCTTTCTTTGATCATGGCTTAGATGTAGTCCAATAATTTTTAAATTATCTCTCCTGGATCTATTTTCCAGGTCAGTGGTTTTTCCCATGAGATATTTCACATTTCCTTCTATTCTTTCATTTGTTTGGATCTGTTTAACATCATCTTGATTTCTCATAAAGTCATTAGCTTCCCATTGCTCCATTCTAAATCTGAGGGAATGATTCTCCTCATGGAGCTTTTGAGATTCTTTTTCCATCTGGCAAATTTGGCTTTTTAAGGCATTCTTCTCTTCATTGCCTTTTTGAGCCTCTTTTGCCATTTGAGTTAGTCTATTTTTTAAGGTGTTATTTTCCTCAGTCAGGCTGTTGACTCATTTTGTAATTTTCTTGCATCATTCTCATTTCTCTTCCCAATTTTTCCTCCACTTCTCTTATCTGCTTCTTAAGGTCCTCTATGGACTCTAACAAGCTCATATTTTCCTTTGAAGCTTTTAGTGCAGGAGTTCTGACTTCACTGTCTTCCTCCTATTCCATGTTTTGATCCTTTTTGTACCCAAAACAAGAATCTAATGTTGTATTCTTCTGTTTGTTTTCTTTCCTTTGTCTGGTCATGTTGCCCCTCAGTCACTTGACCCCTGGGCTTTTTCCCCCAGTAGGACTCTGCCACCAGACAGAGGAGCTTCTGTCCCAAATGCTGGGGTTTTCTCAGCTGCTGGAGGTATTAGTTGGGTGCCCCCTCTGAAGACTTCACATGCTCTGGCAAGCTGGTTGCACACCCCAGGACCTCCACCCTATACTGCAATCCAGATCCAAGCAGGATAAAGCAAGATCAATTACCCCTCAGATTGGTTGCGTGGTCCCTCTACACTCTGCAGTCCAGGAGCTGAAGCTGCAACATGGCACCAGCTGAGCCAAGGAGTCTCAGTGCCTTCACTCTGGTGGCAAAAGCAGACACACTCCCAACTACTGGTCCCAAAGTCTAGACTGCACTGACCTCTCACTTTGTCCTTCGCATCTATGTGTTGATAAATCTGGAAACAGCTACAGCTGATGGTGATCTGGAGTCCCTCCAGCTGGTGGCTGGTCAATCCCCCCCCTGGGGCTAAAACCTCAGGTTCATATGGGCCTAGGCTTGGCAGCCAGAGTGCTGCACTGGCTGATTCCTGCCAGCCTGCCAGGCTGTCCTCAGTGGAAGGTTAGCTTCTCTGTGTCATTTTGTGGGTTCTGCAGCTCCAAAGTTTGTTTAGAGTCCCCTTTTACATGGATTGGGGAAGGTGGAAGGTGGAGCTGTGTGGAGGTCCTGTTTCTACTCTGCCATCTTCGAGAATAAGCTTTTTAAAACAGGGACTGTGTATTGTTTATCATTGTTTTGTGTCCCACTGCCAAAGCTTGGTGCTCTATATGTGGCAGATTATGGATGCAAATTATTAAATGAATGACTAAATTCTGAGGGGAGGAATTTCTTTGAGGGGGAGATGCTTTGGGGCACATGGCCCCTGTGGTACCCTTTGAATCATGCTTCACGTGTACTGACTGTTCTGCCTGGAACAAAGACCAATTCAGTTGGTTAAGAAATATTTTAGTTTGTGTCTGTGATATATAAATTGTGTGAACCACAGGTTCTTCCCCACCCCCTCCTGCTGCAGGATAAATACCCATTTAAGTCTTTTCTTCCTTTTTTTGTAAGTTCTTGAAATAAAGAATAAGTGAGTCCTCTTTTTTACTAGAACTGGTTACAACTTGCCTAAAGAGAATGTTTTGACTTTGGTTATGTATATGTGTCCTTAGCTGCATTAAATTAACATTCCCAAATACAGACTTTCTAATGTGCTAATCTTAGGGAGGCAAAAATCAACATTCAAATGGTAATTATTTAGAAAGTAAATTGATCAATTTGTCCTAAGCTCCATGAAGATGAACTTAGGTCAATCCACTTTGCCTATTAAGATTTTGAAGATATCTGGTTGGATTACTTTCACAGTAAAAGTCTATTTTCCACTGGGGTTTAGTAAGGATTTAAAAAAACCAAAACTTAAGCTGTACCATTACACCTTAGGGAAAATAAACTTTTAATACAACTGCATTTTGTCAAGTCTCAGCAAACTGTCCATGTAAATAACCTCCATGTTATTAGTTTTTAGTTGTGTGATGCACCCTTTGGTGAAAGGAAAACTATTGCTAAATAAATATATTGAAAATGAGCCAATTTGACATCCCAAGGAAAAAAAGAAGGAAAGGAGAGAGAGAGGGGGAGAGAGAGAGAGAGAAGAAAGACAAAAAAAAGAGGAGCATCCTCAGCATAGTTTGTTTGAGAACTAAGGTATTCTATCATACACTTAATGTAGAAAAATTAAGAGGATGCATATTAAGCAAACATTTATTAAATGACCTATGTGTATAATAGGTTAATACTGTTATTATTATTAACTATAAATTGTGTGAACCACAGGTTCTTCCCCCCTTCCCTCCTGCTGCAGGATAAATATCCATTTCAGTCTTTTCTTCCTTTTTTTTAAAGTTCTTGAAATAAAGAATAAGTGGTTAATATTTTTTTTTTGCTTTTTGGAGGGTAATTGGGGTTAAGGGACTTGCCCAAGGTCACATAGCTATTTGTTGTGTTGTGTCTGAGGCCGGATTTGAACTCAGGTCCTCCTGACTCCAGGGCCGGTGCTCTATTCACTGTGCCACCTAGCTTCCCCCATACTGGTTAATATAAATAGGGTGATACCTTAAACTAATCAAGAGAGCAAGGAATAATTTATCAGTCAGATCTATGGAGAAGGGAAGAATTTATTACCAAATAGGAGATAGAGAACATTATAAAGTGCAAAATGGATTAATTTTGATTATATTAAATTAAAAAGTTTTTGCACAAACAAAGCCAAAGCAATCAAGATTAGAAAGGAAGCTGAAAGCTTGGAAACAGTTTTTATATCCAGGCTCTCTGACAAGGCCTTATTTCTAAAATATATAGAGAACTGAGTCAAACTTATAAGAATATAAGTCATTCCCCAATTGATAAATGGTCAAAGGGTATGAACAGGCAGTTTAAAAAAAATAAATATTAATAGCTAGCATTTATAAAGTGCTTCACAGTTAGCAAACATATTATACATATTATCTCACTTGATTCTCACCATAATCCCATGAAGTAAGGCTATTATTCTGTTTCACAGCTGAGGAAACTGAGGTTGAGAGGAGTTAAATGACTTGTCCAGGGTCAAGCAGTTCATAAGTCTCTGAGGCAGTATTTGAATCTAACTCTAGGTTTATCACTCTAGCCACTATGCCACCCAGCTGCATTGCTATATACCAGAGGGACAAAAATAAAAAAAAAATGACAAAGTAATTATCTTCAAGGAACTTAAAATCTTTTTGAGAGTTTTGAGTGCTCTGATAACTGGAAGGCAGCATGTTATATTGTAGAAAAAAAATTTTTGGAGGTAGAGGACCTGGGTTCAAGTTCTAATTCGGTCGCTGAATACCTTTCTCTTTGGACAGGTTCTTTAACAGCGCTGGTTCTTAGATTTATCATCTGTTAAATGACTAGTTTGGACTAGACAAACTGAGATTGACAGCCTTGAAGGATGAGAAAATTTCCAGCAGAGGGAAAGATAAGAGTTGAAGAGGGTACCTATGATGAGGGTTTTAGGGTTGCTCTAGGGACGCCAAAATACCAACACTCTGGGTCCTGCTGAATGAATTCGACTTGAGTCTTCTCAGACAAAGAAGTAAAATTTATTAAAAATTCACTTGCATTAAACACAGAGTGAGTCTGTGCTAGGTCATTCTATGGTGCTCTCACTGTTCTATGGCGCTCTCATTATTCTATGGTGCTCTCACACCACATGGTGTGAGATGGGGTCTTATATACAGAAGGTTGTGGGAGGATCTAGGGGTTGTCTAGAGGAGGAGTTTGGGGAGGGTCTTCAGGAGGAGTTAAAGAGGTCAATGAGGTAAGGGTGGGAGGTAGCTGGAGGCTACAGACAATGGTGGGCTAGGCCAGGTCAAGGGTGTATTTATATTTTGATAGCCTCAAGGGTGGGAAGTAGATGAACAATGGAGGGCTAGGCTAGTAACTAGGCTAGTAGTTAACAGTTAGTAACTAGGTTAGAGGTCTGGGCCCAGCCACAATGTAAGGCTTATTGACTCATGCAAATGCCTCATTAAATGAGACAATTTCATCAAAAGTCTGAGGGAGGTTCCCAGAGCCTGTACCTCAAGGACTCAAGGAGAGCTCAAGGGGGCTCCCAGAGTCCATACCTCATCAAGAGTTAGGAGGAGGAAGAGTTTATTTGGTGCTTGGGGGATCAAGTGAATAAAGACAGAGGCTGCAGAGAGTTGAATGAGTTTAAGGGAGACTATGCATGCCCTTTAGACCAGAGGGGAGAGTATATTAAAGTGGGCACTATGAAATATAGCTGGAAAGATAATTTGGACTGAAACTGTGAAAGGTCTTAAATACTCAGCCAAGGAGCTTGTGTTTGATTTGGTAAGTTGAATAAGAATGATGAGAATCTCGTGAATAGGGAAGCATGTGTAAGACCTATGCAGCAAAGTTGGATTGTTGAGAAGGGTAATTAGAGGCAGAGAAACCGAGGTGAATCATATTAAAACAGACCAGGTGAAAGGTGATTAGAGACAAAAGGAGGCACTGGAATTAGAAAGGAGATGAATGACAGGAACATTCAACTATCACACATAATACCCGTGGAAATAGGGAAAGGATTTAGATTTCCATTTCCTTGACTATCCAATGGCAGTGATGCCTTCTTACAATAAACTAAGACAGATCAAAAGAGAACAATTCTGTGAGGAATATGCCACAGGCCAGTCCCCAGATAGTGGAGGTTCAATATTGGAACAAAATGAGACACTCTTAGGTCATTTAATAGTTAATTTACTTAGAAATAGTAGGAGAAATATTTTGAACAAGAATAAACATTGAGGATACCTGGAGTTGATTCAGCTGAGCAAAACTCCCTTTCCTGAGTTACCCAATATGACTCTTTGTAACTACTTTTTACTCAGAATGATGGGGTACCTGGGGTCTAGGTCAAACCAACTTGTAAAACCAGTCTGTGAAGTTGTAACTGCAATTTGTCCTTTCCCACCCTTGAGCTCTTCCCCTTCTCCCTATCCCACACTCCACCTAGGCAACACCCTGTGACATTCCAAATATAACAGGATAAAACATCCTTGATTCTGTTTAAATTCAGGTTAGTTACAGATATACAATCATGCAGTATCCATTCCTATTGGGATCCCGTCCCCCATCAAGATTATGAGGAAGTGACTTAGCAGACTAAACTTGTAGACTCTTGAGTCAACCAAATCTTGAGGAATACTTCAATCAGTACAGGTATACCTGGGAGACATTGTGGATTCGGGTTCTAGACTACCGTAATAAAGGAAATATCTCAATAATTTGAATCACATGGACTTTTTGGTTTCCCACTGCATATAAAAGTTATGTTTATATTATACTGTTCAATAGCACCATGTATAGAAAACAATGTACATATTTTAAGTAAAAAATACATTATTGCTAAAAATGCTAATCATCATCCAAGCCCTGAGAGAATCAGAATCTTTTTGCTGCTCTTGACTTGATGTAAATGGCTATTGACTAATCAGGGTGGTGGTTGCTGAAGGGTGAGGTGGCTGTGGCAATTTCTTAAAACAAGACAAAGATGAAGTTTGCCACATTGATTGACAATTGCATTCATTTGAACACTTAGAGGTCATTGTAGTGTTATTAATTGGCCTAATCTCAACATTGTTGTGTCTCAGGGAATAGGGAGGCCAGAGGAGCACAAGAGAGTACAGAAGTAGGTTGGTAGAGCAATCAGAACACACATAACATTTATAGATTGTTTGTGGTCATATAGAGGCATTACAATAGTAACATTAAAGATCACTGATCACAGATCACCATAACAGATATAATAATATAATGAAAAAGTTTAAAATATTGTGAGAATTACCAAAATGGAGACACAATGTGAGCACATGCTATTGGAAAATGGTATCTACAGACTTACTCTATGTAGGGTTGCCACAGACCTTCAATTTGTTTTAAAAAAGAAAAAAAGCAATATCTGCCAAGTACAATGAAACAAAGCACATTATAATGAAGTTTCCTTATTGGGATCAAAGGAAAAACTAACCTAACTTGCATAGGGGGAGGAGTAAGGATGTTGGTCCTACCACAAGAGTGAATTTTATTATTCAAAAGTATTTGCCTGGTAAGCTAGTGCTATACTTACCTAGCCAATTAAACAAACAAATAAAAAAGTCAATTCATCAAATAAATATCTTAATTATTTTTTGGTTAACAAAGCCCTGGGAATACAAAGACAAAGTAGTGTCTGCATTCAAGGGGCTCACATTCTACTTGGAGGATACCTGTACTCAGATAAATATAATACAAGGTAGGGAGTGAAGGGGACAAATCTGAGACCAGAAAAGTGTTCTTGGAAAGCTTGAGGAAGAAAAGAGTACTTGTTCCAGAGCTATTCATAGGAATTCTTTAATTTAGGCATATTGTTTAGGTGTAGGTGATAAGATAAGAAAGTGTAGTTCAAAAGTATCATTCTTCAGTCAGGGCTTCCAACATTCAATCAGGTAGCTAACTCCATGTTGGAGTTAAGTAATTGTAAACAAAGAAGTTGAATGAGGAATGTGATTCAAAGAGACCAGGTTTCAGGGTGGATTGGGGATATAGCTAAGACAATATTGGGGAAAGAGTAAGGCAACTGAAATGGGAATTTAAGCAGGGAATCCCTGCTAGACAGTCACCTTGGATTTGTAGTGGAGCAGTTGAATATTTTCTAACAGCAACTGGTCTAGAGTTTATTCATGCAGCCAGTTAAGTGCCAGAGTTGATCTGGAAAGAGATGGGTTGGATCAGGTATGTGGTTATAGTGGGCAGACTTTGGAGTTGAGTATCCATGGCAATGGCTATAGGTTGGTGTCAGTAGTTGTCAGACCTTCTGGCAGGTAGGTTGGTGATTTGAATTGCAGGGATATTTAAAAGTAATAGAACAGGAATGAAGGTAGCAGTTTGGGTTAGAGCCATGATGAAGAGTTTAACCTAAAATGGGGGTAGGACAGTTTGAAGTACAGTTGTTAGGGCTGAAGTTGGAATGGGAGAATCAGGGGTAGGGAATACAGAAGTTATAAACTAGACCATGGGATAATAAGAAAAATTGCTCCCAACAGGGCTTGTTAGAGTGATGGAAATCTATTGCCAAATTCAGCATTTTGGTTGAGTGGCTCAACACCCTTCTCCTGGGGTCAGCTCATCCATCCAAACAAGCCAAAAAAAAAAATCAGGGTGGAACCTGTTTTCTTGCTCAGTGATTTCATCTCTCTCTGTGAGCATCTCCATGACTATCATGGTGGAAGTGTGACATTTTCTTAGCAATGGGACTTAGACAATGGACACATGAAGATTGATTTTCAAGTCTCCATGGTCTTTTTTATTATCTAATCCTTTATTAGGAGAGATTCTAGGCTTTTGATTGGAACCCAGACATTATCTGTTCTCCTTTTCATTGGAACAATGTTTCTAAAGGTACAGAATACATAGGATTACAAAGGAAACCAAAGGTTATTGACAATAACGGGTATATCTCTTCCCTGCTCCACCTTGCATACAAGATCATGGAACCTTTGAAATCTATCTATGGATAGAAATTGAGTATCTTCAGTGAAATGCAACCCATCATCTCCTGAGTCAATCTTTTGTACTTTTGATCATCTCTACTGGTTTCTTTTTATTGTTGTTCAGTTGTTTCAGTCATATCTGACTCTTCATGACCCCATCTAGGATTTTATTAGCAAAGATACTAGAGTGGTTTGCCATTTTTTTAAGCATTTGGGGTTAAGTAACTTGCTCAAGGTTACAGGGCCAGGTGTTTCTGGGTGGGTGCTAAGTGTCTGAGCCCGGATTTGATTCCCCAGGTCATCCCAACACTGGGGCCGGTGCTCTTATTTTCTGTGCTAACTGGCCACACCTGGTTTGCCATTTTCTTTTCCAAACATTTTACAAATGAAGAAACTGAGGCAAGAAATTAAGTGACTGGCCTAGGTTCACTCAGCTAATGAGTGTCTGAAGCCAGATTTGAACTCATGAAGATAAGTCTTCGTAACACCATTCTCAGCACTCTATTCACTGTGCCACCTACCTTCCCAGGCTGGTACAATATTCTCCACACTGCTACATTGGAAAGATTTTTTCTTCATTTATTATGCAGGGCCACTAAAGAGCTACATGGAGTGCTGTTGGGAAGATTTTAGGGTTTTACTACTTGTTGGGCCTCAGATAACCAGCATAACGTACTGCTTTTCTTACAAAAATATTGGTGAGTAATATGGTCTGGTTAGAGAAGTAGAGTACAAACTGCCAATAGTATCCCTCAAGCATCAAGAAATTCTTTGTGTCATTTGAGATTAAACAAATGTTATCCCTTCTCTCACCCATGCTCCCATTTCACCAAATAAATCATACTACTCTAGCTCAGGTATTTCTAGCAGTGACACATTGACACAAGAAAAACAAGGTCTCGTGGGCTGGGTTGCATGTTGCTATTCTGTGAGCATATTATTAAAATCTGTAATCTGGAGTTCTTGGATACTATGATTCATAAAATGTTGGACTAGAAAAGAAACATTAACAGAATGACTATGCAGTTGTAATGGTGATGCAGAGCTGAGAAATCATTCTTTTATTTGGTCTATTCTTTGCTCTGATTGAGGTTGTATGTTCCCAGTAACAGTAGGCCTGTTTTTTGTTGTTGTTCAGTTATTCAGTCATGTTTAATGCTACATGACCCATTGCCCATGAGATTTTCTTGGCAAAAATACTGAAGTAGTTTGCTATTTCCTTCTCCAGCATGTTCCCATTTTACAGATGAGGAACTGAGATAAATAGGAGTTAAGTGACTTGTGCAAGGTCACACATTTAGTAAGTGTCTGAGGATGTTTTTGAATTCAGGTCTTCCTGAGTTCCAGACCCAGTGCTCTACCCACCATACCACCTAGCTACCTCTACCCAGCAGGCTTACTTAAATATAAACTGCACTAGATTATACTTAATTCATCAGATCACTGAGATGGGATTTTGGTTCCAGACAATGATGTAGTGAGATCCTCTGAGATCAATTAAACCCAAATGAAAATCAACCTAGTAGACTTCCAAGTGAAACAGAGAATCTTTGGTGGTTGAGGGAGGGAGGGAAAGAGAAGATAAAAGAGTGTGTGAGAGAGAGAGACAGACATAGAGAGAGAAACAGAGAAAGAGGCAGAGTAAGACAGAGGCTGAATGAGAAAAAGAGTAAGAAACCTAGGGAAAAAAGGAAGATAAGAGATGAAATAAAAATAAAAGTAAGTTCAAGGGACTTGCGTATGGGGATGTATTAAAAATGGAAAAGGATTTATGGAAGGAGATGACATCAAATTGTTGAATGCAAAATAAACATCAAGGACTAAATGATGATTCATTCAATAAAAGGAGGCAAAGTGGATGCAAAAGAATTTAATGGAAGAAAACAAACTTAATGACAAAAGCATTCAATGTGAATGAATTCAGTTCACCAATACAATGTAAGAGAAAGGTAGAAAGTATATAATTAAAATTTATTGCATATGAAAAACACATAAAAGAACATAAAGATAAGCATAGAGTGAAAATTGGTCCCTGTAACAAAATTTATCATACTCTAGATACTTCAAAAAGGCTGAAATTATTATTTCCATAATGTGACAATAAAACCTAAAAATGTCAGGAAATATAAAAAGTAAAAGTACATCATGCTATAAGTGATAGTATACAAAGAACCCATTATTTTCAGTTTCTATTCCTTTTCCTTTTATTCTGTATTTGTCATACAGTGAAATGAGTGTGAGCCATGGAGTCAAAGGACCTGGATTCAAATCTTGGTTTTGATATAAACAACCTATGGGACCTTAGACAAGTCACAGTTTCCCTGGAGCTCACTTTTCTCATTTACAGTTTGTGGTGTTTAGACTAACTGGACTCTAAATTTCTATCTCTTAATATATGACATGATTATTTCTTCTTTTCCAACAATCAATGATCAATAACCATTTATTATATACATGCCTTCTATGTATTAGTCTAGACAAGGGGGAATATAAGTACAAAAAGTCCCCTCCCTATTCTTATTATAGTATATTGGAGGATACAACACACATGTATAT
The DNA here is from genome assembly GCF_028583685.1 of Petaurus breviceps papuanus. Lineage (NCBI taxonomy): Eukaryota > Metazoa > Chordata > Mammalia > Diprotodontia > Petauridae > Petaurus > Petaurus breviceps. The sequence goes on along the minus strand of NW_027185887.1, from coordinate 2,395,009 downwards.
GGAAATATACTGATTAATGTAGAAGTTAAATAAGAGTAGATATAGAGCACAGGTACTACATAGTTAATGTGGTACACTAGAACAAAAAACTGATTCTGAAGTCAGAGGATCTGGGTTCAAATCTCCCATCTGCCATTTGACAACAAACTTAACCTTTCTACCTCTCAGTTTTATCATCCAGAAAATAAAGGAGTTTTTTTTTGTTGTTGTTCTTTGAGGTCCTTTTCACAGCTCTCTAACTATGAACTTGAAGTATGTAAATCACTTTTGCTAGTTCAGACTGGCTATATGTCTGTAACTTTTAGTCTTATGAGAGTTGCCTGAGGGCATTTTGAAGTTATGGACCTTGCCCATAGTTACAAAGTATGCATAAGAGTCAGGGCTTGGACCCAGGTCTTACTGACTCTAATATTTCCTACTATTTGCCCAGGTGCGAAAAAAATCATTATTAAATAAATTTTTGAAAATAGAATAACATCTAAATCCTTAAAGGGAACCCTAACTAAAATGTGAAAAAAAAGTCACAGTAATTGTAGGAGAATTTCATATTCCTCTTTCAGAGGAGAAAAATGCATAACTGAATAGCTTATTGTAAAAAGATTTAAAAGACAAAAAGTTGCTTCCTTTTAGTGCTATTAAATTATATGCTACAGAATATTATATGGCATCATTGCAAAAACTGATCATGCTTTAGAACATAAAGAAATGATAAAGAAATAAAAGCACTAAATACATTCTTCTATATGTATGCATAATTATACACAATTAACACATTCTTTATAATTCTTTTATAATGAAAAGATAATAAAAGAAACATAAGGACAAGACATATGTAAATAGAGAAAAATGAATCATTCTTAAAGAATGATTTTGTTGAAGTTCAAATCATAGAAATAGCATCACTTCTGATTCTCCTATCCCAGTCTTATTGGGAGCACAGTTCTCTAAAGAGCACCTAGCTACTTCCCTCATGATTCTAGGAATAATCATGAAGGACTAGATTCCAAATACTGTCAGTCACAAATCCCACTCTTGTGGAATAGCCTCTAGCAATCAATTAGCTTTTACAAAAGATATTTACTAATATGGCACACACACAAAAAACATTTGTTTAAAAAAATAGCAACGTATTTCTCCCTCTCCCCTCACCCCTGCCCCAGATCATGGGCTTGTTCTCCTACAAATACACACAATGCCCAGGTGGAGAGTGAGTTCTGACATAGAATATAAAAGGACCAAGTTTCATCTGTACAGGACACATGTGGACAAAATAAACACATAGCTTCTGGATACTAGAAGTCATTCCTTGTGTTCTAGCTAGCATTCTTCTCTTTTGCATGGTTCATGCCTCTCTCTCTCTCTCTCTCTCTCTCTCTCTCTCTCTCTCTCTCTCTCTCTCTCTCTCTCTCTCTCTCTCTCTCTCTCTCTCTCTCTCTCTCTCTCTCTCTCTCTCTCTCTGTCTCTGGCTATCTTTCTGCAGTTGTATTTGTCTACATGGGTTTGTCTATGTTTGTTCTCATGGTGTCCTTAGTTTTTCTTCACTGCTCTGTGCTTGATGTGTTCTTTCCTAGTATTCCAGTTTCTCCAACAGCAAGATCATTGAGAGAGGGGAAGAAGAGAGAAAAATTCTCCCCCAGCTTTTCCCAAGAATGAATCTTACTCAGGGGTTTATATCAATCTTCAAGACTAGAAACTCATCTTGAACTTATGACTTCAAGTTCTAGGTACTTGAACTTAGACTTGAACTTGACTTAGTCCACTTGACTAAACAAACTGCTGGGCTTTCTGCTGCTATTTAAAATGTCCAGGGGAGCTACTTTGGATAGCCAATTATGCTGTTCCAATTTAACCTAATCAAAGAAGAGTGTGCACCTGATAAAGGAAGCACAAGGGTATAGATAACTGTATTCATGTTAAAAACAACAACTAATAATTATTGATGATTGATTGAAGCAGGCATAGAACCTCCTTCATTATACTTTCCCCCTAGTTAAATGTTATCTGTCCCTAGAAAATCAATTGAAATGCTTTGGACAAAGTCTATAATCCCCCAAAACTTGGTAGTTCTGTAGTTACTTTTTCAAGTATTGTTCTTTTCAAGTACTTTCCCAACTTCCTTATATTATAGATTTTCAGAAAAGTCCATGACCAAAGTTCATAAACAAATCCAGAAATTACCAACCTCTCAGTGTAGTACCTCATCCAAGCTTATGCTCCCTGGACAATGCTTCATGTAATAGAACTTTACCTCCCTCTCCCCCTCAACCAAGACTGTGTTCCTTTTTGAATTAATTGATCAGTCATCTAGTTAGTAAGCATTTATTTATGTACTAAGGTTGGATATACAAAGACAAAAATTAAACAATCACCACCCTCAAGTAACTTAAATTCTATGACAGAAGTAAAATTGAGTAAATTAATCCACATCTATGAGTGTTAATGGATTCAGTGTGAGCTCATGTACTGTGTTTAAAGCAAGATGTGCATATTTTTGGAAAGATGTGCATTTTTTTGGAAAGATGTGCATTTTCACAATGGAGTCAGTAGCTTAATCAAAAATAGTTACTTTAATGGGAATGTCAAGTGCTGTATCATGTTATTGTTGTAAATAATATAAAACAGGGACTATCAAATTCCACTAGATAAGCATTTGCTTACTCTATCTTTGACCAACCATGCTTTGTGGGTATGGTGCTTTTGGTGGTATGGAATGTTAATAGATAGTATTATCTACCACAGAATAAAACCCATTAAATGATATTTGCTTTTAATGATCTACTTGTGCTCAGTAAATATTCTGACAACCAAAAGATAATTTTGTCTTTTGTCTTACTTTTGAACTTTATAAAGCGTTTTATTAAGATTTTTGAATGCTATCAGGTTGTGTGAACCCTACTACTATAATATATGGTATTGTTTTCCCCCTAAGATAAACTTAAACAACAACAACAAGAAACAAATTGTCATTTGTACCTAATATAAAACAGTCTTGGTCAGATTCAGTTTCTAAGCTTTATTCCAGAGAGACCTGGATTTTAACAGCAGAGAGTGTTGTAGGTCAGCATAGTGTGGGAAAAAAGTGTTTATGCTCCAATATTCTGTGACAGAAACATACCAGTCATATCACTTTTCATAATTTCTGAAAATTAATATATCATCATTTATAAAAGAAGTTTTATACTTTTGTTTATACTTAATTCAACATATGTTTTATTAAGTTCTGTGTATTAGGCAATGAGAAAAGTGCTGAAGATGCAAATACAGATTTCCTGCCCTCAAGAAGGTTATGTTCTTCTAAGGAATACAACATACAAACATTATACCTAGATAAGCAACTAGAGCACTAATAACCAGGACTAGTTATGTTGTGCCTTGGAGGTGAGGGGAGGGAAAGGAAAGACTCAGGAAAACCTTCATATAGGAGATAATACAGAGCCTTGAAGAACAGTAAGAATTCTGTGATGCTGAGATGAGGAGAGAATGCATTCTATGTGTATGGAAACACTCTATGCAAGAGAAAAGAAGCATGAGATGGACTGTTGAATTTGAAGAACAGCAAGCACATTGTAGCACAGAAAATGCAAGAAGGGGAGAAATATGAAATAAGTTTGGAATTATAGGACGGAGCCCATGTGTGATCACTATTCCTCATGTAGCTCTCTCTCTCTCACCAGATAGCTCCTAGCAATTTTTGCCTCACTTAATGCCAAGAAGGAAAACCCCTAATGAGTGGAGATTTCTCCCCATTCTCCCCCTGCCCCAGCCCCATTTAGTATAGCCACAGAGGCTGGGCAACTAATTAAAAGACTTTTTGTAACTATGTTGTATGAACCCCCTGAGTCATTATGACAAATAAGAGTCAGGCAAAACACATTTATGCATGCTGGGACAGGGATGTAGGGTGGCACAAAAAGAAAGAGGGGGAGGAGGGAGAGAGAAAGAGAGAACAAATAAAACAATCCAAACTCTGAATATAGGTTTTTTTAAATATTTTAAACATTTTTTAAATTATGAATTTATTTTCTCTCCCTCCCAATTCTCTTCCCACTGGAAAAAGAAAAGAAAAATCAAAGTGTGCTTTTGATAGACTTCTCCAATATTGTATGACTTTTAATTTTATGCTTTTTTTTCAGCTCTGTATTTATCTTTGACAGCAATATATGCCGTTATATCTGTCAATGCCTGATGGACCCTCTGGCATTATAGCTGGCCTTCAACAAGTCATCCCCCTTCTCCTTACCCTATTTCTCAGTCTAAGTCATGAACATTAAAAAAAACCACCAAGTTTTTTATATGATTCTTGAAAGTTGAAAAAAATAATGAAATGATGCCTGTGAAAACCAGAAGTCCTCAGAGACTGGTACTATGAAAATGTGACTTATTTTTATTATTATGTAGGGGTTTACAAACATAATATATACAAACTGAATATATAAATATTTGTATACACATATGCCCATGCCTTTATGAGAGTCCATAAAACTCAAATAGCATTCATTGATTTTCATCTTATTGTAAGAAAAAAGAGCAATAAAATGCATCCTGCACGTGGAATCCCTTAAAAACAGCCACCTTACCAATAAAGAAAAGTTTAAGTGGCTCTGGTCACTGAGATCATATTAAATCATCGCATGGTAATGATGTTTGGCCCACTCAGGAAGCTTTTTACCTGTATAAAAATATTTTCACATTTTGATCTCATTACATTTTAGAAACATCAGTACAGGCTTAGAGCATCTCCAGAATAAATGGACAAAGTGATTTAAAAATCATTTCCTAAGCACTTACTGTGTTCTGAGCTCTAAGCTAAGCACTTCAAATAGAAAAATTAAATAGTTCCTCCTCTCAAGGAGCTCACATTCTGAAGGAGGAAGATAATACATATAGGGGAATGTCACTGCCATAACAGATGGCAAGACCCAGGGCTTCTTAGCAGGAAAGTAAATGATAAATTCCTAGGATTCTGTAAGATTTAGTAGCAAGGCAGATTATAAGGTCAGGTGATCCTCTATATTACCAGAAGTATTGTAGTTGAAATCTCTTTGCTCTTCCAAATAGCATGATCAGCTATGACTGTAGGAGCCCATGACTAATGGGAAAGAGAGAGGGAGACCTAGAATCAAAGTGAAGCAGGATTTCTTTTTGTAAGGGTTTGCATGGGAGGGGTCAGCATCCAGGTGGGAAGAGAAATGGCCAAGAAGGGGAGATCTCAGTGGTATCTGGGCATAGAGAGGTCTGAGGTGGCTGAAAATAAAAGAATGTTATGCCAGAGCATGGAGATTCAGAATGTAAAAGGAACTAAATATATGCTACAAATTAAAATTCAAAGCTGTCCATCTTGAAGAACACAGAGACTGATTTCTCTTGTTAGCTTGGTGCCACATTTGTTTAGAGCTCTCATTTTCTGTTTCTGTTCTTTTATCATCATCATCATCAATCATCCCTTATTGTATAATATAAACTTTAATATCTTTTCACAGAATCACAGAAACTAGAGTTAGAGTTGTCAAAAGCCATCTAGTCAAACCTATATGCCAAGAAATTCACATTAACATGTAGATAATGAGGGGAGGGGGACCTGGCCCAAGGAAGCCTACTCCTTAGAGTATGTTCAGATTTAACTTTTCTTGAGAATTATACAAAGAATGTGCAGATATTTCTCAGCCTACTTCTAATCCAACCATGAGTACAGAACTTGGTGAGCCTACCACCAGTCATCAGTCAGTTGGGGGGTTTATACTCTCTGGTGACTAAGACTCTTCTGGTGGGCTACAGAGTTGGAATATTAGATGATTCAGGAAGCACTGAGTTGGGACTGACTTAATGTATAAAATGTTCAATTTACCCTTCCCCCCCTTAATTTAAAAGAGTACATGACAAGCCCTTTTGGATTTCTTTTTCTTATGCAGTAAGGCAAGAACTGTTGTGAGAGAACAGATGGCTGCCTTATCTCTTACCCAGTCAGTATGTGTCCTTGAGCACAATGTTCCTGTTTCTTCTGTGTTTATTCTTTCATGATCTTAGGCAAAGGAGTGTTCTGAGAGGGAAGTGTCCAGGCAGCTAATAAGACAGGGATATCAAAGCGGCAAGAAGTACAACTTATAGCCAGAGTTAGTAGCAACAATATCAAAGCAGCATAGCAGCTGAGGGACCCGCTTGAAAGCAGGCTAGCCCAGACTGACCCGTCAGTATATGGATACATCATGATTCTGGCCTTTGGAGTCCTTTTCTCCCTTCAGAGGGTCTCTTCCAAGGTGGCTTTCAGGGGAGGTGTCAGTGATTGTTGAATAGTTCCCTTTGCTTATCTGGGCCAAATATTTTAAGAGTTCAGTGTCTTAGCTTTATACTTAACCCCTTAAAATTTCATCTTATTATACTTGGCCCAACTTAGTAGCCTATGAAGATCTTTTTGATGTAGATGTAAATTAATGGATAGTATTGTAAGTAGTAAGTAGAAGAGCCAAAATTTGAAATTATGCCCTCTGATCCATATCTGGAAAGCTCCTGGTTCCAATTGAGTGATCTTTTTGTAGAAAGATAGAGCCAAACATTAGAACTATGGTATAGGGCTTCTTGGAGCCAAGATGGCAGAGTCAGGAGTAAATCACTGTAATCCTCCCATAATCACCTCCAAAAGAGTGTCCCCCAAACAAATTCTGGAGCAGCAGAAACAGCAAAAAAACCAAAAACCAAAAACAGGTGAAACAATCTTTTAGCCCAAGAAACTTGGAAGATCAGAAAGGAAGTTAAAAGGGGAGAACAGTCCAGGACAGGAAGCCACCCAGCAAGTCAGCAGAAAGCTCCCCTTCAGCAAACCAATAAGAGATCTTAAACCCCAGTGTGATGGAGCAGGTAAACGCCAACACCAGGACCTGCACCTCCCCCTTCCCCACCCCATGCCTCAGCTTGGCCAGGGGAATTGGCAGACTCCAATCCATCATGTGCTTCAGTGTAGCCCCAGGCAAACAGGCATCCTTCAGCTCAGTGTAGCCCTGGGCAAACAGGCATCTTCCAGAAGCCAAACCTTGACATGCTTCAGCACAGCCTCAGGCAAAAAGGTAGATGCCAGTCCTACAAATGTCTAAGCAAACAGGCAGCTGCCAGCACAACCCCTCACCTTCAACATAGCCCCAGGCATACAGCCTTCAGAGGCCAGACCACCATGTGCTTGAGTGTAGCCCCAGAGAAACCCAGAAACACCCCACCGGCCTCTGCACATGCCAGACACAACCACTAGGACCCCAGCTCAGCACCTGGTAAGATGCCAGACCCCTATAGCATCTAGCAGTGCCAGTCACCAAGCCACCCCACTACCTCAGCAAAGCACCAGACACAAGGGTCTCCTGTAGACCTCAGCACAACATCAGCACAACACCAGGTAAACAGCCAGTGCCTGCAGCTTCTAGCATAAGAAGCCTGAGACAGTGTTCCTTCTACCATAGGAGCAGAGCTCAAACCTAAAAGAAAAGAAAAAAGTCCAAAAAAAAAAGATGAGAAAAAAACAATAACAAAAAAAGTCTGTCCATAAAAAGCTTTTATGGTGACAGGGAAGACCAAGACACAAACTCAGAAGAGGAAAACAATGTCAAAACACCTATGGGCAAAACCCCAAAGAAAAATGAGAAGTAGTATCAAACTCAGAAAGAACTCATGGAAGGGCTCAAAATGGAGCTTAAAAATCATATAAGAAAGGGAGAAGAAAAACTGGGAAAAGAAATGAGTGATGCAAGAGAATTATTAAAAAAAAAAAGAGTACACAGCTTGGGAAAACCACTGCTTAACAAGTAGAATTGGCCAAATAGAAAAGGAGATGTAAAAATCCACTGAAGAAAAAGAAAAATTCCCTAAAAAGTGCAGTTGACTAAATGGAAAAGGAAGCACAAAAGCTGACTGCTGAAAACAACTCCTTAAAAGTTTGAATTGGACAAGTGGAAGCTAATGACTCTATGAGACATCAAGAATCAGACAAATTCAAAAGAATTTAAAAAATAGAAGAAAATATAAAATACCTCATGGGAAAACAACTGACCTAGATAATAGATCTAGGAGAGACAATGTCAGAATCATTGTGGTACCTGAAAGTCATAATCAAAAGGAGAGTCTAGACACCATCTTTCAAGAAATTATCAAGGAAAACTGCCCTGATATCCTGGAAGCAGAGGGTAAAATGGTCATTGAAAGAATACATCAATCACCTCAGGAAAAAAAGATCCCCAGATAAAAACTGCATGGAACAACATAGCCAAATTATAGAATTATCAGGTCAAAGAAATATTACTACAAGTGGCCAGAAAGAAACAATTCAAATATCAGGGAACCACAATCAGGATTACACAGGATTTAGCAGCTGCAACACTAAAAGATCAAAGGACATGGGACACGATATTCCAAAAGGCAAAAGGGCTAGGACTACAACCAAGAGTCACCTACCCAACAAAATTGAACATTATACTCCAAGGGAAAAATAATGCTTATTCAATGAAATAAAAGCATATCAAGCTTTTATAAAGAGAAGACCAGAATTGAATAAAAAAATTCATCTCTTATATCAAGACCCAAGAAAAGCCTAAAAAGGGAAAAGAAAACATCAGGGATTCAATGGAACTGAACTGGTTACATTCCCACATGGGAAGATTACAATACTTGTAATTTTTAAAAACTGTACTACTAATAGTAGAGTTAGAAGGAATATACATAGACAGAGGTCGTGGGTATAAGGTGAATTTGAGGTAATTACATAAAAAAATAATTAAGTGATAAGAAAGAGGAACACATGGGGTACAGAAGGAAGGGAAAGGTAGAATGGGGGTAAATTATTTCACATGAAGAGGAATGCAAAACCTATTACAGTGTAGGGACAGACAGGAGGGTGGGCAGTATCACTTGAACCATACTGTCATTAATATTGACTCAAAGAGGGAATAATATATACAATAAGTTGAATATAGAAATCTATCCTACCAGACAGGAAAATTGGAAGGGAAAAGATTAAGTAAGGCTAGGGGGTGGGGGGAGAACTGTGGGAACTGACAGAAGGGAGGATAGATTGGGGAAGGTAGAAGATAGAAACAAAACACTATTGAGGAGGGAAAGGGTGAAAAGAGAGAGAGGACAAACAAGAGGAAAAATATCATGGAGGGAAATACACAGTAATAATAATTGTGAATGTGAATGGGATGAAATCTCCCATAAAAAAACATAAGGGATAGAAGAGTGGGTCAAAAACCAGAATCCTATAATATGTTGTTTACAGGAAACATACTTGAAGCAGAGAAACACAGAGTAAGGGTACAAGACTAGAGCAGAATCTACTACGCTTCAGCTGAAGCAAAGAAAGGCAGGGGTATCAATCCTGACCTCAGATAAAACAAAAGCAAATCTATATTTAGGTATATGAACAAGTGCTCTAAATCACTATTGATTGGAGAAATGCAAATGAAAATAACTCTGAGGTACCACCTCACACTTAACAGATTGGTTAATATGATATGACAAAAAAAAGGGAAAAAAATAAATGTTGGGGAGAATGTTAAAAAAAATTGAGAAACTAATCTACTGTTGGTGGAGTTGTGGATAGTTCCAACCATTCTGGAGAGCAATTTGGAACTATGGTCAAAGGGCAATCAAACTGTGTATACCATTTGATCCAGCAATACCACTATTAGGTCTGTATTCTAAAGAGATAAAAAAAAAATGAAAAGAATATACCTGTACAAGAAATATTAATAGCAGACCTGTTGTGGTGGCAAAATATTGGAAATTCAGGAGATGCCCATCAATTGAGGAATGGCTGAACAAGCTGAGGTATATAAATGTAATGGAGTACTATTATGAAATAAGAAATGACGAACAGGCAGATTTCAGAAAAACCTGGATAGACTTGTATGAATTGAAACAAAGTGAAATGAGCACAACCAGCAACACATTGTATACAGTATCAGCAATATTGTGTGATCAACTATGAATAATTCAACTCTTCTCAGCAACACAATGATCCAAGATAAGTACAAAGGACTCACAAATGAAAATGCTATCCATAGTCAGATAAAGAACTGAAGGACTCAGTGCAAATCAAAGTATATATATTTTAGTTGCTTTATTCTTTTTCATATTTTTTAATATATTTCTTTTTTCACAATTGTGACCAATATGGAAATAGGTTTTACATGATTGCACATGCATAGTCTATATCAAATTGCCAACCACTTTTGGAAGATGGCAAGGGAGGGAGGGAGAAAAAATTGGAACTCAAAACCTTGTAAAAATGAATTTTAAAAATGGTCTTGACATGTAATTGAGAATGTATGTATGTGTATATATATATATATATATGTGTGTGTGTGTGTGTGTGTCTATGTAGCTATATATGTACCGTGTTTCCCCGATAATAAGACCTATCCCGAAAATAAGCCCTCCCCTTACTGTGTAAGATTCCTCTTAAATAAGCCCTCCCCCGAAAATAAGCCCTATTGAGATTGCTACTGTAGTGAAGGTGATCCCCTGCGCTACGCGCTACATTACGGTACCCTCTGTATGCACCGTACCCCCCCCCCTGAGTGCAACGCACGCCACGCTCCAAGCTGCATCCAATCAGAGCTGCAGCAGTGAGCGCGTCATCCTGTTCTTCCCCAGTGATTTGCTTGCTGGTACATTTTTTTGTTCACATTTACCTGTTTATTAAAATTGCTGTCAATGTTCATTAAAATAAGCCCTCCCCTGAAAATAAGCCCTCTCGTGTTTTTCTGTCCAAAAAATTTAATAAGACAGTGTCTTATTATTGGGGAAACACGGTATATACACATATACAAATATATTAAAAAAGAACTATAGCATAATGAAATGAATTGTCATATATCCATATAAAATTTTCCTATGAATCTCATAATTAGAATTAATAGTTGCAAAAACTGATAGGAACTTACAGATCACCTAGTATAATCCTATTTACCAAAGTGAAACTGGAGCCAAGTTCAATTCAACTGAAGTCATTCCAAAAAACATTCATTCATTCATTCGTTTGTTCATTTATTTATTTATTTTGTTTGTCTATCTATCTATTTATTTATTTACATGTAACATATGAACTTTATTAAACAAATGTAATTCAAGGAGAAGTCAGATAGGCACTTATATTAAAGAGAAAATTGACTCAAGAAAAATTGCATCTTAAACATCGGAAAGCAGCCTACTTGCAGTGGCATTTAACTGAGCTCTGTTGCTGTGAAGAATAGTGAGAGGATGGAGATTTTTTTTTCCTGGTAGGGGAGGGTATGGGGAGATAAAGTTCATTTTTGTATTGTTGAATTTGAGGTGCTTGTGGGACATGCTAGTGACAGTTTCTACTAGGCAGCTGGAGATGGATGTCTGAAGCTCAGAAGAGAGGTCAAGAAATATCCATAGAGCTTTGGATTCTTTTGAAACATATTGCAAATAATTTAGATTATTTACAGATATTTTCTTATATACTAAAGAGAATATATTCAGTTGTACTTGAATGGTGAGAAAGTTAATGGCACTATTTAGAAAGAATGCTGGACAGTTAGGACCCTCATTTTGTAACTTTTCCCCCAAGAAACATTTATATTTTCTCCAATAATTCTTAAACAATTAAAGTAAACATTGAATTATTTTAAAAAATACAAATCCACTTGGGTTTGATTTTCCTTGATTAAGCCCCATTCCTGTTGCCTTTATTTAATAGTGATTTATTTGTATTTCTTCCGAGGGACTCAAGTATCAAATGTCCAATGAATTATACTGAGAGGAAACTAGATATTGCTAATGTATTTTAAACAGTTGTGAAATTACCTACATTGGCTTATTCCATCCTTGAAATCTGCTGATGCTGCATTTAAATGCTAATCAAGGTTTCTGGGTTATTATTTATATCTTTTAATCTTATATCTGCACATGAATTATTTTCCATGAAACCTTATGTAACAAGTATATTTGTACCAGTGGCAAATGGAACTAACTGCACAGGTGGCTGGCACTTAGCATTAAAATGTAAGGCATTAGGAATATATATTTAGCACAGTCGCAAACATATCAAGCCCACAGCAGGTTGCACAAGAAACTTTTTTTCCTAAATGTAGCCATGTACACATAGCTCATTAAAGTGGCATGCGGTATGTGGGTGCTGTCAGTAGATTTGTCACTTACACAAACAAAATGAAATTCTGCAGATTGCAGCATGAAACCCCCATATACTCACCCTTCTTACCTGAAACAATCATTAGGGAAAGGCACTTTCATAGTCTGAGCCATGTAGAAAGTACCTGCAAATAGTTATAAAAATAGAAAGGAAACAAACAAAAAAGGAATATTTTTCAGAGGAACATGTTTGATTAATTCTCTGACCCAAGTGATAAATGTTGGTTGGTTGTAAACTTATTGAGGAATGTCTTCCACAGGTTTAGGTAGGGGGTGAGAGAACTTATCTTTTTGATCTGCCATTTTTGCAGAATCATTGGAAGGCTTTTTTCTCCAGCATATGGACCAAAGGGCATACTGATACCTTTTGCAGAAATGAATAGGAAGAATTGTTCAATAGAAACTTCAGCAAGTGGAGGAATCAGATGTTATATTAAATGAAAAACCACAAAGGTATTACATGTCATATAGAGTTTTAGTACAAGAGATCCTACAAATGCCCTTAAATTGAAAAAATATGAATATTATGATTGTATTTACATTGTGGGATTCTACAACATTGATTTTCATTAAAAGTAAAAGCAGACTTTTTGTATTTCTCTAAGGAACCGTTAATTTTCTCTAGGTCTGTGTATCATTCATGTTTGTATGAAATGAATCACTAAACTGAGCTGAAGTGGTCTTATTCAAATTATGTTTAGCCCTTATGTTGAGATCTGATGTTTAGATATTGACATATTTGCTCTTCTGCCCATACAGAATGTTTTTTTCTATTCACCTTTTCCTCTACCTGAGATTTAGTACCCTATAAAGATGCAACAATGATAAACAACCATCAAATAAATGCATCTAAAAATCATTGGAGAAAAGTTTATTATTGCATATATTACACACTCTGTAGACAATGCTCCCTTTCAGCTGGATCATTCACTTAAGAGAAAACCCTCAGGCATCAATGTAAAAGGTTAGTGTGGGCAGTCCCCTAATTAAATTGATGAGCTTAGAGTGTGGTGAGACATTGTTCAGGAATTCAAAATATCTTCTTATGGAAGGTGTTTACATACTTTGGCTCCTTATGGAAGGGAGGGGGGATCTCAATAAATTGGGATAAATTTATTAGCTCAGAGACTGTTGCAGGTAGGCACTATTCATTTGTGCCAGGCCTATAAAAGGGAATCTTTACCAATCATCTCTATATTTTTTCTTTTTCTGAGCATAGGTCAGAGGCCTAAGTGTGGGCTTTTGTTCCTGGGTAGTTCATTTAATTGACATAGATCTCCTAGAGAAACATCATCATTTCCACTTCAGCCCCCAAATGGTAGGCAATTGGATCATGAAATAGCTGCAGTTCTGGCAGAAGTGGAGTATTGAGTTATTGGCTAATGAGTTCTTGGATTGAGTTCCTACAACAGCCCTGTAGGGAAACATGGTACTGCCACCTAATCTTTACCATGTGTCCCCAAGAAATAGGAATCATGAGGTCTAAAAGTAAGAAAGGGATGATGATAACAGCTTTGGGTTTGGGGTTAGAAGACCTAGGTTTTCATTCCAGCTCTGCACTTGCAACCTATATGACTTTGGGAGTCTCTTTACTGGTCCAGACTTCAATTTCCTCCATCTATAAAATGAAGAAGTTAGAATAGATGGTCTTTAATGTTTCTTCCACCTCTAAATCTTTAATCCCAAATAGTAGGCATTCTTGAAACAAACTCTTATAATGGGAGAAGGGGAGTTCTGGGTAGTTCTAGCCTTGGGAATGCTTTATTAGTAATCTTAAGTTTAAAAGTTTTAGAAACTGGGCTTTTAGAGAGTTCCTGGGCAATATGACCTTCAGGGTTATTCTGCTAGCAGCCCTGTGTTTGAGAAATCTGGGACTAAGCCTTTTAAAGAGAGAAAGACATTTACAATCTCTTAGGAGGCAGTAAAGAGTGTTGTACACATGACCCCAAAAGTTAGAGGAACTGAAGAACTAAAGTCATGATATGCAAGACCTAAAAAAGCTGGACTTTCTCAGAAAGTGTATATTCAGTAAGAAGTATGTTGGCTATTTATCAACCTAAAGTTTGTTCAACATTGGGAAGGGGGTTCCAAACCCTGAAGATACTATCATAAAACTAGCTGCTTATATGGACCTCAGGTGAAAATATAACTTACTTGAATGGTGAGAATTTTCTGTAAATGTAAACAACAAAGGAGTGGTAAGAATCTAGAGATCTTTAATGAGCCCTGGGGAAAGATGTGATTCATGAGAAAAGGAAGAGAATTACATTGATTACTTGTGTGTACATGTGTGTCTGTGTTTGTGTGTGTGTGCGTGTGTGTGTGATAGAAGCTGTCATATATTTTATATTCAGGTGTTACCTTGAGAGGCTTTAGGGGATTTGAACACTTTTTATATATACATCTATTAAGGTCTAGACATGAGCCATATTCTGAGATTTCCAATGTGTATAGGTGTCAAAATAAGCCAAAGAAGTATGATTTGATGTAAATAAACAAAATTTGAACCCAGTCTCAATAATCCTATGTAACAGAAAGCAAAGGAGCACTTAGCTCCTTGTTTCAGTTATTCAAGCACTTAACTCCTTGTTTCAGCTCTTCAAGTTCCTTTGAGCCTTTCCTGTGATTATCTCAAGTCTTTGTTAGAAACAGAACCTGTGAAGTCCACAGTGGGAGGAGCTTGCCAAAGGCCAGAACAGGAAGGACATAAGAGGAAGGGCAGAACAGGAAGGAAATGAGGATATTAAAGCTCGAGCATGAGCTGGGACTGAGCAGAACAGGAAGGAAGGATGCCTGTGGTGTCAGCACTCTGTCTGTCTGTATTGATGTTACTTTGTCAAATCTGTTTGCTGACAGAGGATATTGCTCTGTTATGGAAGCCCTGGGACCTTACTTCTGGTTTAGAACCCATGAAAGAGGACGTTCCTGCTGTCTGTGTACAGAAGTACTGAAGGAGGGTTTTATTGATGTTTCCACATGTTTTGGGACTTTACTGATGATCTGTGTTTGGTTTCTCAGACACAAGCCCTGTCTGTTCATCTGTGTTAATTTCTCAGACAGATACCCTGTCTATTGGTCTGTGTCAGAAAGTGAATTGATAATACTGCTAGCAATATGTGGAAATGTTGTAATTCTGCTAAGCTTGATGTGTGTAGCTGGGACGGGAGCTGGACCAGTAACTGGACTAGGAGTTGGACCAAGAGCTGAACCAGGAGGTGGAAGCTACCTACCTGTTAATCCAGGTGACAATTGGGTGAATTCAGTTAGGAGTTGGGAGCATGGGAGAGGAACCATGGAGTTTGGAAGTCAGCCTGGAGTCAAGATGACTTGGGTACTTAGTGCTGGCTGATGAGATTAAGAAAATGTGACCTAGAGATGGGAGACATTTGTTCTTTGTACCCATTAAGGATGATTGCTCCTTAAGGATGATTGAGTTGAGGATGATTAGAAGCCAGTCTCCAATCAAGATGAAAAAAGACTTTAGATGGGTACTTTATATTGATTGATTCAGATTGTGATTTATGATATCTTTTGTTTAAGACTCTGTGGCCACTTTAATAATAAGTTGTTATGTTATATTGTTGTGAATGTTGTACTTTGTTTTCTGTGAATGTTTTGCTTTAGTTTGTTGCTGAATAAGTAGAGAGTTCACTATACTATGTGATCAGAACTTTAAAGTTATCCACAGCAGCAGTCCTCAGGAGAGCTGCTTGTGCTTGACTTTATATCCCAGAGCACAGAATACAACATGTGATTAATTTCTCAAAATGTCCCTCTACTCCTATTATCTAGTGAGGTTGTCCCAGTGACAATGGTAAAACAAAAAAAATTGAATAAAACTAATCAGCACAATAACAGTTTTAAATAATAGTAAGTAATTTTCCATACTCTTCTATCTATATAATAAAGAAGAAAATATATATTTCTTAACTCTTTTTTTTTCTGAGATCAAGCTTGTTTATAAAAATTATCCAGTATTTAGTTTAAGGGAAGCAAGGTGACAGAGAGTTCTGGCCCTGGAGGCATGTGTTACCTTGAGAGGCTTTAGGGGATTTCAACACTTTTTTATACTCATCTATTAAGTTCTAGACATGAACCATATTCTGAGATTTCCAATGTGTATGGGTGTCAAAATAAGGCAGAGAAGTATGATTTGAGGTAAATACTCAAAATTTGAACCCAGTCTGAGTTCAAATCAGCCCTCAGATACTAACAGTGTGACCCCCAGGCATGTCACTTAACT
This sequence comes from Petaurus breviceps papuanus, assembly GCF_028583685.1. Lineage (NCBI taxonomy): Eukaryota > Metazoa > Chordata > Mammalia > Diprotodontia > Petauridae > Petaurus > Petaurus breviceps. Next base: position 2,378,613 of record NW_027185887.1, on the reverse strand, counting down.
GTAATTACCTCAGTTCCCTCATCTGTAAAATGAGTTAGAGAAGGAAATGTCAAGGTACTCCAGTATCTTTGCAAAGAAAACCCCCATAGAGATTCACAAAGAGTTGGATATGACTGAACAAAAGCAATACCAATAATTTAGGATTGTTGTTGTTTCATTCATGTCCAACTCTTTATGTGCCTGTGAACCATACTGTTCATGGGGCATTCTTGGCAAAGATACTGTGGTGGTTTGCCATTTCCTTCTTCAGTGAATTAAGTCAAATAGAGGCTAAGTGACTTATCCAGGTTCACACAACTAATAAGTATGTAAGGTTGGATTTGAACCCCGGATCTTATTTACTCTAGGCCCAAGGTTTTATTCACTGAGCCACCTAGCCACCACACCTTCTGTACTATAGAATTAGCATTTAAAAAACACTCCAAATGAGTGGAGAGGTCTCTTTCAAGGTCTTTGCTCATTTTTTTAGGATTAGAATGTTTTGCAGCAATAATTTTTGAGTTCTTGGATTTGTTTTTTCATTTTGACACACTTTCTTTTGAAATTTAATATCCCAGCTCCTGTTTCATTGTGGTCTTGAATAATTGTAAAAAGGGGACCTATATAGTATCTACATGAAAAGGTCATCTTAAGGATGAAATGAGATAATATTTGTAAAAGTTCTTAGGACTATGCTTGGCACACAATAGGGACTATACAACTATTTATTTCAATCCCTTCCCCTATTAGCTATGTGACCCTAGGCAAGACACTTATATACTCAGTTTCATTTTTTCACACATTTCTCTTCTATAAATTGAGGCAATTGGACCACATGATGTCTAGGGTTCTTTCTATTTTTGACATCCTCTGGGAATGAGATATTGAAAGAAATAGCTCCAAAGAGGCAGAATAGGCAACTAAAAACTAGAATGGTTAAGAACCGCAAATCATTAAATAGGACTCATTAAGAAATACAGAAAACTCTGTCACTCTTGATGGTAACTGATTATTGAGTGACAAGGAGCTTCCTTTTGATGAGCAACTGTGGTGTGTCTACCACACCCACTCTTGCATATTAAAGGAGACATCCTGCTGAGATCAGAGAACAGGACAATTATTACAGTGAATAAATCAATCATCAGGCCCCGTTTTTTTTTTCTTTTGTATTATATAGAATCTCTTAAATGTTTTCTGGTTTCTCATTGATAAAATTATTTCATTGGTGGACCATGAGGATGAATTCTGATGGAACAATGGCACTGCTGTCAAAGAAAACAAACAAATAAACAACAACAACAACAACAAAAAAAACCCTGAGTCTTCAATTGTAATTTTAATTGTGCTTTTTGGCATCTCAGATGTATTTTTTTAATTTTAATTTTTATTTTACCATAGACTTTAATGCTTTATCTCTAGCTTACACTGGGGAAAAAACACACACACACAGGCTACTGAGGACTGTTTTCCTCAAAAGTGCATTATTTTGTCTAGTTTCCCTAGAACACTGGACAAATGTCAAGTCTCTGCAGATTCTGTTCATCACTCAAATGCATGGCATATAATTTTAGCAGAAACTTTCTTCATGTTCAATTTTCTTTGAGAACGATTCTGTTTCTTTATCTAAATTCAACTCTTCAGCCATCATTCTCTTATCAACTATTTGAATGAACCAGATATTTGACCTTTTCAACATTTTCATTGATGTGATTGGACAACTGCTTCATACATTGTCCTAGACATCTTCCTTACCTTTTAAAAGCATTTTGTGTTAGTCAAAATTCTTACTCTCGACATAACTTTATTGAAGAAGTAGCATGGTATAATAAAAAGACTGTGAAGATGAACTAAAGACTAGGTTAGTAGTCTAAAAAATTCTATTCCACAACTAACCAGGTGAATAAGCACAAATCATTTAGATTTTCCTGCCTTTAATTTCTTTATCTTAGACAGGGAGATGGTGGATTTATTTTGCATGCTAAAATATAGCACAGAGAGAGGTTTTTTAAAAAATGTTTTCCCTTTATTTCTATTTTTTCCCCATAGGCCAAATACCTAAAGGGTAGTGTCCTTCCCCCATTCATTTGGCTTTGTTCACATGCCAAGGAACTGAGAGGCTTAAAATTTCTAACCCTGTCAGATGATTGTCTGGGACAATAGATCCCAGGATCCAAAAATAGATAATATTTGCCTGGGCCATTCTATTGGTTTATTTTTTATTTTGTTTAATTTTTCATAGGTCCTTAGCTATGTGTATTGTGCTCTTATCCTAATATATGATTTAAAAGTATTATTATCCAGATCTTATAAAGGTGAGAGACTTCCTAGTTACTGCATCATATTCTGTTATATTCATGCTTTATCAATCCCAACATTGCCAAAAGGTCACTCTCAAGAGACTACTGGAACAATGTCCAGCATAAACTATGTGATTTGTACTCAACAATGATCACAAAAGCAATAGACAGGAGGAAAGCAATGAGCCCAAGAGAAATGTCATGATCAGTAAAGAGTACCTTAGATAAGAGTTACATAATAATACCAGTGTGAGACATAGATGGTTCTCTATTTTCTGTATGTCCTGAGGTATTGGCTTCCTCTTTACATGTGTGCCTTGGTCAGAAGTATTCCTTATTTTTGTGACTCATACATAATCCCAATATGTACCCATTCTTCTCACTGATGATATGTGCATTTCTGGGGATAATATTCTACTAGTATTTTTCTTACAAAATGATTTAATTAGAGGATATTTATCTGACCTAATTGAGGCCTTTGACTGATTTTAAAAAATCACATTGACACTCATGAACTTTGATTTCAAGCAAATGTAATCCCCAAAGTATTGTGAACCTGGGGTAGATTTTTTGTGGTGTGTGTGTGTGCGCATAAGCTGTTTCCTAGGAACCACATATGCAATGATAATAATCATTTTATTACCTAATTCAAATGTTTTGAAACCTATGGAGCAATTTATTATTCTCAGCTTTTATTATTCATCATCAACATATTTAAGACTTACTCAAATACCTATCTAAAATCTTCATTATAGGGGCAGCTAGGTAGCACAGTGAATAGAGAACTGGCCCTGGAGTCAGGAGGACCTGAGTTCAATTTCAGCCTCAGACATTTGACACACTTACTAGCTGTGTGACTTTGGGCAAGTCACTTAACCCCCATTGCCCTCCAAAAAGTAAAAACAAAACCAAAAAAACATAAAATCATCAGTAAGCATTATCTATAATGGGAATGAGCTAGAAACCTTTCCAATAAGATCAAGGATGAAGCAAGGATGCCCATTGTCACCTCTATTTTAAATATTGTAATAGAAATGTTAGCTATAGCAATAAGAGAAGAAAAAGAAATATAATGAATTAGAATAGGTAATGAGGAACCATCACTCTTTGCAGATGATATGGTAATATACTTTAGAGAATCCTAGAGAATAACAATGTGTGATGTGCAAATATTTTCTATTCAAAAGGAAGACAGGAATGAACTAGTAGAGTAGCAGACAGGGGAGAATAAAAAAGATAAATTAGTCATAATTAAAATAAACCCTAACCTTAGATGATGGATACTGAAGAGAGGTTTAAAAGAAAAGAAAGGATAAATCCTTGTGACTAGGACCTGGGTAAGGAAAAGAAAAAAGATGTAAGCAGGTGGCATAAAGCATAAAGCAACAGCACATTACTAATCTGAGCACATTACTCTCTTGTCACTCTTCTTTTTAAAAAGGTAGATGAGTTGTAAAGAGAAGAAAAGGAAAAACAAAATAGTAGGACTGAGAATACAAAGGAAACTATTATAATCATTAACACAAATGTCAAGAACTCACCTCCAAAATGGAAGTGGATAGACAAATAGATTAAAAAGCAGAATCCAATAATACACTAGTTCAAAGGAACATACTTGAAATATATAAATTCACACATAGCTATAAAATAAGGGGCCAGAACAAAATCTATTTCGTTTAACCTGAACTCAATAAAGTAGGAATAGTAATTTTGACCTTACAAAAGGGAATAGCAAAAATAGATTTAATTAAAATATTAGGAAATACTTTTTTCTTGAAAGGTAACAGACAAATTAATGTAATTAGCATATATCCTCTACATAGTATAGCATTTAAGTACTTAAATGATAAGTTAAACAAATAATAGAGAGGAAAACACAGTAAAATGATAATGGAGAAACATCAACATACCACTTTTCAGACCTAGAGAAATTTAAGGGAAGAAAAAGCAAGAAGTTATGGACTTGAAAAACTTTAGAAAAATTAGAAATGAGAGCCTTCTTTTGATTAATGAGTGAGAATAGAAGAGAATGCACATCTTCCTGAGAATTGTGTAACATCTTGATGAAAATGAATGATATTGTGGAGCATAACAGCTTCACAAACCAGTAAAGAGAAATATTAGACATACTTTACTGACAATCATGTAATAAAAGATATATTCATTAAGTGACCACAGAAGAAATGATTATTATCCAATTGAAGTCTAAAAAATTTAATCTTAAACAATTAGTGAATCAAAGATATCATATAAATAGTGCATAGAAATCATATAAACAACATATAATTTAATAATTTAAGGCAACATACTAGAATTTATACAATGCAGCAAAAGCAGCCCCTAGGAGAAATATATGTGTGTATGTATGTATGTAGGTATGTATGTATGTATATGGATGTATGGATGTATATCAAAACATTTTCATTAACATAGGAGAAAAAGAACAGATCAATAAATTAGTGAAACAATAAAAAACTAATAAATTTTAGAAAACACTAAAATGGGAATGTTTTAAATCAAAGATTTTTTAAAAAAGAAGTGAAAAAAATTTCACCTAGTTAACAAACAACTGTAACCCCTTTTTAAACCAATAAAATAAAATATTTTCTAATTTGAAGGAACAAAATGCCTCTTCTAGAATAAGCGTATAATCTGAAATCTCCTCGTCATGTTTGTTAACAACTTTGGATACTTAACATCTTTTTAATTCCTTCCATTCTTCTCCTCTCTGATTGGAGGACTGGAATGTCAAACTTTTCTTGGAGCATTCTTTTAAAGAGGGCAGGAACTTGACTTTCCAGCTCCCTTTCTACTTATTTTAAACAACATGGAACTCTACTTAGTTTAAACAACTTGGAAAAAGACATCTGGCCTTGTATCTTTCCCTTATTTCTCCCCTTTCCACTTTACAGCTTCCTTTTGTGTGTTGTTTTCCCTCATTATAAGTGCCTTAGGACAGATACCAGCTTTCTTTTCCTTATTTGTATCTCCAGTGCTTAGCACAGTGTCTGGCACATAATAGACACTTAATACCGGTAACAATTTATTGAATTTAATTAACTTAAAGAAGAAAAATAAATTATCAGTGTCAAAAATTATTAAGGAAAAGATGCAATGCCAAATAAGTAAAGGAAGTTATGAGAAACTATTTCACCTAAATATATACCAATAAAATAGACAACATTGAATGTATGGATATTAATAAAAATATAAGAAGAAATATGTGATTTAAATAAACCAATCAGAAAATAAGAAATTTTCTCCCAAAGGGGACAAAAAATAGAATGAGATGCATATACAAGTGGATTCTATCAAACATTCAAGGAATAATTGACTTAGAGGAAAGATGGATCATATAAAATTCCTCCTGTGATTCCTCCATCAGATTTTTTATTTTAATTTTTTTAGATCCACTCAATTACTTTAAAATTGTTTTTTAAACATTTGATTTTAAATTTGAATTCCAGATTCTTTCCCTTCCTCCCTCATCATGCACCCTTACTGGGAAGATACACAATTCTATATAGGTTATACATGTTTAGCTATACAAAACATTTCCATAGTATATATAGTTTGAAAGACTGACTATATTTCCCTCTATCCTATCCTGCCTCCCACTTGTTCTATTCTCTACTTTGACCTTGTTCCTTTTCAAAAGTGTGTGCTTCTAACTACAATCCCTCCCAACCTACTCTCCCCTCAATCATCCCCCCCCAACCCCGTCACCCCACTCTCCTGTAGGACAAGATACCCTATTTAGTGGGTATGTCATTCCCTCCCTAAGCCAAATTCAATGAAAGTAAGGTTGACCCATTCCCTTATGCCTCCCTGTTTTTCTTCTCCATTGTAACAGTTATCCCTTGCCTCTTTTTGTATTAGATAATTTACCCCATTCTATCTCTCCCCATCTCCTCTCATTACATTCCTCTCTCACCTCCCAATTTCACCTTTTAAGTATCACCCCTCCTTATTCAATTGATCCTGTGCACTCTGTGTATACCTGTACACATATATACACACACTCACATTTGTATTCATATGCCCATATGCCCTCCAATGTAGACATATATAAGTATGTATAGATATATATGTATACACACACATCTCTCTCTCAGATCTCTCCCTCTCTCTATACACACATACACACACACACATTTATATTCCCTTCAACTCTCCTCATACTGAGAAAAGTTTCATGAATTACAATTATCATTTTCCCATGTAGGAATGTAAATAGTTCAAGTTTGTTAAGTTCCTTATGATTTCTTTTCCCTGTTTACCTTCTAATGCTTCTCTTGCTTCTTTATCTGAATGTCAAATTCAAAATCTGAATGTCTATTCAACTCTGGTTTTACCATCAAGAGTGCTTGAAAATTGGGGTGGCTAGGTGGCGTGGTGAGTAAGAGTGCTGGCCCCAGAATTGGGAGGACCCGGGATTTGTTCTGGCTGCAGATACTTAACACCCACACAAAATAACTGGCCATGTAACCTTGAGCAAGTTACTTAACCCTAGTTGCTTTAAAAAAAAAAATCCTTGAAAGTCCTCTATTTCATTGAATGACCATATTTTCCCCTGAAACATGATACTCAGTTTTGCTGGGTAGGTGATTCTTGGTTTTAATCTCAGCTCCTTTGACCTCTGGAATATCATATTCTAAGCCCTTTGATCCCTCAATGCAGAAGCTGCCAGATCCTGTGTTACCCTGATTGTGTTTCCTCAAGATTCAAATTGTTTCTTCTTGGCCCTTTGTAATATTTTGATCTAGGAACTCTGGAACCTCTCCATAATATTCCTAGGAGTTTCTTTTTGGGATCTTTTTCAAGAGGTAATGGATGCACTCTCTATTTTGCCCTCTGGTTCTAGAATATCAGGGCAATTTTCCTTGAGAATTTCTTGAAGGATGATTTCTAGGTTCTTTTTATGATCATGGTTTTCAGGTAGTGCAATAATTTTAAAATGATCTCTTCTGGATTTATTTTCCAGGTAAGTGGTTTTTCCAATGAGATATTTCACATTGCCTTCTATTTTTTTTCATTTGTTTGGATCTGTTTTATAGTATCTTGATTTCTCATAAAGTCACTAGCTTCCATTTGCTCCAATCTAATTCTGAAGGAATGATTCTCTTCCGTGAGCTTTTGAGATTCTTTTTCCATCTGGCAAATTTGGCTTTTTAAGGCATTCTTCTCCTCATTGGCTTTTTAAGCCTCTTTTGCCACTTGAGTTAGTCTATTTTTAAAGGTGTTATTTTCTTCAGTCAGAATGTTGACTCTATTTTCATGATTTTCTTGCATTATTCTCATTTCTCTTCCCAATTTTTCCTCCACTTCTCTTATTTGGTCTTCAAAATCCTTCTTAAGCTACTCTATGGCCTCTAACCAGTTCATATTTTTCTTGGAAGTTTTTGGTACTGGAGTTCTGACTTTGTTGTCTTCCTCCTATTCCATGCTTTGATCCTTTTTGTCCCCAAAATAGGAATCTATAGTTTAACTGCTTTACTTGCTTTGCTTCCTTTGCTTGGTCATGTAGCCACTCAATTATTTGACTTCTGAGATTTTGCCACAGTAGAACTCTGCTTCCAGAGAGGAGAGTTTTGTCCCCAGATGCTGCGGTTTTCACAGCTGCCAAAACTATTAGTTGGGTGCCCTCTCAGAAGCCTCCTCAGGCTCTGGCACCTGGTCACACACCCCAGGGCCTCCACCCAAGACATCGATCCAGATCCAAGCAGGTTAAAGCAAGAGCAATTACCCCTCAGACTGGTCGCTTGGTCCCCCTACAATCTGCAGGCCAGGAGCTCTGAAGCAGTCATGTGGCAGCAGCTGCTGTGCCTCAGTTGCTTCTCCCTCCAGATTCAGAGGCTAGACCACACTCTCAGACCCCCTGTTCCCAATGTCCACACCGACCTTTTACTTTGCCTTTGGCATTTATGGGTTGATAATTCTGGAAACTGCCATAGCTGCTGGTGATCCCATCTCCCAAAGACCCTCCAACCAGTGGCTGGTCAGGGCTGCCCTGAGGCTAAAACCAGGAGCTCACAAGGCGCTGTTCAGATGAACATTTCCTGTCTGCCTGCTAGGCTGCCTTCAGCAGGAGGTTTGTTTCTCTTTGTGACTTTCTGGGTTCTGTAGCTCTAAAATTTGTTTAGAGTCATATTTCAAAGGAATTTGAGGTAGTTATGGGGGGAGCACATGGAGTTTTCCTGCTTCTATGCTGCCATCTTGGCTCTACCCCATATGATTTTTTTTTTAATTCAACTAGAGACAGACCAAAGAAAACTAGAGAACAATATCCCTGATTAATATTAGTAGCATGAATACCTAATATTATCAAATTAATATTAATACTTTTCAAATAAAATATTAGTAAATTGGTTATATCAACATATCACAAAGATTATGCATCTTCTACCCCATTAGAATGTGAGCTCATTGAGAGCAGAAACTATGATACTTTTCTATTTGAATCCTAAGTACTTAGCACAGTGCTTTGTGCATAGTATGCACTCAGTAAATATTTTATCCATTCATTCAAGTCAATACTTCAAGGTAACAAGAGTTTTTCCAGAGGTTTCAGACAATTTGGAATAGCAAAATCTTCCTATGCCCCTTTGACACCAGGGACATCATACAAAAGGACCCATGGTCATTTTCCTTACTATGCTATTGAATCACTCTACAACTTCACACAAAGAAAATGACTTCCATGAAAAGAGAAAACATCTAAAAAAGCAATTACTGATTTATATTTGTTTGCACGTCATTTCTACCATTAGATTGAAAGCTCTATAGGTCAGGGACTCTCTTTTGCCTCTTTTTGTATCCCCAGTATCTAGGACAGTGCCTGCCACACAGTAGGTGCTTGTTGAATGTTTATTGATGGATTATTAATTGAAATTACTTGGACCTTCCTTTAAGATTATCACATTCTACCTTTTATCCTATATATGTATGCATATATGTATTTGAATACATGTCACTCAGCATCACATAAAATGTCAGAATCCAAAGGGTGATATTAGAGGAAATTTTACCTGCTACCAAAAAAATAAACCCTTTCTAAAATATCCCCAAATGATCATCCAGTTTGTACTCTATGGATCAAGAACATACTACTTCATAAGGTACCTCCTCCTACTGTTGCGGTTTGAACCCAGGGATGCCAAAAAGTTGTTGAGGTAGGGGCTCTGCCCACCTAAAAACTGTTGGGGCTTCATGATGTGTTGTGGTGGAACTGTCTCAAAGAATTCAGAGACATGCCACTTCTAATCCAAGTATAGGCATTTATTGAGATTGATGCCTCTCATTAAGTGGGCTAAATTCCAAGAGGAACCAGCAACTTTAGAGAAAGCAAGATGTGTTTTTATAGGGGAAAGAAATTTACACAGAAAAGAGGAATATTGTTAATATTAAAAAGGCAGGAGGAGTTTGTTAAGGGATTAGGTAATGGAGGTGTCCCATCTATGGTTCAGCCCTCCAACTGACTAGCTATTGTGGTCCTTTCTGGTTAAGACAGATAGTTTGTATGGTCCTGTCTTGGGCTAGATGGATGATATGATTGTGCTTGAATACAAGAACATACCTGTTTCTGTGGTAATGGAACTGGGGGCAGTGACCAGGTAGAGGCTTCCCATCACATGGACACACCTGCTGTTTCTGTGGAAACTAAGACTTCAGGGACACACCTATTGTTCCTGTGAGCAGTGAGGCATATACCGTGTTTCCCCGATAATAAGACCTATCCCAAAAATAAGCCCTCCCCTTACTGTGTAAGATTCCTCTAAAATAAGCCCTCCCCAGAAAATAAGCCCTATTGAGATTGCTACTGTAGTGAAGCTGATCCCCTGCGCTACACGCTACATTACGGTACCCTCTGTATGCACCGGCCCCCCCCCCCCCGGTGAAACGCATGACGTGCTCCAAGCTGCATCCAATCAGAGCTGCAGCAGTGAGCGCGTCATCCTGTTCTTCCCCAGTGATTTGCTTATTGAATAAAGGTACATTTTTTTGTTCACATTTACCTGTTTATTAAAATTGCTGTCAATGTTCATTAAAATAAGCCCTCCCCTGAAAATAAGCCCTCTCGTGTTTTTCTGTCCAAAAAAAATAATAAGACAGTGTCTTATTATCGGGGAAACACGGTACAAAGAAGTTAGGACATTGCGGGAGCAGGGGGAAGGGAGGGGGAGAAAGAGGAGAGACAGGGGGGGAGGTAGGTGCTGTGGGCCTGCTGTTCAGTAGAGCCAGGCCTGTAATGAAGTTAGAATATTGGGTCTGGGGGCAGCTTTATTATGATTCCATCACTAATCTTGGATAGATTTAATTATTAGGAAGTCTTTCATTTTGTAAAGCCAAACTCTGCCTCTCTGCAAATTTTAGCCATTTCTCATTTAGCTCCAAGGTCAAATTCAGAAAAACTAATCAATCTTATAAAGGGAACTTTTTAAATACTTGAAGAAAACTACCATGTTTTCTTCCCCTCTTCCTAACCCCCAACCTTCTCTTCTTCAGGATCAATGTTCCCCAGTCTTTTATTTGTTTTCTGTATAGTATGTTATCTAGTTCTTTTAAACATCCTGTTTGCTCTGCTCTTTAGCTTTTCAAAGTCTTTTGCAAAATTTCATGTCCAAGAGATAATCTTTATTTTTACAGTCTGCTAAATTCCCAAATCTTTTTCCCTCATGAACTGTGTTAATCCAAGTATAGAACTTGTTTATTCAAATTATATCTCACCATATTAGATTATACTCATTGTTCTACTCTTTCAGAATGAGGAGCTTGAACTTGACTATTTCCACGTTTCCTTCTAACTGTATATTCAATAATCGCATGTTCCTTCTTATGATCTTTACTCTGTCATCCAACTTATTCATGGTATTAAAGATCTAGAGCTAAAAGTTACCCTTAGCGGGCTTCTATTATAGACTCCCCTTTTTTTGTAGATAAAGGAGTTGAAGTTTTTTTTTTTTTAATTTCAGTTCCATATTCTCTTCCTCCTTTCATTCCCTCCACAATTCTTCGAGAAGACAAGAAATATATCTATTATACATATGAAATGATGCAAAACATATTTCCATGTTAGCCATGTTTTAGGTGAAAAAAGTGAGAAAAAATAAAGTGGAAAAATGTATTTCAATTTGCACTCAGAATCCATCAATTCTCTTTCTCTGGAGGTAGAGAGCATTTCTCATATTGAGTCCTTTGGGAAATGAAGTCTAAAGGAATTAAATGACGTTCCCAAGGTCACACATGCATATCTAGGATTCAAACTTGATTTTCTATCCCAGGTCCATTCCACTTGTAAATTTGACAAATGGGCCATCTGAGACTTTATCCAAGTCTTTGATAAAATATGTTGAATAATTTTTTCTATCAGAGAGTAGGCTCCTTAAGGGTAAGGACTATGTCTCTGCTTCTACCTAACACAGTACCTTGTCCATAGCCACAACTGTTTAATTGAAATTGAATCCTTCAAAAATATGAACATTAATTTTTGCAACTTTATTGTCATAATGTAATTATTATTCCTACTGAGAGATCAGTAACCTCTTCTGATCAAGGAAGTAATTTAAGATTAATTGTAGATATAATGCCTGTAACAATACATATGAGAGACAATGTAAAATTGGTCTTTAAAAGCAATTAGGAGGTGAGTCCCCCCGCCCCCCTTTAATGTACACCAATTTAGAGTCAGGTGGGTGGCTTCTTGTTGAAGACACTGCTGATGGCTACTTTTCTTTTGATCCAAACTCTGACATTCGGTAAATGTTAGGAATGAAGTTCTTCATTCACTGATGAAGAGATACAGTATTTCCTGTTCAGGTATGGATCAGATAAGACGTCCTTTGTGATCCTTTACAACCCTGAATTTGTGTAATTCTGTGAAGTAATGCCTTATTTGTCCAGCATCATTTGCAAATGTATTTTACCAAAAAATGGAATTTTCAGTTAACTGAAGCTTATATCTCAAATTGCTAATTTTTTTTCTTTTAAATTGAACCACCCAGGTTGGAAATCTCTATAAATTGCATTACACACTTCCTTGACTTCTTAAATAGAGGGTACTGAATATAATTTAACCTTTTCTTGATGACTCAAGGTCATAATTATGAACATCGACTATTACAATTAACACAATGATACCCTCAGGGGCTATTGAGGTGTGAAGGGTCATTTCTCCCTACATTAAATGACTCTAGACTTCTGTGCTTTTTAAGTTCATGTGTCTGCTTTTTATAGCTTCCTTCTCATCTCCATCAGGATCAAGCTGTCAGCTGTCATTTCTCAATACTGTTGGTTTATCTTCTAGTATCTTGTCCCATTTTACATATCAGCTTACTAGAATTAGTGTGAATGAAAAACAAGTAAGTTCTGAGTCAAAGCTTAATAAATTTTAATATGACTTAAGATGGGCCTTTTAAAATATATTTTCACCATCCATGGACCTTTTTGCTTATTTCCTAGTTCTTTGAGGTTTTACAAATACTTGAATTGCTAGATGAACCACTTTTGGATAAGTCGGATGTTGCTATGTATTGTTGAGATGAATCACTTTTGGATAAGTTGAATACTTTAGAGTACTAGATAGCAGGTTGAAAGATATAGAAATCTATATGATAGAACGCCTTCATAGGAAAAGGAATCAAGAGTCCTGGAGAATATTAATGGTTTTGCCAAGAATTCCCTGTGCAATGTGACTACAAAGAAAATGTCCTCTGAAGAATGTCACAGAGATGGAATAAAGATGAATTATTTTAAAGAAGAAAAGAATGAAGCTAAATTCATGAAGTAAGACCCCATGTAAATACTAGGGTGTGCTATTGTTAGATATATAATTAAAAAAATATATTCCTAGTTTTGGCCCAGCTCCATAAGCCAACTGAAAAATCTCTCCTGAATTAATATTCATTGAAATTCATTACAAGTATATTAAGTACAATTCCTATGAACACCTTTCTGTGTGTTTCCAGGGTTCAGTCAGGATATTATGTAATACATTAGCAATCCCACTCACACATACAAACACCCACGGGTGAAAAATGTAGATTAAGACTTAGTACAGCAGTGTTAAATTAGGTGAAAACAAATTGAATTCTCTATTGTCACAGTTAAATATGCTAGGTCCCAGATGTATTTCAGGGGCAGATGCTGGTCTAATAGCACAAAAATTTCCTTGTTTGCCCTCCTTTATATCCTGAACTGGATGTTGAAAGGAAAACCTCAGTGAAAATAATTGGGTGTCAATACAAACTATTGAAAAGATGCATATTATGTCAACTACTATCCATGGTAAATGATACCCTATTTAAAAAAAATAGTTCATCATCAGGGCAGGAAATGAATGAACTTCTCTCCACTTGTATTCATAGATTATGAAAAATAATCTAAAACCATTTTCAGGTTCAAGATATTTTAAGTCAAATCAAGTCAACCAGAATGTATCTTGTACCTACTATAAGCTCTTAGAAGGATGAAACGTTGCTTTACCAATTATCTGGTTGATAGCATAGTACCTTAGTAGACTCTTACTAAATATTTTAAAATAATTGATTACTTGGTTATTGAATGGCATTGCTCTGCATCATTGGTCAATTTCACACAAAAAGTATGCCATAGTTACCTGATGTACTAGGTGAGAAAGAGTGAATATATGAGAACAAATCCATCATCATTACTGAAAAACAACAACAAAAACAGTAACAATGACACACATTTGCAAATAGGTGGACAAGAAAGTTATCTTCATATAAAGAGAGCACTTCTGGTCAGGAAGCTTGGAGTCAGGGCAGTGATAAAATGGATTGACCTATACATGTGGATACTCTCACAAATGTACTTTCTGTCCATGTAAAAGTATGGTTGAAAAGGTTTAGTAGTTAACTGGCATTTCTATATTGCATGTATGTAGTATCTAACTCAGATAGATAGTAGTAACTTTCTGAGTTTTTAACATTTATGACACTGCTGTTTAACTTCATGGTTGGCGTCCTGCCTCTGTTAAAAAAAAAACCCACTCCTATACATCCCAGTATAGCCTGCATTCACATAATAAATACTATAGTAGCACCTCATTCATTCACTAGCATTGGGAAATGAGGTGCTCTGGAATATTGCATTTTCCAGATAACTGAAGCATTTAGCAATTTTTAAAAAGCATGACAATTTTTTTGTGGAAATTTTCTGCCCCAGTAAATTAAGTAAACAAAATATAATTTGACATTTTTTTGCCACTTATGTATAATAATGGTTCTAATGTGTTACAGCAGAGATTCTCTCAGAAATTAGGTAGTAGAGATCTGTTTACTCTTAAACTAAATGGTTTTGAACAAAATATGTTGTTCTTGTGTTTCTTCTGTCAACAATTCCACTTCTCTTGACAATCTTACATCAGCCTCTCATGAGCTATATACGAGGGTACCACTGAAGATTTTGGAGGCAACAAGGTAGCCAAACTCATTAAATCAACCTGAATTTCATTTGCTATTAAATCAAGAGACTGCATTGAAAGCCTGAGTGTGGCTATGCTATATGCTACTCATTCAAGATGCAACTATGATTTTTATGATAATTATATTCTTTCCTGCTCAAAAGTTGTTTTAAATTTATTTCTAGGATCATAGTGACATTATAAATAGTTAAAATAGCTAGAAGTCTCATAATTGAATTAAGGTGGTGTTACTTTGTTTGTAAAGGATCTCTTTAGACTTAGCAAAAGTCTTATAGCAATGATAACAAGCAAGGAAATACAATGAACAAGACAATGAATGGTCCTGCCTATACTCCAATTTTTAAAAAATGGTATGCCAGGTTAAGTAAATTGATATGCTTAATCAAAAGCATTCCTAAATGAAACCACAAGATTATATACAAGGAATCTTGGTCTTCAAAATGTAAATTTTGTTATTTAAATTTAAATATTGTTAATGACCCAGTAATTTAAAACAAATTATATGAATGAACCGAGAAAGAGGAGGCAATGGGATAGCTTTCATGATGATAGTTTAAGTTACTCTAGAGTAAACTATATTGAAAAATTTTACTCCCTTAAAAAAAAGATTGTGTTAACTGAGTTCATGTGTAACCCATGAATCATTACAATCCCAAGACCTATCTGAAAATCTGATTTCCATAATTCATCTCCTACTGCAAAAAGCAATCATTAGAGTTTGGGGTTCCTTGAATGTACTAACAAGAATACAGGAAGTGCCGTGGGCTGCTCAGTGTCGATCACTTAGCATGATCTGGAGACGTGAATAAGAAATGACCAGGCCATGTGAGTAGTGCAAGGAAGAAAGATGAACTCCATTTATTGATCCTTAGGACAAGGTTTTTATAGAGCAATGAGACAAAGGAAGGGAACTCAAGTATTCATATCATTATCTTAGTCTGTCATATCCTGGAAGTAGCATGGCAGTAAGGCTTTTGTTCTCTAGGTGCCAGAAAGTCTTAGGAAGAGTCAGTTAACTCCTCTCATATGCAGTGACATTACTAAGGATGCTCTTGAGAGCTGGCTTCAATGCCTGAAGCCAAAGACACATCATCAAGTACATCTGCATAGGAACTGACCACCTAAGAATTCAAATATTTTGGTTTTGAACAACTAAAGTCTTGGGGCAGAGCCTGTTGGTCTCAGAACTCAAACACCATCCTTATAAGTGTAACCCATATCAAAAGAACTCAGGAGTTTACTTGACTGAAGTGGCTTCTCAAAGAGGTCTTTGATATTCCGGTCCACTGATATCAAGGTAATTATATGAGTCCTGGGATCAAGCCTCTTTGGCTCCCAACAAGGAAGTGTATTTTTTTCCTACTGAGGTCAAAAAACTTACCCAGAGTCACACAGCAATAAGTAGCAGAGATAAGGCTTGAACCCAGGTCTTTGTGACTGCTAATCTGACTCTTGTTTTGTTTTACCATGCCTCTTCTGAAGTCATTTTGTGACTATTAATGTGTATAACTGGTATATATTATTTCCTATGTAAAGAAACCTAGTGCTTAAAGACAGTCAATATTGATATATAATGCTTTTTTTTTAAACTAGTAACATTCTGACTACACTTTTATGAAACAAATGTAGCAAATTTCAGAATTCTATAAAGTACCAGACTAATCTGAATATTTAGAATTTTGCTAAACCAAAGGATTTTAGTGTTTCCAAAAAAGAGACAGTGCCCAGATTTCATTTGTCTAATCCCAGAAAAGAATGCATTTCCAATCCATTTCTTCCCATTTCCCTCCATAAAAGAATTCTGCATTTGAAGTACTGTGAAACACCAGTTTATTCAACCATTTTGACTCTTCACTAAAGACTATTTGATTTTGTGGTCAGATTGCTACCTTACAGGTATGGCTCAAATATCAGGGAGAATTAAAGGGTTCTTTTGGTCTTTGGAATACTGTTTTCTCTGGATGTTAAGGCTTTCATCACCAAAGAGGCTTTCAGTTTCTCTGGTAGTGATTAGAGATGCTGTCCTGTCAGAGCTCAATACCTCCCACTAATGCTTAGAGCAACCTATACCAGAGGGGCCAACCTAAATTGGTGGGGAGTTTTGGCAGTTTTACAGGTGGTGTTGACCAGAGAGAAGGCACACTGACTCAGAGGGAGGAAATATCTCAAAAAGTACAAAGAATTTGCCCCTTCACACAAAGGGACCTCAGATAGGCAAACTACTCCCAGTTACTTTCCTAATTATAATTCCAAATGGTAAAAAGACCTTTCCTCCTCAGGAAGCTGGTAGTAACCCCAGATGCTGCTACATTTCAAGAAAGACTCCCTGCTACAAAGTGAAATTAGATACTGTGGGTGGTGAAGGCACATCAATTACATCTACAATCTTCTATCCAACCTGCTCAAGAAACTTGCTTGGCTCTATTCTGACTTAGAGTCATTTTGATTCTCAATTTCCCTACTTTTAAGATGTGAAGAGTGGGATTTTCAGTCCAGGAGTGCCATATTCCCAGGTCTTTCTAATTTCGTAGCAAAGGAAACTCATTAAACACTCAAAGCTAAACATTCCCTTTCCTCTCAAATCTTGAAAGTTTTCATGAGATCTTTAAAATTTGCCCACAAACATGGCAGTTTGTTTCCTCTTTTTTTCTTCTCAATGGGTTCTTTGCTTTATCAGCTGTTGCACACCCTAAGTGGTCCCTGTGTGCCTATGACAGCATACCTGAGGAGAGATACCTCAGGAACACATATCCAGGTTGAGTGAGGGAGGTAAGTAGGTAGATGAGGGAGGAGGGAACAAGTACTTATTAAGCTCCTACTATGATAAATGCTTTACAAATAATATATTATTTGATCTTCACTAAAACCCTGGGAAGTGGTGTTATTATTATTCCTATTTAACAGTTGAGGAAACTGAGTTAGAAGTGATTTGACCAGGGTTACATAGCTAATGAGTGTCTGAGGTCAGATTTGAACTCTTATCTTCCTGACTCCAGGTTATGCACTCTACCCACTGTGTTACCTAGTTTGTTACTTAAGAAGTAATAGCATTTATTAAGTGGTTAATGTTTATAATGCACCATGTTAAACACTGGTGATATAAATACAAGCAAAATGAAAGCTAGTACCTGCCCTCAAGGAGCTGTCATTATAATGGGGGAAGATAACAGAAAATGAGCTGGATAGTTGGGGACAGGGAGGGAAAGAGGAAGAAGAGTTTCTGAACTGGGGCATGCTAGTAAAGTCCCTAGAGTCAGAAGCATGTAGTGCCAACATGACATTTACAGTGCCTAAGGTGGCTATGAAAATGCTTGCATAATTCTGAATTGCAAAATATAACAATCTCTCCACATGGAAGACAGAACCAAAACATTTATTCAAATACTGGAAAGTTGAATCCCAACACCAGAAAGCCAAATCCATCATAGCAACAAAGAAATTTATACACAAAAACAATGCAGGGGGCACTGCCATCCCCAAGACTTCCCCCTTCTAGGGACTTCCTATAAACAAACACCCTCTCACTCACAGCCTGATGCCTACTTCCTCTCTCTCCCTCAGCTCTAACTGCTCTGACTAATTTCCTCTGGAGTCAGCTCCACCCATTCAGCAAGCTCCTCTCACTATAGGTTTCATGTGACTCAAATTCATGTGTGTTAGGCTTCTATGTGAGTTAAGCAAGTCACATGGGACTATTAATGGATGGGAAATATCTTCTCATTTACATTACCATTACAGTACAACCAGAAAGTAAGTAAAGCAGGGATATCCTGGTTCCCTCACATGGAGATCCTGAAAGGAACTCACCAGTGGGAGGAGAGTCCAGCCTGGAGGAGGGGTATTACAGGTTTAGAGGGCTAAGGGGAAGAGGAAAGTTCATGGGTGAGTATATGGCTGATTCATGGTAGCAAAGTCCTTATAGTCAGAAGCACAGTGAAAGGGAAATGAAGGCAAGGCCCTTCATACTTGCCAGAGATAGGATGGAGCAGAAGAGAATGAGGAGAAAGCACCAGGGATACTGGGAGCTTCACAGATGCACTCTCCATCTAATTTCTAAGTGAGGATTTTCTGGATTTCATGAGCCAAGCTTGACAGAGTTCCCAGAGGGTTTTCTGGATCTTTCAGAATCCCCTTGAGCATAGCTGATATTTTTGGGATTTGAGCTTATATACACTGGAAGCACCAAGGAAAAGTTTTGAAGGCATATTTTTGTTTTCAGTCACCCCTAAGCAGCTTTCATTCAGCTCAACTTGTGGGATGGAGTCATCTAGTATGGTGTAGGAACTGATTAGATTTGGAGAACTTTCTCTTATCTTGTCTCTAGTTCACTTGTCTGTAGATGCAGGGGGATTCATACTGAGAGATAGATGACAGAATTTGTCAGGCAAGATGAAGGAAGGAAAAGGGGTGAGTTCAAAAGCTCCTGACCAGGGCATTTTGAAGTTTGTCTTCTGAGTCTCATTTTCCCCCTTGCTCTGTCTCAGGAGGTAGAGGACTTTGTAAATAGGTGTCTCTCATCAGAGCTTTACTTCTCTCAAAATAAAAAGCATCACACTCACACATTTCTTCAGCTGCTCCTTGGCTCTCCTCTCTGAGGACTCTTCCCCCTAGAGGTAACCAGGGAAACTAGTTGCTATAGTAACTTAGAGCAGGTTTACTCCGCCCAACAAGAAGGAAAAGCACAAAACATAAACTACTGCCAGGATTGAATTGGCTGCTGGGAAAACTAGGGAACCAGGGACGATGCCAGCCTGTCCCTTTCCTTCCAATATCTCTGGACCCTTCATTTTGGGCTCCTGCCCTTTCCCTCCACCTTAGTCCCTGCATCTTCTGTGGAAATTAAGCAGGGGACCTTTGCTCTCACAGGACTATTTTAGATATTTAGCAGATAATTTAATTCTCTGAGAAAGGCCATTCAGTGCTACAGAGAGGGGTCCAGAACCTCATTGCAGGCAGACAGACTCCACTTATTTTCCTGGCTCCGTAGATTTACTACTAACACACTGGCAGGCAGAAGTAGTGGATATGATGTAGTATTGGAACGGATCCTGGGTTTTAGTAATGGCTTTGGCTTGCCAGGCATTTATAGCCAAACCATCCAGATTTTTTAAAGAGACTGTCCCACCCTTCCGTCTGTCGGAATCTCTAATTTCCTACGTGCCCCTCTTCCCTTGCAGTCTGGCATGTGGTGGCATGGGTGGTAAGCTCCAGATATTAAATATAGAATCTAAATTTTTTTTGAACAGCAGATTTGGCAAAGCATTATGGCCTAACTGGCCTTACTAGACTTGTGTTGACAACCCAGGATTGCTTCCAGAATTTCATGGCATTCCTTCTTAGTGCCTGCCAAAGTTTCAGAAAGTAGAAGCTGGGCACTAAACAGAGACAGGGTTGCTTCCTGTGATCACTCAGGGCTCCAAAGGCCATCTTTTCCCCTTCTTTTCAGGAAGGTTGCATGCTGGAAAGGAACTTACATGGCTTGAACTTATGACACCTACCTTCAGATACTGACCAACACTTATTAGCTGTGTGACTGATGATAAATTGTGTAGTTTCTCATAACCTCACTTTTCTCTTCTTTAAGATGGGAATTTAAATTGCCTACTTAGGGGTGGATAGGTGGTACAGTGAATAGAGCACTGGCCCTGGAGTCAGAAGGACCTGAGTTCAAATCCGGCCTCAGACACTTAACACAAAAACTAGCCGTGTGACTTTGGGTAAGTCACTTAATCCCAATTGCCCTACAATCCCCCCTCCAAAAAGCAAAATAAATAATAAATATATTGCCTCCTTAGTATGCCTATGAATAAGGTTACTTGTAAACCTCAAAGTACAATATATATGTTATAAAATATAAAGATACAATCTTATTATTTCAAAATCATGGAATATTTTGTAGAACATAACCCAAGTTCTCTAGAGACCACACTAAGGAGATCACCATTGCCTATACCACTAGATTAACCCCTGCAGATGAGTGTTTCCTTGTGTATTCCTAACTTAACATCCAATTGAATCCTATCCAATGAAACAAACATTTTAAATACATTGAAGGAAAAGGCATAGTGTTCATGGAGTCACTTTTTAAATATCTCAGGGTGTGCGATGTATATTCAGGCATATCCAAAGGTGAAAACATTTTGCGATTTTGAATCTAATTTTTAAAGTTTATATTTATAATGTGCAGTTTAGTTGTTCATTAAAAAGAGTTTTACTCTCCATTGCCTTTGACCCAGACTTACCATTACCAGGTCTACAACCCAAAAGAGATCAATGAAAGAGAAAAATGATTTATATATACAAAGATATGTATAACACATCTTTTTGTGGTGGCAAAGAATTGAAAACTTGGGAAGGGAAGTACCTATCAATTGGGGAATGGCTGAACAAGTTGTAATTTATGTAGGAGATGAAGGATATGGTTGCAGAGAAACCTGGGAAGGCTTCTATGAACTAATGCAAAGTGAGGTAAGTGAAACCATAAAAACAATTTATATATATATATATATATATATATATATATATATATATATATAACCAAAACACTGTAAAGACTAGCAACTTTGAAATATTCAGGAACTCGGATCAATGCAATGGAACCCAAGAACAGTCTGGAAGAATTATGATGAAACATGCGGTGGCTGCAGAACTAGAAGTTGTTTTTTATTTGCATTTGGGCATGACTAATGTGGGAATGTATCTTAATCATTCTACATTTTTAACAGGTTTTGCTTTTCTTCTTTTCTCAATGATTAGAAGAGCTAGAGAAGGAAGGGAGAAAGTTCAAAACTGAAAATAAAAGAAAATTGTATCTAAAAGTAAGTTTTAACATGTTTTATTTGATGAATATAACTATTTGATAAATGTTTGACTTAAGAATATTCCTCGGGTATACACCCTAGTGAAATATTTGCCACATATCTTTGATAGGATGCTATTTTCCTGGGAGGAGAACTAAAGTTCTGCTGTCTTCACATGTTGTTCAGGGTGGTAGAGCTTACCTTTCCTAGGGAGTATTACTGAAGTGATACACAGGGACTTCTGTGCTATTAGAAACTAATATAACATAACATAACATAACAGAGGCCTGAATTGTCAATTTTCTGCTTGACAGGATTGTAGACTGTGGGTTTGTAACACACTTCCTCGTGGGAGGTTACTCCTAGTGTAAATGTACATTTATTTTTTGTCTAGGAAGTTTTCTAACCCTGTATAAAGTTTCCAAAACATTTTACAAATCATTCAGATAAACAGAGCCAGCTGCCACAGGATGAGATGACTATTGAAAAAAAAATGTCTTCTGAAGAGAACAAAGCAGATACAGTCTTGGAGCCACAGAAACATAATCTCTTATACCTGAAAGGGCCCTGAGAGGCCGTTTAGTTAAAAGAAACATTGTTGTCAGTGAGCAAAAGTGATAATAATGATGATGGCTCACATTTATAGAGCTCTAAGGTTTGCAAAGCACTTTACATGGATTGTCACATACTATTCTCATAGTAACCCTGGGAAATAGGTACAATTATTATTTCCATTTTCCACATGAGGAGACTCAGGCTGAAGGAACTTAGCCTACCCAGAGTCACAGAGCTAGTAAGTGTCTGAGGCAAAATTTGAACTCAGGTTTTCCTGATTCTAGGTTCCAAAGCTATCTTTTACAGTGTTTTGTTGATTTTTTTCTTAATCCTAATGTTAAAAAATCTTGTGCTCCTGATGCATGTATTCTTTTTTTTTTCTTTTGGATGGCAATTGGGGTTAAGTGACTTGCCCAAAGTCACACGACTAGTAAGTGTGTCAAGTGTCTGAGGCCGGGTTTGAACCCAGGTCCTCCTGACTCCAGGACTGGTGCTCTATTCACTGCACCACCTAGCCACCTCACGTATTCTTTATAATATCTGTTTTTGTTCCATATCAGACTATAGTCAGAATCTGAACAACAACAAAGAAATTACTGAGTCAAAGCCCAGATAAGAAATGGAATAATACAGTGAATTTTAAAAGGAGGGGAAAATAAAGGGAGCAGAAGGAGAAAACCTTGGATTTTAAAAATTTTCTGCTTAATCTTTATTTGTTTGCTTATCATTTTATTTATTTTTAAGGGGTCCTCAACTAGTTGACAGGCACATAGGTTCTAGTTTCTACCCAACCACTTACTGATTATATGACTTTGGTCAACTCACTAAATCTCTCTGGCCCTCAGCTGTCTCACCTATAACATGGAGAGCAATACCTCATGAGACCAAAGTCAGTGAATGAATAAGATGATCTCTTGAAGCATCTTTGAGTTCTAAGATCTAGTATTCTATGAGATAGAAGCATAGTGCATCTATACATTCTCTATCTGGAATATAAAGAGGGACATATTTTTATTCTCCATAAAAGAATTCTGTATGTGACTCATAAAATACAGTATTTGTACATATATAGTCAGTCAACCAATAAGCAGGTAAGAAAATCCTTCTATGTGCCTGTTACTTTGCTAAGAGCTAGGGATGCAAAGGCAAAAGATAGTCCCTGCCCTCAGGGATCTTACAGTCTAATGGTGCAGATAATATTCAAACAAAGATTTACAAAAAAAAAACCCAACTATGTACAGGATAAATATAAAATATCAACAGAGGGAAGGCACTAAAATTGAACAGAAAAAAGGAGATTGAATACCTATGGTGGTCAATCCTGTTCCCTATCACCAGACAGTCAAAGATTAGTATTAATAGATTAATTCAAGTACATTATGAATTAATAATATTATTGTTATTGATGTATAGGTTTCTTACAGTTAACCTAACATTGTTTCTATGGAGAAATGCCCCTTAAGCTCCAAACTTACCTCCAAACTTTTGTAATATAACTCATTAATAAGTCTGTTTCATGAAAAAAGAAAATCCTAAAATATGCTTTGTACTTTCCTATGAGTCCTTTTATGAGGGGAGACATGGAGGGTAAATGAAAGCATTTTAAGCAAACAGTTCATAGTTACAATTTTATTTAAGGAAATACAAGTTATCAGAAATGATTTAAACACCCCTTCCTCCCTGCAACGGAAGTGTCTTTGGGGAAAGGCCCATACACATGTGCATATGGAGATCCAAAAGCTATTACAGATACAGCTCTCCATTTTGTTGTAATTTCAGGCAGTTCCTTCAGGAATAAAAATGCCAAACACAGGTGTTTAAATGGCAATTGGAAAAATGATCAAACCAATTTAGAGACACAGAAAATTTAAAGGACCATCCAATTCTGGGATGTGTAATGTGGTCAGTAGCCAAACAGTCCTAATGGCCAAACCATCATGGACCCTAATGGATCATTCTCCCTCTGTTCTGATTCCCAATTCTTTCTGTAAAAAGGAATGTTTTTTGCATATATTCAATGCATGCAGATATGCTTCATTACCATTTGGTTATAAAATTCTTGTGAACAGACACCCCTTCACTAGGCTATTGATTGATTTCTCTAGGTTATGATATTTGAGTTCAATGGCTTATGGTCTTTCCCAAACGTTCACTCTACCATGTCACTTGGAAATTGGAGCTTCATTTCCACACTTTCAGAATTGTTCCATGGGAAGACTGCTGAGATATAGGTTAAGATATGGTGAGATATAGGTTAAGATTATATATCGGTTAAAAGCCTGGTTTTGCTACTTACCATGTATAAAGAAAAGCTGCCATCCTGTTTGTTAATATATCTAGATTTTTGCATAAATCTTACCTGTTTAAATGGTTGGCATCATAGAATCATGAAATTTCAGAGTTATAAAGAATCTCAGTGGTGATCTAGTCCAATCTATTTCTTAAATATTTAATATTTTATATATTATATATTAATATATATTTAATATATCATATATGTTAAAAATATTAAATATATTTCTCCAACACCACCTATCTAATAACTGATCACCTAGGCTTTGTTTGAAGAGCTCCAGTGATACATCCTGGGCATTACTACCTCCCAGAATAGTCTATTTCATATTTAGATCTAATTCTTGGGAAGTTTTTCTTTACATCAAACCTGAATTTTCTTTTTTACAAATTCTATCTACTGCTTTCACAGGTCTACAAGTTCAACCGCAAGTGGGCAAACAATGAGTCTAATAATTTTTTTGCATGAAAACCCTTCTAATATTTAAAAACATCAGTCTTGCCCCCTTTCTGATCCTGTTTTACTCCCAGAGTTATCTCCTCTCTAGGCTAAAAATCTCTTGTCCTTCAAATGATCTTCATATAGAATGAACTAGAGGTCCTTGACCATTCTGTCTGACCTCTTTAGGAAATTTTTTAGCTCAGTAATGTCTTTCCCAAACTGTGAGACCCACATCTAAACAGAGTACTCAGACAAGGGTTGACTTGAAATATTATCTCCTTCTTATTCCTGGAACCAATACCTTTCTTGAGGTGTGTTAGATCTGCAGCCAGGAACACCTGACCTCAGACACTCACTAGCTCCATGACCCTGGGAAAATCATTTAACCCTGGTTTACCTAATACAATGGAGAAGAAAATGGCAAACCACTTCAGTATCTCTGTCAATAAAACCATATATGGGGTTATGAAGTATCAAACGTGACAAAACAACAAAAACAGCTGTCTCTTAGCATAGCCCAGAGTAACATTATGTAAAAATTTCCATTTTTTTAACTGCCAAAGTCCAATGATGATTTATATTGAGCTTATTGACTAAATTCCTCTATTTTTTTTTAAATTCAGAAAACCTGTCATACATAGGCTTTTCATTAACAGGAGACTTTATATGTATCCATGATAGTGCTTACATTCGTCAAGTGTATCATTTGACTAGGGGACCACTTGCCTTTAGGTTTCTAGGCCATTTCACTTGATCAGATTTTTATTTAAATTTTGCCTCAAACCATCATTTATCAACCAATGTAGGGGTTATAGTATCTGCATTTGACCTTAATATTACAACCTGTGAACCAGCTTGCTTAATGTGGAATTACATCATGTAAGAGATTCCCTTTTGTCCATTATCACAGGCATTTCATTGACAGGGCTCTCAAAGAGTCATGATACTGTAAATCAGAAAGGAACTTGAAATTGAGAAGATGAGAATAATAGTCTTAGGGCTAGTGTGGTAATTCCTTCCATTCTTAATGCCATAGCAAGATCACTGTGAAGAATGGGCATGAGGTGTTTCATCTTGGCACCTTGTCAAATGCAGAATATTTTATGCAAATGGAAATATTCTGTTCCGAGAAATAATAGATCTACAGTGATTTCATTCCTGTGTTAAACTGGGAAAGGTTTACCTTTAAAAGATGGGTTGGCCCTTACCAGTACAACTTGTTGAATAAAGGAGGAATACCGAGAAGAAATTAATTGTATGACATTAAGCTAATAGCAAGCAACCCACATACTGTACTTGAGGGAGGTCGTAGACAAAAATTTGTTAAAGCATAATTGAGTGGGCTGAATTACTTAAATAGATATTGAAAATGAGAGAAAGTTGAAGTCAGAGCACAAAGCAGCAGGATAGAAAGAATGGGTACTAATGACACTTTGACAGAATGACCTTTGGCTACCTGCTTGGCTTGTCTTAAATGATTGCTTGCTTTTGAATGGGAGACTGGCAATTGTTCTCCACCACCTTGATCCCAAAAGTACAATGGACACAAGATACTCACTGAAAAACATGCTAAAAAGGTAGCAGGAGGCGGGGTGGAATCATTGTCCTATTTTTCTTTTTACTCAGTCCTTGAGGAAAGAGTAGTTCTAACCCTAATCGTCAACTTTTGCATGAGGGGCTTTCCACATTGATGTATTCTAAATCATGGTTAAGGAACCTGTGGTTTTGAAGCCATATGCAGCCTTCTAGATCTTTAAATGTGACCTTTATAAACAGAATTTTACATAATTTGTTCTCAGAAGGCCACACTTAAGTATGTAGAAGGCCACAGGTTCCACAAAATTACTTAAAGAACTGTGAATCAAACTCATATTCCTGATAGATATACTGCCATTAGAACCAAACGAATCACACTCTGTTTTTCTATAGCTTAACCTGAAAGACCTCTGAAAAGTGAATGTTTCTAAAAGCTAGGCTCTGAAAGGTTCCTCTAAAGATGTGTGTCCCTATTGAGACTTTATTTGATAGTATACCCATTTACCATAGAGATAAAAAGCTGGAAAAGATCTTAGAGACCATGGATTTCAACCTCTTCATTTTGCAAGTGAGAAAACCAAAGTGTATAAGGTTTGGGATCACATAGTTATTTGTTGCTAAGTAAAATAGTGCAATAGACTTTGGATGCAAAAGATCCCAGTCACAAAGGAAAGCTCTACTTACCATGTTTCCCCGATAATAAGACCTATCCCAAAAAAAAAGCCCTCCCCTTACTGTGTAAGATTCCTCTAAAATAAGCCCTCCCCCGAAAATAAGCCCTATTGAGATTGCTACTGTAGTGAAGGTGATCCCCTGCACTACATGCTACGTTACGGTACCCTCTGTATGCACCATTCCCTTCGGCTTGCATACTGTGTACGTCGGTCCCCCCCCCCCCCTGCCCGCCCTCTGCACATCCGCCGTCGGTACCGCCACGCGTATCCCCCCGGGTGAAACGCACGCTGCGCTCCGAGCTGCATCCAATCAGAGCTGCAGCAGTGAGTGCGTCATCCTGTTCTTCCCCAGTGATTTGCTTGCTGGCACCATTGAGAGCAGTGCCGCGGAGGAGAGCTGAGGCAGGACAACATAAAAACCCGGTATGTAAGCAGGAGTGAGGGGGCATGATGGAGGATAAAAAGGACATGATGGAGGAAAAAAGAAGAACTCAGGGGGCATGATGGAGTGAAAAGAAGGACTGATGGTCATAATTTTATTATTCTGTCTGTTTTGACCCCCAGACATGAGTACAAAAAGGAAGAGCTATACTGTTTAGTATAAGAAAGCAATTGTAGAGGAGTCACATGTCATTGCTGTCAATGTTCATAAAAATAAGCCCTCCCCTGAAAATAAGCCCTCTGGTGTTTTTCTGTCCAAAAAAAATAATAAGACAGTGTCTTATCATTGGGGAAACACGGTATGTTCTTAAGGCTAAGATAACCAAAGGTTTGTCTTCGAGTGACTGAGTTGAGTGATGGGTGATAACTCAGTTTCTTTTCAAAGTCTGTGAGCTCTCAAATGTCTAGACCATATTATAATATTTTTTTCTACTATTTGGATATATTAGGGTAGCCATCCCGGGAGTCAGAAGGATTTGGGGTCAAATCAGGACTCAGACCATTACTATCTGTGTGACCCTGGGCAAGTCATTTAACCCTGTTTGCCTCAGTTTCTTCATCTGTAAAATGAGCTGAAGAAGGACATGGTAAAGTACTCTAATATCTTTACCAAGAAAACCCCAAAGGAAGAGTCAGACAGGACTGAAAAACAACTCAACCACAACAATAACAACAATTCTACTATTTGCATATGTTATTTAATGAATTTAAGTTTATTCATATGTGTCTCTCCCTGTTGAATTCCAGCTATTTCCAATAAATTTAAAATATTATCCAATGCTTCAATATTTCCATTACTTCAAATAAACTTTCAAGTATTGTTAAAGGAGTAAGAGAACCTATTTTTAGACCCCACCAGGAAACGAATCATACAACAGGACTATGTCAGTGATATGAATTTTAAAATAAAAGAAAATTATTTAACATGACCTTCTCATTCCAAAAGACTGTGAAATGTAGTGAAAAGGGCCATGGATTTGACACAGAAGTTCTAAGTTTGAGTTCTGGAACTAATGTGTACCAGCTGTGGACCACAGGCAAATCACTTTGATTCCTCTGAACTGGAGACCATGTCTTTTTGGTTTTTTAATGACATTCATATAGTGATTTTACAGAAAATGTTTTGTAAACTTGAAGTTGCTATGGGGGAAAGACAGAATAGTGGATAGAGGACTAATACTGGTGTTAGAAAGGTATGGATTTAAGTTTTCCTCTGATCCAAACTATCTAGTATGATCATGAGAAAGGTGCTGAACCTCTCAATTACCCAGGTAACTTTCTATGCCTGTAAGTCACAGATTTGTGACTTCCTTCCATTGGTGGAGGGAGATGCCACATGAAAAGTTCCCTACACAAATGAAATCATGAGATTGGATCACCCTCCTCACCCCCAAATAAAGTGTTACAGAATTTTAAAATATAAGATTTGAATCAGGATATGACTCACATATAGTCTTACCTTGAAGGGGGCAGCTAGATGGCATAGTGAATAGAGTGCCAGGCTTGGAGTCAGGAAGACCTGAGCTCAAATTTGGACTCAGTCACTTACTAACTGTGTCACTCTGGGCAAATCACTTAATTCTATTTGCCTCAGTTTACTCATCTGTAAAATGAGCTGAAGAAGGAAATGGCAAACCACTCCAGCATCTTTGCCAAGAAATTCCCAAATAGTGTCACGAAAAGTTGGATATAACTGAACAATAAAATTGTAACTTGAACACCAACAAAAGAAAAGAAAACAAACAAGGAAAAAAACAAACACAAGTACAGCACTTTGAAAGAAATTAAAAATCAAATTATGTCATCTTTTAAAAGTCAATAGAACTAGTGAAATAGAGCCCACCATTATTCAGCTCTCTAATTAGTCTCAACTGTCCATAACATTTAGTATCTTTTGGGTTCTACACAAGCAACCATATGACTCATTAAAAAGAAAAGTACCCCTATCTATTTGCCAGTTTTATGTCTTTCCAAGTTGTAAAAGGCCACTTATGTCACCATACTGGGAATATCCAAGAAACATCTGACTTAACAATACACTCAAGGAGCAGAAACAAATACACAAACAAAAATTAGTAATGAATTTCATTCTTTCCCTCCCACCTACTCTTTCCTACCCCTTGGGTTAACAAGCATTCCCTTGCCAAAAATCTCCTCCCTTTACTTTTGAGAGCATCACAGACAATGCATGATGCATTTATTACTTCAGGTTTGGCCAATTCCCAGTACAAATCTTCCCTGACCACATGCTATATAAAGAATCATCGACAGAAATTGCCAATATTTCTCAAAAACAAAAGCAAACTAGAAATTAATCAAGTTTTTCTTTCTTTTCATTTCATATCTTTCACCTCCCACCAATTCACTAACTCCTCCAGTTTGTGGTCAAGCATTTTTTGAAGTATCAAGAAAACATTTTAAAAGTTGTCCAGAGGGTAGAGAAAGAAGGGGCAGAAAGAAAAAAAAATCAATTCATATAGAAGCATTTATTAAACTCCTGAATGTAGCAATCTACCCATAGAGAATTTATATTCTAATGAGGGAAACAACAAATACATATAATTGCATGCAGTGTAAATATAAAGTGAATAAATTTAGAGTGGTAATATATAAGGTAGGTTTGGGGGACACTAGTAATTGGAGGAAACAGGAAATCATTTGTTTATAAGATGGTGCTTAAGCAAGGGACTCTGAAGTAGAGATGAAGAGGAAGTACCATGTAGAATTCTACATGTGAAGTGACAATTTTCTACCACCTTGACTGGTGGGTATTTCTATGTTCACATAAACATATACCTATACTCATATATTATGCATACATATGACACAGACATAAATGCATGTGCATACACATGTGTATGTAAACATGTATGTATATGTGTA
Organism: Petaurus breviceps papuanus; assembly: GCF_028583685.1. Taxonomy (NCBI): domain Eukaryota; kingdom Metazoa; phylum Chordata; class Mammalia; order Diprotodontia; family Petauridae; genus Petaurus; species Petaurus breviceps. The sequence continues at coordinate 2,348,272 of NW_027185887.1, read as the reverse complement.
AATGTGTGTGCATAGGTATAGATCTGCATGTGTGTGTAATGTTTACATATACATTCACATCATGACAGCTAGGTGACACAGGACATAAAGTGCTAGACTTGGAATCAGAATCAGGAAACCTGAATTGAAATCTAGTCTCAGCTATGTAACCCTGCATACGTCACTTAACCTTGTTTGCCTCAGTTTCCTCATATGTAAAATGAGCTGGAGAAAAAAATTGCAAAGAACTCCAGTATCTTTGCCAAGAAAATCCCAAATGAGGTCACAGTCATATGAGACTGAAAAAAATAAACATTTCATGTAACATTATTTCAAGTTCTTCTATGGGTATTGTCAAGATGGTTATTTTGACAAATGAAATAAAATGAAAACTTTTTAAAAGAAAATGAAGTGAGCACCCAGAGAAATATTCCCATTGCCCCATTCCCCTTGATCAGGAAATAAAAGAGAGAGACAAGAGAGAGTTGTAGACTCGTTCAACTGGAAAAATTCGACAGACTCAGTGGGCACAAGCCTGATGTCTACCTTGTGACTAGAACAACCCTAAAATGAGCAAAAGTAAGGAGATTTAGCTGGCTTCTTCTCCTGATAGTTTCCCCTTCTATAGTTTAGGGATTCCTGGAGAGAAACAATTCTTTCTGGATCCTCCTAGCCTGAAGTCATCCTTGCCTAGTTTAGTGCACAAGGGGATGGACAGTTAACTGCTTAGGGTCCATGGGTCAGGAAAAAAAAAGAAAAGAACAATCATCTGAGTTTGCAAAATCTAGGATTAGGAGGTAAACTACAGAATGTGGTATACTAGGATATACAATTTATTCTTACAGTCCTCGAGACATTTATGATAACTTTTAGGCAACTATGTAGCACAGTGGATAGAGCTCTGGGCCTAGATTCAGGAAGACTTGAGTTTAAATCTGATCTCAAATACTTCTGAGATGTGACCCTGGTCAAGTCACTTAGCTTGAAAGAGATAATAATAGCACCTACTTCTTAGGTACTATTACTAAGGATTAAATGACATACTATCTGTAAAGTGCTTAGAATAAGTACTTGGCCTATAGTAGGTACTTAATAACTGTTTCTTATCTTCCTTATAAATATTAAAATAGAAATTGAAAAACATCGTGGGGGGGACTTGTTAATGAAATGATAAGGTAACACCTGTTTTCCAACTAAAAATTTTTGGAATTTAAAATGCCCCATAAAGATTAAAAATCATGAAAGCCTGTGGGTTTCTAAGGGGTCTCAGAAAGTGTTAATCCCACCCTGAGAGTTCCTCCTCAAATTGTTTTCCAGCTGCTGGCTCAAGCAGATTGTGGCATCATAGAAGCAACTCTGGAAAGTCCTGTAGCTTGGCAGCTGTGGAAGTAGAGACAGAAGATGGGCAGACAGACAAGAGCAGGCAGAGTGAAGTGTGGGGAGAGCAAAGGGAATGAAAGAAGGGAGAAGAATAAGGGCTGAGGGAATGTTCTGTATGGCATCCTCACCTAGCTGGGAGGAGGAAAAAGCATAGAACTCTAGTTAGCCACATTTCTAAAAGGAAAAATCTTTATGGGTGAAGTCAATGTGACCAAACCTGGCGGGAATATTTTCTTAGTAGCTGAAATGGGAAAGAGAATAGATCTTAGATGAAAGTATGAACTGTGATTCAACAATAGGATAAAATTAAAAGTGAAGTGTGTATGGGCAGGTAAGAAAGGGTGCTAGTGACATCCATAGCATGATAGAAACTGAGATTCAGTTGGAAGGGTTGTCAGAGTTCATATAACCTAATCCTTTCCTGATGCATGGGTCCCCTCTATAACATTCCCGATAAGAAGTCAACCTCTAGGGGCGGCCAGGTAGCACAGCGAATAAGAGCACTGGCTCCAGTGTTGAGAAGACCTGGAGATCGAATCTCGGGCTCAGACACTTAGCACCCACCCAGAAACACCTGGCCGTGTAACCGTGAGCAAGTTACTTAACCCCAATTGCTTAGGGGCGGCCAGGTGGCTCAGCGAGTGGGAGCACTGGCTCCAGTGTCGGGATGATCTGGATCAAATCCGGGCTCAGATACTCAGCACCACACCCAGACATGGCTGGCCGTGTAACCTTGAGCAAGTTACTTAACCCCGATTGCTTAAAAAAAAAAAAAGTCAACCTCTAACTGACTACCACTAGAGATGAGAAATACTAGCTCTCAAGGCAGCCTATTCCACCCTGGAACAGCTAATTATTAGGAATCATTTCCATATATTGAACTGAAATCTGCCTCTGGAATTTCCAATTACTGCTCTCTTCTAGGTCTAAATAAAATGAATCAAATCCTTCTTTTACATGGCAGCCCTCCAGATATTTGAAGGCAATTACCACATTCCTCATTGTCTTCTCTTCTCCAAACTGAATATCTCCGTTTCTTTAATCAGTCCTTGGATGGCATGGTTTTGAGTTAGTTACTTTCCTCCAGAGATTGTTCAGTTTGTCAATGTCTATCCTAAAATGTGGTACCTGGCACACAACACAGGACTTCAGATATGGTCTGACCAGGACAAAGTACTGGGATATTACAGCCTCTCTTGTCCTGCATATTATATTTCTAATAAGTCTTATATTCATGCTCCATTCTTTCAACTATTTCTCAGTTGATATGATCTCCAGGACTAGAACTGTCCAGGTTATCAAAGTCCTACCTATAATGAGATGTCTCAAACTGAATATCATATTCCAGATGTATTTTGACCAGGTTAAAGTCAAGAATGACTATCCCCTCTCAGTCCTGGATATGGTACCATGTCCTGCTGCCTTGGATTGCTTTAGCTCTTGACTGCCATGCCACACCATGAACTTGTATTCATCTTACACTCCACTAATATACTTAAGTACTTTTCACATTAACTGTTGAAAAAAAATAATAAAAATAACAATAATGAATGCTAACTAGCTAGCTTTTATATAGTACTTTAAGACTTGCAAAGAATTTTACCCGTGTTATCTCATTTCAATACTCCTAAAAATAGGTAGGCACTATTATTATCTCAATTTTGCAGATGATGAAAATGAGGTTGAGTGGTTAAATAACTGTCCCAGAGTCACGCAGATAGTAATTACCTGAGGCAGGATTTAGACTCAGATCTTCCTGACTCCAAGTCCAATGCTCTATGCATTAAGCCACCTAGCTACTGAATCTCCTTTACCTGTACTTGTGCAGTATAAGTTTTTGAACCCAAGTATAAGATTTTATTTTTATATATTTTGAAAATCTCAATCATTTAAATTAGTCATTCTAGGGTCAAATCTTTTTGGATTCGAATTCTTACTCTACATACTACCTGACCTCCCTATATTTTTATCATCTGCCCATCTGGTAAAGATAAAATTTCTGCACCCAAATCATTAATAAAAGTATTATATTAGGGCCAAGAATAGAGCATGTGAAAATTGTTCAGGAACATTGTTTTAGGCTGGAAATATTTTAAAGGTCATCTTTCTAATAAAAACTGAGGACTTAACATGAAAGCATTGGAAAACCAGTCCACAAGAATAGCCAATTACTTACTACCCAAACTTAAGACTTAATGTAAGTCTTTCTTCCATATAAGCCCCAAGTATTCTAGGAAGGGGGAATGATTCAAAAATGATGGCTGAGCTTGATATTATTGGAAATATTTATACCAATCAAGAGTCTAATTTTAGTTGCATTAGAAACAGGCATAGTATTTTCTCTCGTTGAGTGTTGAATATCTGGAATACAGTTTTTGTTTTTGTTTGTCTCCTTCTTATGCCTGGTCAAACTACTTTTCTCTTTAGTGGAAGAAGCTAATTTTAAAGGGAAGCCTATGAATTAGCAGCCACTCCTTATAAACTGATGTAATAATGTCAAGCATATGTGCCTTTAAAACACAAACAAATTCTTCTTTACTAAGATTGTCATTCTTTGTTACCCTCAGTAAATTGTTAATACATCAGGAAAAAGAAAAAAAAAACAACCAACAAACCTGAAAATCATGACTTAAATGGTGGTTAAATTCAAAAGTATACAATCCTGTGTAATGGGAATGGGAATGGGAATTTGAAGATCTTCCTTGCCTCTTAATAAGCTTAAGGGAATTTGAAGATCTTCCCTTCTTCCAAGATTTTCCCTGCCCCATAATAGGTTGAATGTAATTACATGAAATCTGTGGTGGAAGGAGTTTGCTGAAGGGTGGAGCAAAGCCCACAAGAAACTGGGAGTCAAAGCAGTTAGATGGTGGGAGAGAGAGAGGACACCCCCAGGGAGACAGCTAAGCTTGTGAATGTTGGTTTGTGAGAAGGCTTAAGGATGGTGTGGCTCTCCGCTGCATTGTTGTGTATTAACTTCTATGTTGCTATGATGGATTCAGTTTCCTAGTGTTGTGATTTGGTTTACTGGTGTCTGAATAAATGTTTTGCTTCTGTCTTCTATAATGGAGAATCTGTTAAATTTTGTGTTTGAGAACTATGCTGGCATATTTATAATCTCTGTCAGTTGCTGTGAATATTGTGTTGATGCTACACCCTGTTGTGTTTTTGTGACTTGGAAATCAGTTTTTCTATTTTAAATATTGGTTTCTAAAATTAGACTTTACCAATCCTTCTATATTGATATCACACCACAAGTCGTTATTGAAAAAAGCCCTCTAGCTGGGCAAACAGATTCAGCCAGTAACAGTCCCAGAAACATCTGTCTTCATATCTTCTACAGAAAATGGTTTATGAAACAAAAGTTATGACTGAGATACCAGATTATTAAGGTTTGGCAGCATCCATTGGAAGAAAGTAGTATAACTCAATTCAGGTTTAGAACATGACATAACTTCCTGTTGAGAAAATATCTTTTTTTGGGTAAGCCTTATCCATCTCTCTGAATCTCCTATCACACAAAAATATCAAGATGGACATGACCTTCTTCATATAAAAGACCTACTCATAGGATCATAAATGTGTTCCCATGATCAGGGACCTTTGAACAGTTGGAGAAACAGGAGTATGGCAGCTATTAATTATAGCACTACTGAGGACACAAACTCTCTACCTTCAAACCCCAACCCTCATCCTCAATATGAGGCTGCCCATAGGCAATTTATAAAAGCAGGAGCCCATAGTTAAGAGAGCCTAGTGAATGGCAGGATTAGAACTATGTGTTGGAAGAAAGGAGTAGAAGAAAACCTGGTGAAATTTCATGGTGGCAGAGCATTGTGGATTTGCATGGTGTAGTGTTTCTGGGCTACTTTCTGTGTTTCAACTGCTCTAAGGTTATTCTCTTAAGCCCTACTCACTCTCAGAGGTTGATTGCCTCATACAGCAGCCACTACATGTACCCTCACAGTTCTAGGGGTTCCTGAGCAAGGAGGGGTGCAGACATTAGTGCCTATCACTGATGTCCTGGAGATACTGCTGGGAAGTGAATAAGAAACGAAAATCCTTTAACCCTTTGAATTTCACAAGCTGATTTTCTGTCCTTGAGGGAGGTAGACACAGAGCTCTCTCTTCCTCCAACCCAAATGATTCCTTCTGACTGGTTTGTTTGGAACTGTTCTCACTCCTCTATGTGGTTTGTGGTTCTAAACACATGCTTTTTTATAGAAGACCCAAAAGTCACGAAAGGGTGTACATTAGTCAAATGCCTTTGATTAAAAGATTGATAAATGTACTCATCTGAGAGAGTTATCAGGAATTGATTATTTTGTTAGTTACTTTAAATGGAGGAAGAAGATTAATTAATTAATTGTGTCAATTGACCCCCAACCTTACATCTACATTCATATTGCTCTATATTGTGTTTCCTTGGAGAAGTCTTGTATGTGTTCCCAATAACCTCAAGACTTAGGAACAAAGGATATGGACAGACAGTTCTCAGAGGAAGAAATTAAAGATATCTATAAACATATGAAAAATGCTCTAAATCACTATTGATTAGAGAAATGCAAATTGAAACAACTCTGAGGTACCACATCTCACCAGTCAGATTGGCTAAGATGACAAAACAGGAAAATGATAAATGCTAGAGAGGATGTGGAAAAATTGGAACACTAATACATTGCTGGTGAAGTTGTGAACTGATTCAGCCATTTTGGAGAGCAATCTGGAGCTATGCCCAAAGGGCTATAATTTCATATCCTTTGACCCAGCAATACCACTTCTAGGGTTGTAGCCCAAAGAGATCACAGAAGTGGGAGGAAGACCCATATGTACAAAAATATTTATAGCAGCTCTTTTCATAGTGGCAAAAATTGGAAATTAAGTGGATGCCCATCAATTGGGGAATGGCTGAACAAGTTATGGTATATGAATGTAATGGAATACTATTGTGCCATAAGAAATGAAGAGCAAATGGACTTCATCTACCTGGAGAGGCTTATATGAACTAATGCTGAGTGAGAAGAGCAGAACCAGGAAAAATTTTTACACCTTTACAGATACAATATATGTGTGATGACCAACTTTGATAGACCAGACTCTTCTCAGAAATGCAGGGCTACAAGTAAACTCCAAAAGACTTATGATGGAGACAGATGTCTACATTCAGAGAAAGAACCAGAAAGAACAGAGTTTGAATGCAGTTTGAAGCAAATTACCTGCTCTCTTTCTCTTTCTTGTTTGGTTTGGTTTCCTCTTTCCCATTGTTCATTCCATCTGTTACAGTCTTTCTTTTCAATCTGATGAATGGCTAATGTGAAAGTGTCTGCAGATCTGTAGCAGCAAGCACCCCAAGCATCCTCAGGGTTGCTGCCACCACGGGTTCCTGGATCTGCTTTGATAAAGGAAAGCAACTCAAAATGGGTTAACAAGCTTACTTTAATCAGTCAAATATGTATCGTTTACCTAGTTCAGGGGGAAAAGGTCAGCACCCCAAACTTCAGAATATACAGACAGAATTATCAAGACAGAAACACATCAAGTAGACAGATTTCCAAACTGTCCAACCATTACATCCATACCAAATCAACATCTGGGTTTCAATATCTGGGTTTTTCAAAGCCAAGGCGGGGGCTCTCAACAATGGCTTCCCAGAATCCAGATCAAATCACAGAACACTTCTCAAAGTGAGCCCCAAAACAAAGCTACACATCAGGGCTTATATAGCCTTCTCCTGGCTCAGAGAATGTAACAACCTTATTGACTCACTGGCTAATCAAGAAGTATCTACTGAAAAACAAGCCTCCCACCCCAGGCTCCAGGTGCACTTTAGCCTAGGGGCAGGGAAGATCTTTAAATTTACATTCCCATTACAAGAACTTATACATGATTTTATGAGCAGGGAGGAGGAGAGAATTTGAAACTCAAAGAACTGGGTAACTGAATCTTTAAACTCAAAGTAGATCAACAAATTAATAAAGAAAAAAAGAAAGAAAGTGTAGCATTGACAGAAAAAGAAAAGACTTAGAAACAGAGTATGTTGCTAGAGGTCTTGGTAATGGGGAGTCTTTTGGGAGGTCCGTAATAGTTATTTCAAAAGTCTCTTTTCCAAGAAGGAAATGGGTTTCAGAAAAACCCAGAAAAAGATTGTAATGGCAAGCAAAGAAGTACTTAGCATCTTGTTTCAGTGAGTTTGTTTTTGAAGATTTTCCTTACCAAAATCTTCAAATTGTTTCAATTCAAGTGTCTTTGAGCCTTTCCCTGATTATATCAAGTCTTTGTTAAGAAACAGAACCTGTAAATCCCACAGTGGGAGGGTCTTGCCAAAGACAGGCATTGGAAGGACTTATGAGGTGGGCAGAACAGGGAGGAGCTAATTAATGACAGATTAAAAAGCTCCAGGACAGCTGGGACAGAGAAGAACTGAGGAGAGGATTTGTGGTGGCTGGCACTCTGTCTGTGTTAATTTGTGTTAAAATTTATCTTTATAGTCTTCTGGTGCCAAGGTGGTGGACTGAGGAAGGAACCCTCCCAAAATTAATTTTTTCTGTTCTGTCTGTGTTAATTTGTATTTGTGATACTTTGTATGGAAGCCCTGGGACCTTACTGGAAGCCCTGAAAAAGGAATTTCTTGTTGTCTGTTTATCTAAGTCCTCGAGGAGGGCTTCAGAGGTCCTGGGACTATCCTGATGATTTGTGTTGACTTCTCAGACCTTGTTTGTGGGTCTATGTTGATTTCACAGGCAGATAGTGAATTGATAATGGTGCCAGAAATGTGCATGAATGTTGTTTTGATTCTGTTAAGCTTTGTCTTCCCAGAAACAGAAACTGTGAAGGACTTGAGGTGGACTGGATATTGTGATCTTCAATATGGAAAAGGAACTGATGAGGAGCTAGGTGAGGAGCTGAGAGCTGCCTACCTGTGAATTCAGGTGATGTTTGGTTGAATTCAGGCAAAAATTGGGGCCATGGGAGAGGAACAATGAAACATGGGAGCCAGAGTTAAGCCAAGATGAAAAGACCTCCCTTGGGCACTTAGTGCTGACTGACAAGATCATGATTTACTGTGATCTAGGGGCAGGAGAACTTTGTACTTTGAACCTTGTAACCCTTAAGGATGATTGAGTTAAGGATGATTGGAAGCTAATTTCCAATCAAGAAGAAGGAAGACTTTTTGACTGAGAGATTAAGGCAATGTGATCTAGGGGTGGTGACCTTAAGGAGGATTGCTCCTTAATGATATCTTTTGTTTAAAATTATGTGACCATTTTACTGATAAGTTGTTATGTTGTACATTGTGAATGTTGTACTTTGGTTTCTGTGAATGTTTTTGTGTTTTTTTTTTAATTTACTGCTGAATAAACAGAGAGTTCACTATACTGTGTAATCAGAATATTAAAGCTATTCACAGCAGCAGTCCTCTTGAAAGCTGCTCATACTTGACTTCACATAGATACATGACCTGAGCAGTGACATGTGCAGAACTAGGAGAACATTGTACACAGAAACAGAAACATTGTATGATGTTCAACTATAAGAATGACTTAGCCCTTCTCAGCAATACAATGATCCAAAACAATTTCAAAAGGTTCTTTATGGAAAAGGGTAACCCCATCCAGAGAAAGAACTGATGGAGTCTGAATGCAGATTGAAACATATTATTTTTACTTTCTTTAATTTTTTCATGTTTTTTCCCTTTTGGTCTGTTTCTTATTTCACAACATGACTAATATGAAAATATATTTTATATGACTGTATGTATATTACCTTTTAAATTTTTTTTACTCTTTTAGGAAGAGGGGAGAGGAAGGAAGGAGGCAGAAAATTTAGAACTCAATTTTAAAAATGAATATTAAAATGTTATATACATGTAATCAGAAAAAATAAAATACTATTAAACAAAACTATGAATGACTTAGCTATTCTTAGCAATACATTGATCAAAGAAAATTCCAAAGAACTCATGATAATAAAATGCTATCCTTATTCACAGAATGAACTGATAGAGTCTGAATGCAGATTGAAGCATACTGTTTTCCACTTTATTTTTTATTGTTTTTTCTTTTTGGTCTGTTCCTTCTTTTACAACATGACTAATATGGAAAAATATTTTAAGTGATGGCATGTATATAATATACATCAAATTGTTTACTATCTTTGGATGGGGGGGTAAAGGAGGGAAGGAGAAAAATTTGTAACTCGAATTTTTTCAAGAAATGAATGTTAAAATTTATCTTTATAGTCTTCTGGTGCCTAGGTGGTAGACTGAGGAAGGAACCCTCTGATGTCCTCCCAAATTCTTCTCCAAAAATCTACCTTAGAATTGATGGAGGAGCAGAGAAGCAGTTTACCAGCCTGGCAGTAAAGGGTGGAAGGTGAGTGAGGTCCAAAAGCAACAGTAGCTAAATTTCATAGCAAGTAGCCTGTAGCGGGGCTCCAAGCCTGGGACAATCTACCAGTGAGGCCCTGTGTTCCTGCAAGTCAGCAGCTTCCTAAGGAAGTGAGCAGTCTCAGCAGCACAGCAAGACCCCACCTCAGCAAACCCATGCTCAGCACAAGCTACCAGGAAGGCCCAGACCCCATTGATGACCAGTAGTGAAGTCCCACCCTGGAGCTCATCAACAGCAAGACCCAACACCTTGGGCCTAACAGCAGAAAGACTCTGTTTCCATAGCAACCCAGCAGGAGGGTCTCACCCTTTGGGAACATCAGCAACAAGATCCTTCCTCCAGGGGCAGCCACCAGAAAGGCTGTTACCACAGCAAACTAGCAGCAAGGCCTCACCCCTAGAGCAGGTGTAATATAATGCCAAAAGAAGGCAACTTCCCAGGTTCAAAATACCAGCATAGGTGCTCTCTATTTTATTCAGTGACAAACCAAGAACAGAGAAGATCAAAACATGACATCATTCCAAACACAGCATTTACTAAGTGTGATTAAATAATCTCCAAGTACTACCCCACCCCAGGATCTTCCAATCATTCAATCAATTACAAAGTCTCTGTTCTAAATACTTCTCCACCCCTAGGCTATACCTTAATTAAGTCCACCACAAAGCCCCTCTTCTCAAATGGAGATTAGTTTCCAAACATAAGGTCAAAAGTTCCCCACCCCTGGATCACAATTGAATCTACCCCAGAGTTACATCAAGTTTAAACACAGCACTTAATACCCAAATGGAGGTCTTTTCTTCATCTTGACACGAGGCAAGTTCTCAGCAATCTTAGTTCCTGGGGAGACAAGGCTTAGCAAAGCCACAAGATACATTGCCAGTCCCTTCATGAATTTATCCTCTGTCTGTAGAACAGTCCTAGAACCCCTGAACACATTAGCAAAGCCCTCTCCCAGGATTTCTGTAAACATACAACAAGAAAATCCTTCTTCAGGGCTTCTGAACCAACAGAAAGGCTCCCAGACCCCTGCAACAACAGCACTGTCCCTCACCAGTGGACAGTATTCACTCTGTCTGCAGGACAGTCTCCAGACCCCTGCAACAACAGTACTGTCCCTCACCAGTGGACAGTATTCACTCTCTGTCTGCAGGACAGTCGCAGGCCTTCTTAGCGAACAGCCAGGTTCCAGGACTTCTTCAACAAAAGGACAGTCTTTCACCAGTGGACAAATCTGGCAAAATAACATCAAAACAGACAGACAAAGTACCAGCAAAACAGCCATGTCTCCTCAGTCCTTGGCAGCTCAGGGGGCAGGTCTCAAAAGTCCAGGGCAATTCAAAGCGGCCACCAGCAATTCTCTTAGTCTCTCTCCCTCCACGAGGTGCTGCTTCCAAAAAAAGATCTTCCGCCTCTCTCTAGTGTCTCTCCAAATCTACATCACCAGCTCCTCCCAGTTCAGGACTTTCTTTTCACATCAACAAGCCTATCCCACAGGTGGGATTAACAAACTCTGGGTTTTAACACAATCAATTTGAAAACCAAGCCAATACAGGGGAATCTTTAATTGCCATTACTATCACAGCAGGTCAGCATCTCAACTCCCAAGGGAGGTCACACCCACTAGTATAAACCAGAAGGGAAGCCGATGCTCCAGAGAAAGCAAGCAGCTAAGCTCTGAAGCCCAGTGAAAGCCAGCTGTAAGACCCATAGCCCCAGCACAAAAAACTTGGGACAGTGCAGGATCAGAACCCAACTCTCACATAAAAACAAGTCACAAAATAACACAGAAAAAAATATGAAAAAAATACCTGTCTATAGAATGTTACTATGATGATAGGAAGGATCAAGGTATAAACTTGAAAGAAGACAATAATATCAAAATGGCTACATGTGAAACCTCAAATTAAAATGTAATTTGGTCTCATGTCCTATAAGAGCTTAAAAAAGATTTTTTAAAAAAACAATTAGAGTAGTAGAAGAAAAATTGGAAAAAGAAATGAGAGTAATGCAAGAGAAGCATGAAAAGAGTCAATAGCATGGGAAAAGATACACAAAAATTTATTGAGGAAAATAACTCCTTAAAAACTAGAATTGGCCAAATGGAAAAGGAGTACAAAAGCTCAGTAAAGAAAATAATTCTGATCTGAACAAGAAACCCCCTGTAGAGGTCAAGAGTAGAAGCATGAACAGGGTGTAGACTCTGGTTACTTCCAATGCATGTAAAAAAACTGACTCTAAACAAATTTTAGAGCTACAGAACCCACAAAGTGACAGAGAGAAGCAAATCTCCCATTGAAGGCATCCTGGCAGGCCGACAGGAAGAGTCTATTGCAGTGCTCTGGAAACTGAGGGCAGTCCAGGCAAATGGCTCAGTTCTGGCCCCAGGGCAGCCCTGACCAGTGCAGGCTGGAGCAGACTTCAGGAGAGTGAATCACCAGCAGCTGTGATGGTTTCCAGACTTCTCACCACATAAATGCCAAAGAGAAATAAAGGTCAGTGGGGAACTCTGCTGGAACCAGGTGACCTAAAAGCATGGTCTGACTCCTGCCCCCAGGGAGAGAGGTGGCAGAGGCGTGGCCCTCTGGAGCTCCTGGCTTGCAGATCATAGGGGAACCAAGCAACCATTTGGAGGGTAATTGCTCTTGCTTTGACCTGCTTTGATCTGGGTTGCGGTCCTGGGCAGTCGTCCTGGGATGAGAAATGCCAGTGTGCCAGTGTGGTGTCAGTTAGAGAGGGTGCCCTCCTCAGACTTCTGACAACATTTGAGAAAACCCCAGAGATTTGGGACAAAGCTCTCTCCATTCTTGAAGTAGAGTTCTACTGTGGCAAAGAGCTCAAAAGTCAAGTAATTGGTTGGCAAAATGACCAAGCAGAGGAAGTTCTATCAGCCCATAGAATACTTTTTTTGGGGACAAAAAGGACCAAAGCATGGAATGGGAGGAAGACAACAAAGTCAGAGTTCCTGCATCAAAAGCTTCCAAGAAAAATACGAGATGGTTACAGGCCATGGAGGTACTCAAGAAGAATTTTGAAAATCAAGAAAAATGGAGGAAAAATTGGGAAGAGAAATGAGAATGATGCAAGAAAATCATGAAAAGGGAGCCAATAGCTTGCCAAGGGAGACCCAAACATATACTGAAGAAAATAAGACCTTAAAAAATAGACTAGGCCGCTGCCGAGGTCAAGGGGCCGGGGTCACAGGAGCGTGCAGCGGGGAGTCTGAGCTGAGGTAAGCGCCAGGTGAGGAGGCGCCAGCGCCAGATGAGGCACGGACCGGAGGGACCGAGCGCCGCTGCATTGCCGGGACCAACCACCAACACTGCCGTATCGACCCCCGCTCCGATGGCGGCTGCCAAGGAAGCCCACAAGGAGCACAACACGTCCACAGAGAACGTGGACAGTTCAACCCACGACCCGCAGTTTGAGCCCATCGTGTCTCTGCCCGAGCAGGAGATTAAGACCCTGGAAGAAGATGAGGAGGAGCTCTTTAAGATGCGGGCCAAGCTGTTCTGATTTGCATCTGACAACGACCTTCCAGAATGGAAAGAGCGAGGGACGGGTGACATGAAGCTGCTGAAAAAAAAGGAGAAAGGAACAATCCACCTTCTCATGAGAAGGGACAAGACCCCGAAGATCTTTGCCAATCACTCTGTAACGCCATTGATGGAGCTGAAGCCTAATGCAGGCAATGACAGGGCCTGGGTCTGGAACACACACACTGACTTTGCTGATGAAAGCCCCAAACCTGAATTGCTGGCAATTCGATTCCTAAATGCAGAAAACGACCAGAAGTTTAAGGCAAAATTTGAAGAATGCAGGAATGAGATAGAAGAAAGAGAAAAGAAAGCAGGAGCAGGCAAAGAAAACACTGACAAAGTGGTGGAGAAGTTTTCAGAGCTGTCAGTGAAAGAGAAGAAGGAGAAGGAGAAGGAGGAAGGCAGCCCAGAGCCTGAGAGCCCTGAGGCGCCTGAGAAGGAGACCAAGGATCAGGATGTGCTACTGCAATAAATCATCTCATGGGCCACCTTCCTTCCTTTTATTTTCTTTATTTTTGTTTTATTTTGTTTTTGTTATTTTTTTACAAGGGACTTTATATAAAGAACTGAATTCCAGTCTGCAGGTTGTTTTTAAGCTTTTACCCTTTTAAAGATGTCTTCAGCAAACCCATTCCCAGTCACATGTACTGCGCTCATAACATTCTTTTGCATAGTGGAAACACTTATTTATAGTACATCCAAAAGAGTGAATAAAACATTTGAAAGCTGCCTTCAAAAAAAATAGACTAACTCAAATGGCAAAAGAGGTACAAAAAGCCAATGAGGGGAAGAATGCCTTAAAAAGCTGAATTGGACAGATGGAAAAGGAATTTTAAAAACTCACTGAAGAGAATAGTTCCTTCAAAATTAGATTGGAGCAAATGGAAGCTAATGACTTTATGAGAAATCAAGATACTATAAAACAGATCCAAACAAATGAAAAAAAAAAGAGGGCAATGTGAAATATCTCATTGGAAAAACCACCAACCTGGAAAATAGATACAGGAGAGATAATTTAAAAATGGTTGGACTATCTGAAAGCCATGATCAAAAAAAGAAGCTAGAAATCATCCTTCAAGAAATTTTCAAAGGAAATGTTCCTTATATTCTAGAATGACAGGGCAAAATAGAAATGGAAAGAATTCACCTATCTCCTCTTTAAAAAGATCCCAAAAAGAAAACTCCTAGGAACATTATAGACAAATTCTAGAATTCCCAGGTCAAGGAGAAAATATTACAAACAGCTAGGAAGAAACAATTTGAGTATTGTGGAAACACAATGAGGATAACACAAGATCTAGCAGCTTCTACATTAAGGGATGGAAGGGCTTGTTACATCATATTTAGCTGGTCAGAGGAGCTAGGATTAAAACCAAGAGTCACCTACCCAGCAAAACTGAATATAATACTTCAGGGGAAAATATGGTAATTCATTGAAATAGAGGACTTAAGAGCATACTTGATGGAAAAAACAGAGCTGAACAGAAAATTTGACTTTCAAATTGAAGAAGAAAGAGAATCATGAGAATGTAAACAGGAAAAAGAAGTCATAAGGAACTTATTAAAGTTGAGCTATCTACTCATCCACTACCTATCTACATGGAAAAGCAATAATTGTGATGCATGAGACTTTTCTCAATATGGGGATAGTTGAAAGGAGTATAGATAGATAGATAGATAGATGATAGATAGATAGATAGATAGATAGATAGATAGATACATACATACATACATACATAGATACATGGATTGATAGATATAGATATATATGTATATATGTATGTATATGTTTATACGGAGGGTATATGTGTATAAATACATATGAAATTGTGTTTATATATGTATACATGTACACATAGACAGAGGACACAGGATCAGTTGAATAGGAAGGGATGATATCTAAAAAATAAAATTAAGAGGTGAAAGAGGAATATAATGAGAGAAGGAAGTAGGGAGAGATAGAATAGGGTAAATTATCTCATATAAACGACGCAAGAGAAAACTGTTCCAATGGAGGGAAAGAGCAGGAAGGCAAAAGGGAATGGGTCAACCTTACTCTCATTGAATTTGACTGAAGGAGGGAATAACATACACACTCAGTTGGGTATCTTATCCTACAGGAAAGTAGGGGGGAAGGGGATAACAGTGAGGATGATAGAAAGGAAAGCAGATAGGGGGAAGGGTAGTTAGAAGCACACACTTTTGAAAAGGGACAGGGTCAAAATAGAAAATAGAATAATTGGGGGGTAGGATAGGATGGAGGGAAATATAGTTAGTCTTTCACAATATATCTACTATGTAAATGTTTTGCTAACTACACATGTACAACCTATATTGAATTGCTTATCTTCCCAGTAGCGGTGGGCGATGAGGGAAGAAGGGAAAGAACCTGGAAGTCAAAGTTGTACAAACAAAGGTAAAAAAAAATGTTCTTTACATGCAACTGGAACAGAAGATATATAGGCACTGGTTATAAAAATCCATCTTGCCCTAATAGAAAGGGGAAATGGGGGAAGATATAAGAAAGAGCATATTGGGGGAGGGAGTATTCAGTAGGATCACTATTTTGTGGTAGGGGATAGGGGAAAGATGGAGAGAAAATTTGTAACTCAAAATCTTGTGGGAATGATTGTTGAAAACTAAAAATAAATGCATTTTTTTTTAAAAAAGAAAATAATTCTTTAAAAATTAAAATGGAGGGGCGGGGCTATGTGGCACAGTGAATAGAGCACTGACCCTGGAATCAGGAAAACTTGAGTTCAAATCCAGCCTCAGACACTTAACACAAAACTAGACATGTGACCTTGGGCAAGTCACTTAACCCCAATTGCCCTACCTTCCCCCCTCCAAAAAGAAAAAAAAAGGGAAAAAGTGAAAACTAATGACTATATAAGACTCTCAGAATGCAAGAAAACAAAATAAAAAAGTTTAAAAATAGAAGAAAATGTGAAATTTCTCATGGGAAAAACAAGTGACCTAGAAAATAGATCCAGGGGAGATAATGCAAGGATTATTTGACTACCTGAAAACTATGATGCAAAAAAAAAACATCCTGAACTTCTTTCAAGAAAATATCACAAAAGACTGCCCTGATATATTAGCACCAGAGGCCAAAATAGAAATTGCAAGAATCTACTGATCACTGCCTGAAAGAGTTCCCAAAATGAAAACTCCCACTAACATCGTAGCCAAATTGTAGAGCTCACAGATCAAGGAGAAAGTATTGTAAGCAGCCAAAAAGAAACAATTTAAATATTGTGGAGCTACACTCAGGATTACAAAGATTTGGCAGCTTCCATGTTAAAGAACTGGAGGGCTTGGAATAGGACATACCGAAAGGCAAAGGAATTAGGATTACAACCAAGAATCGCCTCCCCAACAAAAGCAAATATAACCTTCTTTTTGGAGGGGGGTAATGGATATTTATTGAAATAGAGAATTTTCAAGCATTTTCTTTCCTTTTGTTTTCTTTTCTTCAAGGCAATTGACTTGCCAAGGGCCACACAGCTAGTGTGAAGTGTCCAATATTGGATTTGAACTCAGATCCTTGTGACTTCAAGGCTGATGCTCTATCTACTGCACCACCTATCTGCCCCTCACCATTTGTAATTAAAAGACAAGAACTCAATTTAGAAATTTGACCTCCAAATACAAGATTCAAGGAAAACATTAAAAGGTAAAAAAAAGAAATGAGAAAAGCTAAGAAATTCAATAAGGCTAAGCCATTTATATTTTCATATGCTAAGATAATATTTCTAACTCTTAACAACTTTATTACTGTAAGAGAAATTAGAAGAAGTATATGTTGACAGAGGGTGTCACATAAGGTGACTTTGATGGGATGATATCCCAAAAAACAAAATGGAGTAAGAAATAAAATTATTCTGGAAGAAGGAAATGGTAGATTGAATGGGAATAAATTAAACCACATAAAAGAGGCATGAAAGAGCTATTATAATGGAGGGGAAGATGGGGGGGTGGTGGGCAAAGCTTAAACTTTGCTTCATCAAAATTGATTCCAAGAGGGAATAACATACACATTTGGTTGGATATAGAAACCTATCTCACTCTAAAAGGAAGTAAAAAGGAATGGGGATAATAGAAGGGAGAGGTGGGACTGATATTGGGGAAGGTGGTTATGAGAAGTAAACCACTTGTGAGGAGGGGAAGGGTAGAGAGTAAGGAGAAAGGGGGATGAACAAGTGAAAAATAGCATGGAGGGAAATACTCAGTTATCATAAATATAAATGTGAATGAGATGACTTTACTCATAAAAGAGTTGAATAAGAGAATGGATTAAAAACCAGAATCCTAAAATTTGTTATTTACAATGCATTTGAAGCAAAGAGATCCCCACAGGGTAAAGGTAAGGGGCTGGAGTAGAATCCATTATGCTTCAGCTGGAGCAAAGAAAGCAGGGGTAACAATCGTGATCTCAAGCAAAGCAAAAGCAAAAATATATCTAATTAAAAGAGAAAGGGAACTTTATCTTGCTGAAAGATATCATATACATTTAAGTCATATTCATAGTAAACATATACACACCAAATGATATGGTATCTAAATTTTTAAGGAGAAATTGAATGAGTTACAGAAGGAAATAGATAATAAAATTATACTAGTTGGGGACCTCAACTTTCCCCTTTCAAAACTAGATAAATCTAGCCAAAAAATAATCAAGAAGGAGGCTAAGGAAGTGAATAAATTTCTGGAAAAGTTAGATATGATATATCCCCGGAGAAATTTGAATGGGAATAGAAAGGAATATATCTTTTTCTCAACAGTATGTGGCACCTGGGCAAAAACTGACCATGTATTAAGACATAAAATCCTAAAAACCAAATGCAGAAAAGCAGAAATAGTAAAATAATCTTTTTTGGATCACAATGAATAAAAGTTATATTCAACAAAGGACAATGGAAAGAGAGAAAAAATGTTAATTGAAATTTAAATAATCTAATAAAAAATAAGTGTGTCAAAGAGCAAATCATAGAAATAATTGATAATTTCATTGAAGAAAATTATGAAACAATATAACAAAATTTATGGATGAAGCCAAAGTGGTATTTAGGGGAAAATTTATATCTCTAATTGCTTACATAAATAAAATAGAGAAAAAGAAGATCAACAAAATGAGCATACGGCAAAAAAAAAAAAAACCTAGAAAAAAAACAAATTAAAAATAATCTTAAAAATCAAAGGAGAGATTAAAAATATTAAAAGTAAGAAAACCAGTGATTTAATAAATAAAACTGGAAGCTGGTTTTATGAAAAAAAAGATAAATCTTTGGTTAATTTTATTTAAAAAAGGAAAGAAGAAAACAAAATTGGCAGTACCAAAAATAATAGGGGTGAATTCACCACCAATTAAGAGGAAATTAAGACAATTTTAAGACATATTTTGACCAATTATATGCCAATAAATTTGACAATCTAGATGAAATGGTGAATATCTATTAAAAATATAAAATATCCAGGTTAACCAAACAAATGAAAGACTCAAATAACCTAATCTTAGATAAAGAAAGTGAACATGTAATCAATGACCTTCCTAAGAAAAATTCCTGAGGACCAGATGGATTTGCAAATGAATTCTACCAAACATGTAAAGAATAATTAATTGCAACACTCTGTCAACTCTTTGGAAAAATAGATGAACAAGGAGTCCTTTTCAATTCCTTTTATGAAGCAAATGTTTTGCTGATACCCAAACTAGAAAGAGTCACATAAAAAAAAAGAAAATTGTAGTCCAATTTTCCTAATGAATATTGATGGAAAAAATTTAAATAACATATTAGCAAATAGATTATAGTAATATATCACAAGGATCATACACTATGAGCAGGGGGGATTTATACTAGGAATGCAGAACTTGATCAATATTAGGAAAACTATCAGCATAATTGACCATATCTATAACAAAACCAACAGAAATCATATAATTATCTCAACAGATACAGTAAAAGCCTTTGACAAAAATATAGCACCCATTCCTATAAAAACACAAGAAAGCACAGGAATAAATGTAGCTTGCCTTAAAATGATAAGTAATTTTTATCTATTATCATCAGCAAGTATGTTCTGTAATGGGAATAAGCTAGAAGCCTTCCAAATACAATCAGTGGGAAAGAAAGGATATCCATTATCACTTTTGTTATTTAATATTATACTAGAAATGTTAGCCATAGCAATAGGAGAAGAAAAAGAAAAGGAATTAGAATAGACAATGAGGAAATAAAACTATCACATTTTGGAGATTATATGATGTTATATTTAGAAAATCAATTAAAAACTACTTGAAATTATTGCCAACTTTAGCAAAGTTGCAGGATACAAAATAAACTCATGTAAATCATCAGTAATTTTATATATTAACAACAGAGCCCAGCAGAAGAGATAGAGAGATTTCATTTAAAATAACTGTGGACAATATATAATACTTGGTAATCTACCTGCTAAGACAGACGCAGGAACTATAAGAATACAAATATAAATCACTTTTCACATAGATAAATCCAGACATAAACAGTTAGAAAAACATAACTTGTGTCAAAAAATCTTCCTTTTTTGTGTAGGTTGAAGTAATATAATAAAAATGATATTTCTACCTAAGTTAATCAATTTATTAGTATCAAACCATCAAATATTATTTTATAGTGCTAGAAAAATAATAACAAAACTCATCTGAAAGAGAAAAAAAGGTGAAAAAAATATCTAGGGAATCAATGGAAAAAATGCCAAAGAAAGTGGTCTAGCCATACCAGATCTCAAACTGCATTATAAAGGGGTAATTATCAAAACAATCTGGTACTGGCTAAGAAATAGAGTGGTGGATCAGTGGAATAGATTACTACAGATTACATTGTAGTAAATGACCATAATAATCTAGTATATGATAAACCCAAAGATCCAGACTTTTGGAACAAAACTTCATTATTTGAAAAAAAATGCTGGGAAAACTGGAAAAGAGGATGGCAAAAACTAGGTATAAACAAATATGTCACATCACATATCAAGATAAAGTCAAAATGGGTACATGATTACACATAGAAAGTGATACTGTAAGTGAATTAAGAGAGCATGGAATGGTTTATCTGTCAGATTTATGGATAAGGAAAGAACTTAGGACACAAGAAAATATAGAAAGCATTGAAAATTGCAAAATAGATCATTTTAAATTCTATTAAAATTTTTTGAACAAACAAAATCAATGCAATCAAAATTTTTAAAAAAAGCAGAAAACTGAGAAAAAAATTTTGCAGCAAGTATCTCTGATCAAGGCCTTATTTCTCAAATATATAGAGTATTGAATTAAATTTATAAAAATACAAGTCATATCCCAATTGGTAAATAGTCAAAGAATATGAACAGGCAATTTTCAGATGAAGAAATCAAAGCTGCCTCTGGTCGTAAGAAAAAAAAATGCTCTAGATCACTGTTGATTAGAGAAAAGCAAATTAAAACAACTCTGAAGTTCCACCTCACACCTATCAAAGTGGCTAATATGACAGAAAAGGAAAATGCTGGATATTGTAGAGGATATTGGAAAATTAGGACACCAATGCACTGTTGGTGGATTTGCGAACTGATCCAACCATTCTGGAGAGCAATTTGGAGCTCTGTCCAAAGAGGCATAAAAACTGGGCATACCTTTTGATCCAGCAATATCACTTGTAAATCTATATCACAAAGATATGCCCAAAAGGGGGATAGAATCTATTTGTACAAAAATATTTATAGTAGCTCTTCTTGTGGTGGCTAAGAATTTGAAATGAAAGGAATGCGCATCAATTGGAGAATGACTAAACAAGCTGTGGTATATGACAGTCATGGAATTTGATTGTGCTTAAGAAATGACCAGCAGGATGATTTCAGAAAAACCTGGATTTATATGAATTGATGCATGGTGAAGTAAACAGAACCAAGACAAAATTGTATACAGTAACAGCAATATTGTTCTATGAAGAACTGTGAATGACTTAACTATTTTCAGCAACACTATGATCTAAAATAATCCCAAAGGACTAATGATGGATAATCTCTGCCTCCAGAAAAAGAACTGATACTGACTGAAGACACCCTGAGGCATGATATTTTTCACTTTCTTTGTTTTCTTTCTTTTATTTTAGTCTTCTTATACAAAATGACTAATATGGAAATGTTTTACATAACTGCACATATATAGCCTATTTCTGATTGCTTACCATCTCAGGGCAGGAGGAAGAGGAGGAGGGAGGGAGGGATAGAATTTAGAACTCAAAGCTTTAAGTAAAAATATGGAAAAAAATGGAAAAAGTCATCTTTAATGTAATTGGGGAAAAGTAAAATACTGTTTTTTAAAAACTTAAGCTATATTAAAAAAATTTCTTTCCTTTCCCAGTTCTCTTGGACATGCTTGTATTAGAAGTTTGGGAATTCTGGAAAATTAAGCTCATGGGACCCTGCAAATGATCATGCACAAGTTCTTGCCCTGAGCAGCTTCCTAAGTGCTATCTATGCCCTGTCATTAATCTACAAGGTGTGCTGTGGGACCTAAAAGATATGCATGAGAGAGTGAGACAGAGAGAGAGAGAGAGAGAGAGAGAGAGAGAGAGAGAGAGAGAGAGAGAGAGAGAGAGAGAGAGAGAGAGAGAGAGAGAGAGAGAGAGAGAGAGAGAGAGAGAGAGAGAGAGAGAGAGAGAGAGACAGAGAGAGAGAGAGAGAGAGAGAGAGAGAGAGAGAGAGAGAGAGAGAGAGAGAGAGAGAGAGAGAGAGAGAGAGAGAGAGAGAGAGAGAGAGAGAGAGAGAGAGAGAGAGAGAGAGAGAGAGAGAGAGAGACAGAGACAGAGAGACAGAGACAGAGACAGAGA
>NW_027185887.1:2255191-2326041 GCF_028583685.1 Petaurus breviceps papuanus | reverse complement strand
GAGAGAGAGAGAGAGAGAGAGAGAGAGAGAGAGAGAATGAGAGAGAGAGAGGGAGAGAGAGATAGAGAGATACAGGCAGACAGACAGACAGAGACAGAGACAGAGAGAGACAGAGACAGACTGAGAAATATATATATATATATAGAGAGAGAGAGAGACAGGCAGACAGACAGACAGAGACGGAGACAGAGAGAGAGAGAGACAGAGACAGACTGAGAAATATAGAGACAGACAGACTGCTGACAACAGACAGGAAGAAACACAGGATAAGACACAAAGTCAGAGAGTCAGGGAAACAGAGACAGAGATAGACTGACAAAGATAGAGAGATATAAAGAGAGAAAGAAGAAATAGACAGAGACAATTAGAAAGAGACACAGAGACAGAGAATGAGACAAAGACAAAGATTTTATAAAAGGGAATCTTACATCAGCCTATCTTTTAAAAATCACCAGAAATTCTTCTGCCATCGAAGGAGAAGATAGAGGGTCTGGGGGCTTCTCCAGTTATAAATACTTTGGAGTTATCACAAGATCTTTTTAAGAGGGCATGGGAGCCCACATAAAATTATTTACCTTCTTCTTCTAGTGACCTACTATCACCAAAATGCTGAGAACTACACTATCCTATGAAAACTAGACCAGAAAGAACTTGGCTTGAGTAGCTAGTTGCCTAAAGTGAGCAAATTTTTTTTCTTTGCCGCTTTCTGGGAGTCTTACCAGGATTTCTATCTAGTTTCTCTCCTAGGCATTGTAGAAATTCCATGCAACAATGCTTTACAGCTCTCAATTCTTTGAAGTCCTTAAAAATTACCCAGTTTCCGTGCCTGCAATGATTCTACCACTCTCAATCCCTCATCATTTTTTTTTTGTCACCACTGGCAACCAACTGAAGAGAAAAAAAAATCCATGCTGATTTTGTCAAGCAGAAAAGGTTAAACAGGTCTGTATACAACAAGGTAACTGTCAATAAATTTAAAAAAATTAATAAAATTTTAAAAATTAATAAAAAATAGGACTACTATTAAGGTTTAGATTTCTTTGGGAAACCATTGAATTAAATTTCTATCACCAAGATATCCACTTGGGCCATAGAGCCTTCATTATTGGTCAACAATTCTCCCCCATGTTTTAAAGCTAGTGCCCCTGAGATTATACCTCCCTTATCTAGGATACACTAGGGCAATTTCTTTTGGACAGATCAACCCACTGCTGGGAGAAGAGGAGAACTAGGCATTTTCTTAGCTGCGATAGTTTTCAGTGTCATCTCTGTTTCTTATGGATTAGGTCAGGGAGTAGCATAGTAGAACAGATATTAGATTTTATTTTTTTTGTTTTTTCCTGGAGGTCTACATAGTAAATCTATACACTTACCAAGATATGAGCCTTTTGGTGGTTTTACCATAATAAGCCAGGGCTTTCATTAGTATATACCTTCTGTTAGCAGTAGCAGGAGAAATATGTTTTAGACTGTGGTATGCTGAGGTTCTGCTAACTGAGTGGTCACACTGGTTCAGTGGTTCATTACTAGTTCATGCAAGCCAGCATTTGTAGGAGCATTTTTCCTCTGAGCATTAACCTGAATTGGTCTGTTCTATGAACTTATGTTCTTTTATCTCTGTTATTGACCCCAGAACAGTTACCGATATATTACTTTTGATAAGGGAATCACTCCTAAATGGTCCCTGGGCAATGACACATAGTTGATAGTCCTTTTTTTCACACACCAGTATGTCTTTTTAAAACTAGGACAGAGGGAAGACAACCTTTGTCCTGGAGTCAACAGTAAAATCACTCATCATTTCTAGGTGTTTGTTGAAAGAGATACTATTCCCAGCCTTTGTCAAAATTCTGCTCCTTTCCTATTTTCTCTAAATTTCTTTAAATCCAGAATTCCAAACTGGTTTATATACTTCAAAATGGTTCTTGGTTAGGGCCTCTTGACTGCAGGTCTCTGGATTCTGACTGCTAAATTTTATAGTTTGACTATGCATCTAGCTATTATTCCTGTCTTAATTGGAACTCTCACCTTTGTTCCCTGTTTCACTTGAAGCACCTAGCACAGTGTCCAGTATATAGTAGATATTTTTAAAAATGTTGATTAGCAAACTGACTCTAAACCTTGCTGTCATCCTGTATTTCAGATTAAAATCTCACTCACCCCCTGCCCTCCACCCTCCACCCCATCCATGACTACCCATGACTGATTTTTATCTTGACTGCATTCTTTGGTCTTATGGAACTCTAGCATCAAAGGGAAAAGGACGACAAGGAGATGAAAATCCTAGGCATCACCAAATGGAAAAGGAGGAGCATCTCTGACTGTGTCACATTTAAGGGATACTCAAAAGCCATGACATGTGGGGGCAGCTATGTGGAGCAGTGAATAGAGCACAGAGGACCTGATTTCAAATCTGGCCTCAGACATTTAACACTTACTGGCTGTGTGACCTTGGGCAAGTCACTTAAACCCAATTGCCCAGCCTTCCTGCATTCCCCCCTCCAAAAAGCAAAAAATAAAAAAGTCATGACATGTATAAATCATGTTATTTAAGATTCAGGTATACATGTGTTGAAACCTGTTGTTCTCTTACTTAGCTCTCTTTCATTTGATCTCAGTCTGATTTCCCCAACTAAAGTACATGTAAACACCTCAAAGTCAGGGAGAATTTTTTTAATACTTGTGTATTCCATCAATACTTAACATAATGGGGAACTCACAAAATACCTGATTTTACTGACTGCATAATAAACCATCATGACTTACCAACCTGTAGCATGCCATTATTGGAGAGAATGATTAAAACTATATAATTTCAAGACTAATGTATGGATTACTATCATCCATTTGTGGTAATTCACAGTGGGAAAATTATTACCAATAGAAGAGACCCAGACAGTTTTCCCAAGGATTATGAAAAAAGGAAGTCCTTACGAGTTACGAGAATTTTTCACCTCTACTGATAATTAAAGTTAAGGAATTTGGAAGAGAGAGGCAGTGTGAAAAGCTATCTATGAATACAGTTGGTGTTTATGTAAGTTGGCTTTCTGGACTATAAATTAAAGTCATCTGTTGCCATTCACAGGGGTTAAGGACACAGAACCCTAGGATTCCAACCCCCCCTCCACACACAGCCATTTCACACCCATTGTGAAAAAAAGCCAGGTCCCAACCCAAACCTTTATTTTTAAGAATTCTGATTGTATTGATTTGGCACCCAAAACAAGTAAAACAACACTGAATCCACTCAAAAAAGTTACAGTTGCTATGAAGAGAAATAAGTATCTTGTACACTATGCAGAGCCTTTGCAGCCACAGATGTAATTGAAGCACCTACTTCATGAAATTTCCTTCTCCTATGAAAAGCACAAGATACAAAGATCACTATAGGAGAAAATTATGTATCTGAGTCAGCGTGGTAGAGAGACAAAGAGGACATATTTCCAAAGAGAATGCATTGCCTGTGGTTCTTTAACACACTTAAACTTTTAACAAAAAATAACTGTTTATAATAAATTTGTGTATGCAAACCTATGGTAGTAAATTATAACATAGATTAATAATATACAGTAATTATACATTTACATATGTGTGTCATCTGTCATTTTTTTTTGCAATATCCAGCAAATCAAAAACTCCCGATGGATGTCCAACTCACAACCAAAATTGAGAATGTGAAACCCAGGAATATCACGGAATAACTGTAAAATATAGGGATAATGGTCTTTTCTCAAGAACACTTAACAAGACCTAGTAAAAACATATTTGTTTGGAGTTTTATGAATACATTAAAGAAGACTTGAAACTGAAAAGCTTAGGAAAGTATGAAAAATTCCCATTTTCCCCCAAATGATAAATCCATTGCTACCATGAGGATTAGGTATGACATACAGGAAAAAACAGCACAAAAGAGTACCAATAGTTCGTGGGATATTGTATCCAAAATAACAGTCAGGAAAAATTAAAAACAAAAGGTTTCAGATTTTTATATACAAATGTATGAAATATGGGTTATAAATCAGGTGAATAGAAATCCAAGGAAACGATTATAAATCTAGTCTCAATGATAGTAACATGGATAATAGTAACAAGACCAGAAACTGTCACCAGAATGATATACCCTTTTCAAAAGGAACATAATGCTACCAATAATATCATTCATATAAAACTTTAAGATTAGTAAAATGTTTTACAAACACTTTTATCATTAAAACAGTCATGGAATGTAGGTGTCATTTGTATCCCCATTTTTCAGATGAGGAAACTGAGGCTGAGTGTGGTATATGACTTGCCTTGGGGCCCACAGCTAGCAAGTGTCTGAGACCGGCTTTGAACTCTGGTCTTCCTGACTCTGGGTTCAGCATTTTATCCACTCTGTCACAAAAACAGAATGGAGTAGTGGTATATATTATGAACATATACTCATATGAGGAAATAATAGAATCCAAGGGAAGGACATAGATAATCAAAGAATAAAATCAAAAGTAGGAATGGAATCAATATTATTTTAGTGATACATGATAGATGTTTTGTAAAGAAGAAATCATATGAATAGTTTTGGAAACATATAAACATCATAGAATCATGGCATTGAGATGCTTGCTACTATCCCTGCCTTCTGCTAATTCTGAATATATAACAAATTTGTTATTAATGTTAATGATAATTTCATTGTGCAAAACATGGAAGAAGCCACAAAGGGATGTCCTAACATTTATAAATCATGTTGTTTATGACTGGTATACTGGGATTGAGTTTTTATCTCAACAAATTCTGGCTCCTCAATATTAACTCAAGAATCAAATAGAAACTCTTCCATTTGTCCTTTCAAGATCTTTATATGTCCCTATTGTATCTCCCCAGTCTTTGCATGAAGATATTCTGTCTTTCTTGCTGTATAATACAGCCATTCTGACATGGTCCTTGTTCCTCACATCTGTCTCCATCTCCTGTCTCAATGCTT
Source organism: Petaurus breviceps papuanus (assembly GCF_028583685.1). NCBI lineage: Eukaryota > Metazoa > Chordata > Mammalia > Diprotodontia > Petauridae > Petaurus > Petaurus breviceps. The sequence goes on along the minus strand of NW_027185887.1, from coordinate 2,321,078 downwards.
GTCCCCCATACCTAGAAATTTTTGCCTTCCTTTTTGCTTCCATCTCTTACAATCCCTGGATACCAAGCATCAGGTACTGTAAAAGATCTTTCCTGATTCCTGCTAGGAATGTTTTCTCTTCTAAAGTGATTTTGCACCTGTACTTTATGCATATTGTCTTAACCTATTAATGCAAATGGTCTCTACTCATTTAAAATGGAGGCTTTTCAAGAAACTGTTTTTGCTTTTTCTTTGTGTTCCTGGTACTTAACACAGAGCCTGGTACAAGCTAAGTCTTTAATTGATTTCTTTGGATCTGAGTCTGACCAAAAAGGAGAAAATATTTTCAGAAGTAAAAAGAGTAGGAACATTAGAGACAAGTAATCATTCTCTTCTATTGTTTGTTATACTTACAGGTTAAAGGAGATGGAATAAGCTTTTATTTAGACTGCTATGTGGCAAGCACTGTGCTAAGAAAATCCCAAGTATCATCTCATTTGATTTTCACAAGAACCTTGTGAGTTAGGTGCAATTACTATCTCTGTTTTGAAGTTGAGGAAACTGAGGCAGACACAATGTTTCAGTGACTTGCCCAGAGTCAGAAGTCTAATAAGTATCTTAGGCTGAATGTAAATACAAGTCTCCCTGACTCCAAGCCCAATGCTCTATCTACTGTGAGAGAAAAATTATATGAATTGGATTTCTGGATTATTAATTAAAATATTGGAATTATGGTCTCTTCTCAACAAGACCCAGTAAAAACATCTTTTGGAGTTTTATGAATATATTCAAGGAGGTTTTAAACTGAAAAGTTTAGGAGAGCATGAAAACTTCCCAGATAGACCAGAGAAGCCTGTTGCCTCCATGAGCAGTAGTTATGACATAAAACCTAAATTTTGGGAGGGAAATTTGGAAAAGGATCCAAGAGAAGATAAGGTAAGTTTCAATTACCTAATATTATTAAACAGTTATCAGTGTTAGTAAGGATGTGAAGTTCTCAAGAATTAAATCCTGAAGATCTTAACAGAAATGCACTTAAATATGGGATAAAAAAGTTTCCATCCTATAGAGATCCCTAGGGGTAAATGGGGAAATCTTTATCAAATCTAGCTTTTGAAAAAAAACAAAAGGTATAAACTGAAATCAAAGGTCAACAACTAAAGAAAAATGCAAACAAATAACATATTCCTGTAATAATTGCATAAGGGGGTAGAGTCAAGGTGGCAGAGTAGAAGCAGGACCTCCCCGCTGCTCCAGCTTCCACCTTCCCCAGTCAATGTAACAAAGGGACCCTAAACAAAGTTTGGAGCTGCAGAACCCACAAGATGACACAGAGAAGCTAACTTCCCGCTGAGGACAGCCTGGCAGGCCGTCAGAAATAGACCAGCACAATGCTCTGGGAGCCGAGCTAAGCCTGCAAGAGCCAGAGGTTTTAGCCCCAGGGTAGGCCTGACCAGCCACTGGCTGGAGGGACTCCAGATCAGCAGCAACTGTGGCCGTTTCCAGATTTATCAACACATAGATGTGAAGGACAAAGTGAGAGTTCAGTGCAGTCTGGACTTTGGGACCTAGTAAGTGTGTGTGGCTTTTGCCCTCGGGGTGAGAAGTTGCGGAGTCACCAGCACAGCCAGCCAGCATCATGTGGCAGCTTCAGATCTTGGCCTGCAGAGTGTAGGGGGACCAAGCAAACAGTCTGAGGGGTAATTGCTCTTTCTTTAACCTGCTTGGATCTGGATGGCAGTCTAGGGTGGAGGTCCTGGGGAGTGTGTCCAGTTTGCCAGAGTATGTGGAGGCCTCAGAAAGGGCACCCATCTAATACCTCTGGCAGCTGAGAAAACCCCAGCGTTTGGGACAAAAGCTCCCCTGTCTGGTGGCAGAGTCATACTGAGGGAAAAAGCCCAGGGGTCAAGTGACCAAAGGGCAACATGACCAGGCAAAGGAAACAAAGCAGACAGAAGATTCCAACATTAGACTTCTATTTTGGGGACAAAAAGGAGCAAAGCATGGAACAGAAGGAAGACAGTGAAGTCAGAACTCCTGCACCAAAAGCTTCAAAGGAAAATACAAGCTAGTTACAGGCCATAAAGGACCTTAAGAAGCAGATAAGAGAAATGTAGGAAAAATTGGAAAGAGAAATGAGAATGATGCAAGAAAATTATGAAATGAGAGTCAACAGCCTGACTGAGGAAAATCACACCTTAAAAAATAGACTAACTCAAATGGCAAAGGAGGCTCAAAAAGGCAATGAGGAGAAGAATTCCTTAAAAAGCTAAATTTGCCAGATCAAAAAAGAATCTCCAAAGCTCAATGAGGAGAATAATGGATTCAGAATTAGATTTTAGCAAATGGAAGCTAATGACTTTATGAGAAATCAAGATGATGTTAAACAGATCCAAACAAATGAAAGAATAGAACACAATGTGAAATATCTCATGGGAAAAACCACTGACCTGGAAAATAGATCCAGGAGAGATTACTTAAAAATTATTGGACTACCTGAAAGCCATGATCAAAGTAAGAAACTAGAAATCATCCTCCAGGATGTTCTCAAAGAAAACGCTCTGATGTTTTAGAACCAGAGGGCAAAATAGAGGTTGAAAGAATCCACCGATCACCTCCTAAAAAAGATTCCAAAAAGAAAACTCCTAGTCATATTGTAGCCAGGTTCCAGAATTCCCAGATTAAGGAGAGAATATTACAAGCAGCCAGGAAGACACAATTTGAATATTGTGGAAACACAATCAGGATAACCCAGGATCTGGCAGCTTCTACGCTGAGGGATTGAAGGGCTTGGAATATGATATTCCGGAGGTCAAAGGAGTTGGGATTAAAACCAAGAGTCACCTACCCAGCAAAACTAAGTATCATGTTTCAGGGGAAAATATGGTCATTCAGTGGAATAGAGGACTTTCAAGCATTCTTGATGAAAAAAACCAGAGTTGAATAGAAAATTTAACATTCATAAACAAGAAGCAAGAGAAACATGAGAAGGTAAACACGGAAAAGAAATCATAAGGAACTTATAAAAGTTGAACTATTAACATTCCTACATGGAAAAATAATAATTGTAACAGATGTAATAACTACAGTTGACAGTCACATGGTCCTGTGCACAAGTATCTGGCGTAGTTGCAGGGTCACTCCACATATAAGGAAACTTGGACTTTTCAAATCAGTATCAGTTTTCTAATGTTGGTCTCACTCATTCTTGCTGACTTGGGATGTCTATTAGCTACATCATTATGAATATAGTCTGATAATTATTTCTTGCCTGAACCTTTTCCCTGATGAAAGAACCATCCTACACAAAAATTTTCTTTCCTTAAAGCTGAATTTCTGTCATAATGACATCTGACCCATCCAAAAACATTTTTACCTCTATTTCTAACATTATAGAAACTGGCACATTTTAATCAAGGGATATCACAAAAAGTGCATCATTCATTGTTAAATTAGTTTAACAGGGTAAATATGAGTTAGGATGAAAGAGAGATGACTGTAGGATTTAAGTCTCCAAAGGCTTGATGAAAGGGATATTACTTTAGCTGGGCCTTACATGATAAATAGCATCTGAATAACTAGAGAAGTATGGGTGAATATCATGAGCAAAGAAAGGAAAGAGCCAGGGAGCATTTTCAGGTGATCCGTATGGCTGAGTCATAGGGTTTGTGTATAAAAACGAAAGATAAGACTGGAAAGTTAGAATTGGGGTTAGATTATGGAAGCCTTGAATGAAAAGATAAGAGGACTGAAATGTATCATCACAGGGGAGGCAAGCTTTCCCAACAGGTGAATCTTGAAGACAGACCTATGGAGAACCGTAATGAACCTGATCTTTAAGAAAGAGCTGGCATACTTTGAAGGGGGAGGAAACTGAAAGCAAAAAACAGAGAATTCAGCAAGGAGGATTCTGCTGCAGTGATCAAGTCAAAAAGGTCAAAACTGGGGTCTCTATTGTCCATTGAAACAAGAAAGGAAGAACAATTATAAATCAATTGAGGAAAGAGATGGCTGGGAAGGATGATAAGCATCACATCTCACATTTCATCGCAAAGATTTTCCTGAAAATAACCCTTCAAGGTGGGTAGGGTTTGCAAGCCTTACCCACAAGGATAGTGCTGAAGTGTGCTATTGCTCACCGTGGAAGGGTTATAATAGTGTAGGAAAGCAGGGTCACTCCTCAGAACAAAGCACCTCACCTTCCAGTTTTTCCTCTTGTGTCCCTGAAATAAAGAAAACCAATTGCTCTTACAATCCTTTGACACATCAACTGCATCTTTAAGGAAGTTCAAGCAGAACCTGCAAATTAAAACACTGCAACATTGTTTTGAGAACTTTCCTGAAGTCATCCCCTGTTCGGTGGAGTTTTATGAGAAAAGGAGCTCCATTTTGCAGAACTCTTAGGGCCAAGAAGGGTAAGCACTGAAAATGGAGTGTGTTGCCCCAATCCCCACAGAGTTTGTGGGGAGAAGAAGCGGGAGGTGAATTAGGCAAATAGAATTTACTTTCTGAGCAAACTTCACATTGGTATATTTTTGTGTTTCAGTCATTTCTGATTCTTCATTTGGGGTACTCTTGGCAAAAATATTAGAGTGATTTTGTCATTTCTTTCTGTAGCTCATTTTGCAGAAAACTGAGGTAAACAAGGTGAAGTGATGTGCCTAGGGTCACACAGCTAGGAAGTGTCAGAGGCCAGATTTGAACTCAGGAAGATGTCTTCCTAATTCTAGACCCAGTGTCCTATCCACTGCACCACCTAGCATACTCTTCACATTGATGCAGGTAGATAGATTAGACAAATTAGATAATAGATAAATGTAGATATATATTTATTAGATATTTATCTATCTGTTAAATATATTATATATATATATATATAAATATATATATAAATATATATTTATAAATATAAAATAAAAATATTATATATTAAAAATATAATTGCATAAGAAGTACTAAAGTTGGGGCAGCTAGTTGGCGCAGTGAATAAAGCACTGTCCCCAGAGTCAGGAGGACCTGAGTTCAGTCCCGGCCTCAGACACTTAACACCCACATAAAATAACTGGCTGTGTAACCTTGAGCAAGTTACTTAACCCCAATTGCTTAAAAAAAAGTACTAAAGGCAGGGTGGCTAGGTGGCACAGTGAATAGAGTGGCCCTGGAGTCAGGAGAACCTGAATTCAAATCCAGCCTCAGACACTTGACACACTTACTAGCCATGTGACTTTGGGCAAGTCACAACCCCAATTGCCCTCCAAAAAGAAAAAAAAGAAAATCCTCTATTTCACTGAATGACCATATTTAGGGGTGGCTAGGTGGTGCAGCCAGCACTGGCCCTGGAATCAGGAGGACCTGAGTTCAAATCTGGCCTCAGACACTTAACACACACACACACACACCTACACACACAAACTAGACATGTGACCTTGGGCAAGTCACTTAACCCCAACTGCCCACCAAAAAGCAAAAAAAAAAAGTACTAAAGGCAAAATAAATTGGGGCTATAAGTGGTAAATGCAAGATAAGGGATAGTTAAAAATGACTTCTCCAATGATTAGATTTGGTCAGAAAAGTAGAAAAAGGCAAAGGAGTGAGCTTTGGAGTTTTGGAGCCTAGAAGTTGGGGCTTAGAGAGTGGGGGAGAGAAAGAAGCAAAACCTAATAAATTGGCAGGAGGTGTAGTAAAACCAGACAATAAGAAGACTCATATTCATGTGTAAAGGAAGACATAATCAATCTTTGCCTTAACACTTTTCAGCACTGTGCATTAATTCTTTATTTTTATTTTATTTTTTTGCTTTTTAGAGGGCAATTGGGGTTGTGACTTGCCCAAGGTAACATGGCTAGTTTTTGTGTTAAGCGTTTGAGGACAGATTTGAATTCAGGTCCTCCTGACTCCAGGGCTGGTACTCTATTCACTGTGCCACCTAGCCACCCCTGTGCATTAATTCTTTAGAGCTGATTCTTCTGCTTAGCCTTTCTGTGCCAAAGTACATTATTACTGATCTGCTAAAACTAATTAAACATTTGGTTCTAAAATCCAATTTCCCATATTCAATTCAGTAGTGACCTAACTTTTCTTGCCATCTGATGCTTCTTTAGTGGGTGGCAGGGTACAATTAAAGGACAGTATTTTAGTCTTGTTCACAGTTGATAGATGCTTTTCCATCACCAGGCTATTAGTTGCCTTATTTGTTTGACTTTGTAGACATGCAAATCTAATGACTAGTGGAAATTAATGAATCATTTATCTTTACTAGTGGTGTTTATGACTTTGAGGTGAAGCTTCCTACAAGAGGAACTTTATTACTTTGGAAACAGAAAGGCAGGGCACATTTACTGTCTGAAAGCACTCATGTTCTTGTGATAGAGCATTATACAGTGCTGCAGGTGTACACATACCTTTATGGGACTCCATAGAGAAGGCCCTGGCACTTGAGAGTTTACAGTCTCAGTCAGACATAAAACAAATGACAGCTAGTAATAAAAATTACATTTGTGCTGATGTGACCAGTACAAATATCAGGGCAGGGAGGCAGAAATGTAGAAAGAAATTTTAGGGAAGGATTTACAGAACAAGAATGAATGTCTGGACCATAAGAACTGAAATGCTACTCTCAATGCTTAGAGAGTAAGTAGTTCTGAAGAAGGTAAAGTACAAGTTAGTGAGAGACTAGAGGGTAAAAACAACCCTCACAAAACTGAGTTAGGTGTTCAATGTGATGATGCTACTGCCAAACCATCGTATGGTCATATATATCTTAAAGTGGTTGAAATGAACAGATTGGTATCGTACCTCAAAGCTAATATAATGCCACACGTAGATCTAGTGATGAATGTGTGTAAGGGTTATGGGATTTAAAGATCTCCCATGCCCCATGAACGTGCTGACATAGCAGAGCAAGAGAAAGTGAAAAGCCGAGCTAACGGTCCTGCAGTTGGCAGTTGGTGGCAGTTGCCTTTTTTTTTTTTTTGAGTTAGGACCCCTGCTGAGCACTGCCAGGGGCCGGAGCTGCTGGGAGCAGGACTTTCTGCTAAGGAATCCTGCTGAGGACTGCCAGGGGCCGGAGCTGCTGGGAGCGTGCTTCCAGGACGCTGGGTGGTTGCTGTGAGTGGGGAGAGGAGGACCTTTGCCTGAGGTAGCCTGTTTTGTTTTAAAGGCTTGAGAATGTGGGTGCTTTCTACTTTATCTACCTGTGCCAATATCATAACTACTCTGATGGCTTTCACTTTCTGGTTTTGGGACTCAGTCTTTTGGTATCTTAATAAATTTTCTAGTTTATTTCCCCAAATGGCCAATCTGAAGTATTTTGTGATGGATAATTATATCAGCATATTTGTAATCTCTATAGGCATTGTGAATATGGCATTGCTGATACATTTGGCGACGAGGATGGGATCACAAAATGTCAGGCCTCTATTTGGAAGCAGTGGGGCTTTAGAGGGAGAAATGGCTATTCCAGGATGGGAGGATTTGCCTTATTCCTCTCTAGCCAGAGAATGGGCTAAAAGCACAGGGCCTTGTGAAAACTGGGAACCAAGGCTAAAAGAGGGAGAACCTGGAGATTTGGAAAGATGTTTGAAAGCAATACCCATAGAACCAGGCAAAGAACTGGCAGGCGTGTGCAGGAGAGGCTGGGTGCTGCTAACAAGTTATCGCCTTATGTGTAAAAGTAGGGATAAGCTGCTGAAGGAAAGAGCTAGGATGGCTAGGGAGTCAGCTGGTTTGCCTGAGGATTCTGCTGTGTCATAGTACTCAGAAGAGCAAACTGGGGGGACTCATGTGGTCCAGGAGCAAGCTACTGTCCATGTAGCTAAAAGGAAGCAAAAAACTAGCAGAAGGAATGTGCATGCAGCTTTTGTACAGGCTGGGCAGAGTTGCCCTGTCAGCTTCCAGGAGAATGTGTGTGAGGAGAATGGAACAAGGTTAGATGAGGAGTCTCCTAATGTAGAAGCTCTCCCCATACTAAGAAGAAGGCAGGAGAACCACCAAAGCAAAACAGAGTCCAGGGAGATAATTGAGGATTTCACTCAACAGGAGATCACTGATATATTGAGTAGATTTACCCAAAGAATGGGGGAGTCTTTAGTGTCTTGGATAGTAAGAATCACTGATGAAGGCGCCGGAGGAATTAACACTGGACAATGAGGACTGTTTAAAAATCATAAGTATCAGTCAGAATCCTTTTGTACACCAGGCTTTTAGGGATCACCATATGCAAGGAGGAAATAACAAAACGAATCTTCTAGCTTTAGCTGCAGAAGGTTGCAAAAAGCAATATCCAACTGAATCTATGTGGCCTAGGGGAGACAGACCCTGGTACTCACTTAGAGACTGTATGAGAAACCTAAAGGAGGAGGTAATGAAAACTGCTATCCTGATTGGAGATGCAAATGCATATTATGATACCCCCCTAGGAGTTCCTCATAGAAATATCATAGTGAAGACGGCTCCTCCTGCATATAAGCACCTAATTCTGACTCTATTAATTGGAGAAATAGGGCACCCTCTTTCAGAGGTGCTGGATAAGATTTCACAATTAAGCGATTTAGGGGAATGGGAAAAAGACAAATTGCCTCGAGAGAGAAGAGTAAACAGCCAGAGGATTCAGAGACAAAATAGACCCACAAGAAGGGAACTGTTTACTGCTCTATTAAGAGCTGGGGTGGACTTTAGAAGAATAGATGGGATTCCAACTGAAGAGCTGCATAAGCTGTACCAAGAAAAGGTACTTAGCATTAGAATGAACAGGGAAGCAGGAACCACCCCTGCAGGTATTTCTGAATCTGAATCTTTGTATCCAAGTTTGCCCCACCTTCAGGGGGAATAGGAGATAGGCCAAGCCCCAGCCCAGATAAAAGAAATATGCAGAAGAGATTGCAGACCCCATATTGGTTTAACAATATATTGGAAGAATGGATCAACTACTGTGACTAGGGCACTGATTGATACTGGGGCTGAGGCCACACTTATCTATGGAAACCCTGATAAGTTTAAACATGGAACTCCTATTACCATCACAGGTCTAGGAGAATCTGAAATATCAGCCAGACAGGTTAAAATAACAATGAAAATTGGGCAGTTACCTAAGAAATAATATACTGTGGTTGTTGTACCCATTCCTGAATACATCATTGGAATAGATGTATTGAGAGGCATGACTCTGAATTTACCTGAAGGAAGATACCAATTTGCTGTGAGGAAGATAGGAATTAATACAGTTTTAGTAGGAAAACTAAAAATGGACCCAATCACTTTACCTGAACCTTCTGAAGTAATTACTTTAAAACAGTATCGTGTGCCAGGTGGGCCAGATGAAATTGCCACTACTATAAAGGAATATGTTGAAGCAGGAGTGTTAGTCCCTACAACCACAAGATGGAATAATCCTGTCTGGCCAATAAGAAAATCAGATGGGACATGGAGAATGACTGTGGATTATAGACAGTTGAATAAGATGACTCCTTCTTTGTATGCTGCTGTTCCAGATACCATCACCTTAATAGAAAGGATCCAGAAATATGATGGGACTTGGTATGCAGTTATTGACTTGGCAAATGCCTTCTTCACCATCCCAATAGACCCTAAACAATGGGACCACTTCGCTTTCACTTGGCAGGGTAGACAATATACTTTTACTCGCTTGCCACAAGGGTACATACATAGCCCCACTATTTGTCACAGGATTGTGGCTGAACAGTTGGATGAATTAAAGCTACCTGGTGTACAGCTTACCCACTACATTGATGACATCATGATACAGGGAAAAGATGCGAAAGTAGTGGAAAGGAGTTTGACCCTTCTAATTGAGCATATGAAAAGTAAAGGGTGGGAAATTAACCCTGCAAAGATTCAAGGACCAGCTCAGAATGTGAAGTTTTTGGGTATACAATGGAACAAGGGGCTAAGGGAGATTCTTCCTCAAGCCCGACAAAAGATTCAGGATTTTCCTACCCCTACCAATAAGAAGGAAGCCCAAAAGTTCATAGGATTGTTTGGATACTGGAGGCACCACATTCCACATTTGGGACAGATTTTAAAACCTTTATATAGAGTCATACGGAAGAAATATGAATTCGATTGGGGACTTGAGCAGAGTAAAGCTTTTGAAGAAGCCAAGGCTGCCATACAATTGGCCCTAGATTTGTGGCCCATGCAAAATGGTCCAGTGGAATTGCAAGTGACTGTACAAGATGATTATGCAAACTGGAGCTTATGGCAAAAACAACAAAGCCGAAATGTACCTTTGGGATTTTGGTGTAGGAAACTCCCTTCATCTGGAGTCCAGTATACACCTTTTGAAAAGCAGTTGTTAGCTGCATATTGGGCTTTGGTGGAGACTGAACAACTGACTGTGGGCCATGAAGTGATATTAAGACCTGGAATCCCAATTATGACCTGGGTAATGAGTACCCCAGCTTCTCACAGAATTGGACATGCCCAAGAGGCTAGTATAATCAAATGGAAGTGGTATATTCAAAATAGAGCGAGAACAGGCAAAAGCGGAGTCTCTGCTCTGCATGAATCTATAGCAAACATAGAAATTGAGAGGAATGACACACCCCCTGAGCCAAAGCAACAGTTGGTACAGTCCACTGTAAAATGGAATGAGGGATATGATGTATTAACTGAGGAATAAAAGAGACATGCATGGTTTACTGATGGGACAGCAAAATATTTGGGGCAAAAAAGACATTGGAAAGCAGTGGCCTATAACCCATGTACTAGAAGGACTTTGGAAAGTACTGGGATAGGTGCAAGTAGCCAATATGCTGAACTTATGGCAGTATATCAAGCCATCAAAATAGAACAAGGAGGACAGTGTCATATATTCACTGATTCATGGGCGGTAGCTAATGGGTTAGCTACATGGATGCCCATGTGGAAAAATGAAAATTGGGAAATTCATGGTAAACAAGTCTGGGGCAAAGAATTATGGGAAGATATCTGGAACATGTCTTTGGTCACTGACTTGTCAGTTTTTCATGTAGATGCTCACGTGGCCCCCACCACACCAGAACGTGAGTACAATGCTCATGCTGATCGACTGGCAAAGATTGCTACTGAACATATTGTCCCTACTTTGACAACAACTGATGATCCGGTATTAGCAAAATGGGTCCACCAAACGGCAGGCCATTTGGGGGTCCAGGCCACACACCAGTGGGCACAAGATCGAGGTATTAGTATCTCTCATTCACTGTTAAAACAGATAGCAGAAGAATGTCATATATGTCAATTGGAAAAGGAGCGAACTGTTCCTCGGGTAGTAACTGGAGAGATAGCAAGAGGAAAAGTCCCAGCCCAAATCTGGCAAATAGATTATATTGGTCCACTACCACTGGATAAAGGATGCAGATTTATATGTACTTGTGTTGATACTTATTCAGGTGTACTAGTAGCTTGTCCTTATAAGAATGCAACCCAGAAAAACACTTGTAAAACCCTAGATCTCATAAGTCTATATTATGGAACCCCAATGCAGATTCAAAGTGACAATGGGTCACATTTCAAAGGCAATGAAATGAAGTATTGTATACTAAACGATATAGAATGGATATATCATATTCCATATTATCCAGAAGCATCTGGGTTAATTGAAAGAATGAATGGATTACTGAAAGAACAGTTGAGGAAGTTAAGTTCCAATAATTCATATCAACATTGGAAGGATAATTTGTTCATGGCTTTGCGTAATTTGAATAATAGACCATTGGGAGGAAGTACACCTCTAGCTAGAATGATGACCCCCAATCTGCAAATTAGAAAACAACAAACACACAAGATCCCAAATATTGAGTATTGGACCTTGAGGCCAGATGTCCCAGCACCGTACCCAGGACCACCTGGTTCAATGGGGTATGATTTACATTGTTTAGAGGACTTTTGGTTGGACAGAAAAGAAATAAGAAAAATTTCCACTGGGATATGCATAAGAATCCCTAAAAATCACTTTGGACAGATTTTACCCAAATCAGGATTAGCAGCTCAAGGAATACATGTATTGGCTGGAGTAATAGATTCTAATTATCAAGGAGAAATTGTTGTAGCACTCCAGAATTTAGGTGAAGGGCCCATACAGATTCACAAGAATGATAGGATAGTTCAAGTGATTATCGTTCCTTGTAAAACAATGCCACTTGTAAAAACTGACCCTCCTTCCAAAATAACTGTCACAGGAACTGAAGGATTTGGTTCTAGTGATAGAATAAAATCAGGAGCTAAAGTATGGGTAAAACGGAAGCCAGATGATGTTCCAAAGGCTGCAGAGATTATAGCATATGGGAAGGATAACACTGTAACTATTGTTTATTCTGGAGAAGATGATTACAAAATTGTACCCTTAAATCATTTATTCTACCGTGAGTGAGGCTACAATAGTCTGGTTATTGTCTCTTTGCTTCTTCTTGATTTTTTGTTTGTTCACCTTGTTTGTTAGATTTGTTTCCACAGGCTTGGTACCCTCCATCTGTAGATGCCTGATAGCTTAAGCTGGATGTCACCCCCTGTCTGCAACTGTGATGTGTCACCCTTGGACCTGGCATCAAGCATATTAAGAACTGACCTCTCAAATGGGACCCCTTAGGACAGGGACAGCTCTACATCCGATTTCAGCAGCAAGTAGCCATAGAAGAAGAGATCTTCACCCCTTACCACAAGATTTTGGGGCCCCATTTGTTCGGGGTGGGGGGAATGATGGGGAGCTTGTGCTCAAGCCCCACCCTAAAATATGGTTTTTTGTGTTTATTGTGTGCTATTCTTGTTATATTGTTGTGAAATTTTGTTGACACCAGTTATTCCTACTGTATTTTTGCCAAGTAAGGGACATGAAAGATCTTGGGGCCGAATGTAAGGGTTATGGGATTTAAAGATCTCCCATGCCCCATGAACGTGCTGACATAGCAGAGCAAGAGAAAGTGAAAAGCCGAGCTAACGGTCCTGCAGTTGGCAGTTGGTGGCAGTTGCCTTTTTTTTTTTTTGAGTTAGGACCCCTGCTGAGCACTGCCAGGGGCCGGAGCTGCTGGGAGCAGGACTTTCTGCTAAGGAATCCTGCTGAGGACTGCCAGGGGCCAGAGCTGCTGGGAGCGTGCTTCCAGGACGCTTGGTGGTTGCTGTGAGTGGGGAGAGGAGGACCTTTGCCTGAGGTAGCCTGTTTTGTTTTAAAGGCTTGAGAATGTGGGTGCTTTCTACTTTATCTACCTGTGCCAATATCATAACTACTCTGATGCCTTTCACTTTCTGGTTTTGGGACTCAGTCTTTTGGTATCTTAATAAATTTTCTAGTTTATTTCCCCAAATGACCAACCTGAAGTATTTTGTGATGGATAATTATATCAGCATATTTGTAATCTCTATAGGCATTGTGAATATGGCATTGCTGATACAATGTGTTATTAAACAGGCTTAAAATATTAGAAAAATTAATGGAACTCTAAACACCTCAACTCATTTACCAAAATTGTTAGTTAATTGTACATGATATTGTTTTACTGACTATACCACAAGAATGATTTATTCTCGGCCTGTCTCTTAATGGTGCTTATGTTCTGAGAACAAGGCTGATGCTGTAGAGTTATTACTACAAACCTACTTCTAGGAATAATAATTATTATGAAATAATTATTTGCAAATATGTATTTAGATTAAAAAGTAATTATTAAAAATTAACTATATTCTTGAGTTGCAAAAAAAGTCAAGTTTGTTGAGATTTAAGATTTTTTAAAAAGATAAAATATGGACAACACAACATAAATAAGCATATCTAAATAAACTTGAAAATTAGAATAAGTAAATTGGATATGATATGTAAATGTACCCCCAAAAGACCATATTATTTCTACAAAGAGCAGGGCTTTGGCAAATGTTCATCAGCAGTTTAAAGAATTGCCATATGGATAAAAGATGTCATACAGTAGCTGGTAGGTTCTTAATAAATGTCTGTACATTGATTAATCAATTTATTAATTGTAATAAAATGTGTTTGAAATTGTTCAATCCTTCAAATGCAACCTAAATTATCTACCCAATAGATACTAGCACTATAATATCTCTTTTTAATTATTAACCTAGTTTTCTGTTACTATAGAGCTCAAGATCTATCTATGGTTAAGTATACCTTCTTTTGCAAAGAAACAGAATAGCTATAGCCCTACCTCTACCACCTTGAGTCCTGATGACTTTTCCCTTTTACTATAAAAAAATTCAAATGTAGGGGTTCAATGTCTTCCTTAACGTCTACATTAAGTGGATAAAAGTTTTAGACTTGCCTCCATATATTAAGAACATGCAGAGCAGCAAATTGATTTATGATTTATTCTAATGTCTTCCCTAGGAATACTTTTTACTCTCCAGTCTTCAAGGACTTCCACCATCCTCCACTGAGTTCTCAGAAATCAGTAACCCTGGAAGAATATTTATGATGTATAGCTTTAGGCCCTGCTGATTCGAATAAATCCTGACTTTTAGTTTAATCTTTAGCTACTTTCTACCCTACTTTAGCTTTCTATTCTCTCAGTGTAGGGTGATTTTGAAATTTGCTCACCTGAAGGACCACATAGGATAAACGTATTGAGACCATATCCTCATAAAATACCTGAAAATGTCAATTAATCAATACCAACCTGAATCAAGTTTTCAGCATCCTATAACATCAATTAGAACTACAGAACCCACAAAGGGACAGAGAGAAACAAATCTCCCACTGAAGACAGCTTGGCAGGCTGACAAGAATGGTCTATAGAACCAGGCTGGGAGCTGAGCACAGTCCTGCATGAGTTCCACTGGCCCAGACCAGCAGCAGCCCAGAATAGCTTGAGCAGACTTCAGGAGAGTGAAACACTGGCAGCTATGGTGTTTTCAAGACTTCTAAACACATAAATACCAAAGAGAAAGTAAAAGGTAAGTAGGGAACTTACTTCCAACACTGTTGGAACTGGGTAAGAGCTTGGTGTGGCCCCTGCCCTTGGGGTGGCAGAGGTGGAGGCTGTGGCAGGGTGACTTCAGCTGCTGCTGTGTGGCTGCCTACAGGAGCTTCTGGACTGCATATTGTAAGGGGACCAAGCCACCATTCAGAGGGTAATTGCTCTTGCTTTGACCTGCTTGGAATCTAGGTTGCAGTCTTGGGTGGTGTCCCTGGGGTGAGTTATGCCAGTGTGACAGAGCTTGTGGTGGCTGTAGAGAAGGCACCCTCCTCATAGCTCTGACAACAGCTCTGACAAGAGTGAAAACCCCAGCAAGTGGGTACACAGCTCTATCCACTCTGAAAGCAGAGTTCTACCATGGCAAAGAGCTCAAAAGTTAAATAATTGACTGGCAAGATGAACAAACAGAAGAAGCACAATCAGATCATAGAATGCCTTTTGGGGGGACAAAAAGGAACAAAACATAAAACCAGAAGAAGACAAAAAAGTCAAAACTCCTGCATCAAAAACTTCCAAGAAAAATATTAACTAGTTGCAGGCCATGGAGGAGATCAAGAAGGATTTTGAAAATCAAGTAAGAGAAGTAGAGGAAAAATTAGGAAGAGAAATGGGAATAATGCAAAAGAATCATGAAAAGCTAGTCAACAGCCTGATGAAGAAATAACACCTTAAAAAATAGACTAATTAAAATGGCAAAAGAAGTCCAAAAAGCCAATGAGGAGAAGAATGCCTTAAAAAGTTCAATTGGATGGATGGAAAAGGAATTTCAAAAACTTAATCAAGAGAATAGTTCCTTCAAAATTAAATTGGAGCAAATGGAAGCTAATGATTTTTATGAGAAATAAAGATATTTTAAAATAAATTGAAACAAATGAAAAATAGAAGGCAATGTGAAATATCTCATTGGAAAAGCCACTGACCTGGAAAATAGATACAGGAGAAATTTAAAAATTTTTGGACTATCTGAAAGCCATGATGAAAAAAAGAGCCTAGAAATCCTTCAAGAAATTCTCAAGGAAAATTTCCCTGATATTCTAGAACCAGAGAGCAAAACAGAAATGGAAAGAATTCACTGATAGCTTCTTGAAAAAGATCCCAAAAAGAAAACTTCTAGGAATATTATAGCCAAATTCCAGAGTTTCCAGGTCAAGGAGAAAATATTGCAAGCAGCCATGAAGAAACAATTTGAGTATTGTATAAACACAATAAGGATAACACAAGATCTAGCAGCTTCAACATTAAGGGATGAAAGGGCTTGGGATATGATATTCTGCTGGTCAAAGGAGCTAAGATTGAAACCAAGAATCACCTACCCAGCAAAATTGAGTATAATACTTCAGGGGAAAATATGGTAATTCAATGAAATATGGGATTTTTGAGAATTCTAGCTAAAAAAACCTAAAGCTGAACAGAAATTTAGACTTTCAAATACAAGTAACAAGAGAAACATTAGAAGGTACACAGGAAAAAGAAATCCTAAGGAACTTATTAAAGTTGAACTATTTACATTCCTACATGGAAAAATGATAATTGTAACTCATGAGACTTTTTCTCAGTATGAACATAGTTGAAGGGAATATATATGTATACATACATAAATATGTATATAAAGGAGTGTGTATGTGTATATAAAAATATATTTGACTGTGTGTATATATGTGAGTGTGTATATATGTGTACATGTATACATAGACAGATGGCACAGGAAGAGTTGAATATGAAGGGATGACATCTAAAAAAAGAGGTGAGAGAGGAATATATTAGGAGAAGGAAAAAGGGAGAGATAGAATAGGGTAAATTATCTCATATGAAAGAGGCAAGAGAAAAATGTTACAGTGGAGGGAAAGAACAGGAAGGCAAAAGGGAATGGGTCAACCTTACTCTCACTGAATTTGGCTTAAGGAGGGAATAACATACACACTCAATTGGGTATCTTACCCTACAGGAAAGTAGGGGAGAAGAGGATAAGAGGGGAGATGATAGAAGGGAGGGCAGATTGGGGGAGAGGGTAGTTAGAAGCAAACACTTTGAAAAGGGACAGGGTCAAAGTAGAAAATACAATAAGTGGGGGTGGGATAGAATGGAGGGAAATATAGTTAGTCTTTCAATACAACTACTATGGAAATGTTTTGCATAACTACACATATACAACCTATATTATATTGCTTGTCTTCCCAGTGGGAGTGAGTGAGGAGGGAAGAAGGGAAAGAATCTGGAACTCAAAGTTTTAAAAACAAATGTTTAAAAAAATTGCTTTTTATGTGCACCTGGGAAATAAGATATACAGGCAGTGGAGTATAGAAATCCATCTTGCCCTACTAGAAAGTTGGGGGTGGGGTGGGAGAGGATTTAAAAGAGATCAGATTTGGTGAAGGGGTATTCAGTAGGCTCACTATCTTGGTGTGGAGGGTAGAGGAAAAACAGAGAGAAAATTTGTAACTCAAAAATCTTGTGGAAATGAATGTTGAAAACTAAAAATAAATAAATTGGAAAAATAAAAAAAAACTATCAGAAATTCACATTTTTTCTTCAGTTTTTACTTATATCTACTTCTACATCTGATTCTAATTGAAAGATTTTTTTCTGTTGAACATCCCTTTTCCCTTGTTTTCCTCTGCAATGAATGTAGTTTTCTTACATTTCATCATACTCATTAGAAGAGAAAAGGAATATTCTTTGAACCTTATTGCTACTTCTAGAGCACAAAACCTTCACTATCAATTTCTTTTTTGGAATATATGCTAAGACTCACACCACCCTCTCTACATCCTTGTCATCAACATTTGTAAACCTTTAAGTTTTTCTCTGCTTTTCCTCAATGCCTACAAAAATAATACAATAGTAATTATAAGTATAGGGGAGCTAAGTGGAGTACTGGATAGAGTGCCAGACATGGCTTCAGGAAGACCTGAGTTTGAATCCAGCCTCAGCCACTTGCTAGCTATATTACCCTTAACCCTGTTTGCCTTGGTTTCCTCATCTGTAAAATGAGCTAGAAGAAAAAAAAAGGCATACCATTTCAGTATCTTTCCCAATAAAGTGCCAAATTGGGTCATAAAGAGCTAAATATGATGAAAACAACAACAGTATTTAAATATAAACATGTATTTGATGAAGGTGGAGGAGAAAGAGGAGGAGGGAAAGAAGAAGGAGGAGGAGAGGAAGGAAGAGGAGAAAGAAGAGGATGAGGAGGATGAGGAAGACAAAGAAGAGAAGGAAGAAAGAAAGAAAGAAAAAAGAAAGAAAGAAAGAAAAGAAGGAAGAGGAGAAGAAAGCAGAGGAGGAAAAGAAGTAGGATTGTCATTTGTGTAGGATTTTAGAACTTGTAAAGTGCTTTACATAAGTTACCTCCTTTGAGCACCTGGAAGGGAAACTTTCTCTGTACCAGTGCTTTTATGTCACCCTTTATAACCTCAAATTCCTCTCTCTCATCATTTGGTTCTTAACACATATAATATAGTTTCTTTTACTACCACGGCACTAAAGCTATTTGATTTTCACCAATGACATTGGAATCACCCAATTTAATAACCTCTTCTTTGTCTTTTTTGTTTGTTTGTGTTCGTTTTTGTTTTTTTGGAGGGGAAAGTGGCGCAATTGGGGTTAAGTGACTTGCCCAATGTCACATAGCTAGTTTTTTGTGTTAAGTGGCTGAGGCCAGATTTGAACTCAGGTCTTCCTGACTCCAGGGCAGGTGCTCTATTCACTGTGCCACCTAGCCACCCCTATTCTTTGTCTTTGACCACCTCTTTTACTTTGTAAGATTTGATTCTCTGGATCACAGCTTCCATGAAATTTTTTCCTTTGTCTTCCATGACACTCAATCCTCACAATTCTTTTCATGTGTCTCTACTATTGTTTCTCCATGTCCATTTCTTTCATGGACTTATTTTCTTGTTCCTTGTACCTTAGTGTAAATATTCATTAAGGTTATGCTTTTCATCTTGGTCTCTTGTTTTTCCATACTTTTTGGTCATTAATTTTAACTGATTCCTTTGATTCAATGAGAGACAGGAGAAAGTGTACTAAATATAGAATCATAGGACCTGAGTTTTAATCCTGATTCTGCTACTTAGAATCTTTGCAGCCTTAGACATGTCACTTAATCTCCCTTGGCCTCATTTTCCTCATTCTTAAAATGACTAGATGACCTCTAATTCACCTTTAAGATACTCCCCAGCTCTAGGCCTATGATCTCCATTCAGTTGGCTTTCTATACCATAGTCCATTTCCTAATCTCTCTCCTAAACTCAGTCCTTAACTTCCTGTGGACATTGACTCCTTGGATTTTAACGTGACAACTATAGAGATTTTTAGAGGCAATAAATGTATAGGTTCAATGCATAAATGCATGCAAGTCAGGCTTGTCTTACACACACACACACACACACACACACAGAGAAATGTCTTACCTCTCTTTTTAGCAATTAATAATTCTGTCACCCTGTTGTAAAGGAGAGATTTTTTTCTTTGATCAGTTTCTTTTACCTTCTCTGAAGAATAACTACTTGTTATTGCCTTATAGATCTATAACACTTAAAATTGCATCTCCATTGTCAAATTAGCAATTTTATTTCACTACCATATAATTATACAATTTATTTGTACTTCTCAGTCAAATGCTCTGATCTCCATTCTATATGACAATCCTGATTCTTTCTAGGTCTTGGTTCCCTAGGGTTTCAGCTGAATTTCTTCTTTTGCTTTCAGAAGAACTTAACCCATACTTCAATGAACCATTATCCCATTTGTACGAATCCTCTTCCCACTGACAGAAATCATAAGCTCTCTGACTGATTATGTTAGAGAAATCATTTATAAGGTACTTACTAGATGCCAATCAACGTTCTAAGCACTAAGGTTGCAAATATAAGGGAAAAGATGGTTTCTACCCTCAAGGAATTTGTGTTGTAATGAGGGGAGACAATACACAAAAGGGAGTAGAAAAGGGTGGGGAAGGTACCCAGAAGAATATCAGGAGAGAAGCCAGGGTAAAAGTGACTATGGCTGGCCAGAGCATTTCCTTTAATGCTCTGGAAGTTTCAGGCAGAGACTCATCAATCAGAAGAGGGGGCCATAAGAATGGAGGCATGTCCAGTGTGAGAAGATTTAAGAGAAAAATGAGTGTCCTCTGCAAACTGCTATAGCAAATAAATAAATTAATTAATTAAATAGAATGACTTGAATACATAAATAAATACAATCAACCTCATGCAGTCAACATAGGGATTAACCTTTAATAAAATTCATCAGGATAGTGAATTTTACCCACCCAGACATTAGGTGCACAATTTATAGACAAGTTCATACTTGAAATCTCTCTATCTTGATAGCCTTTAACAGGATTTCTTTTCTCCTGACATAGTCTCTGAGATCCTAGGGTCACCTCCCTGTTATGATAAAGCGTCAGGGGAAGACAATTGTATAGCGAAAGAGCTAGAATCTCTTTCCATAAGATCTTTTCCAGTCATCTGTCAGAAATAATAGGTTAACTTAATTCTGATTGGGATCATGCATTCTTCTAACTCATTTTACAATGGTCAAGGTGTTAAAGTGGGTGGAGGGCTAAGGTGAGTGAAGGATATTAGAGTACTAACTAATTCAAATCTAAAGATCCAAAGTATAGTAATGAAGCTGGTGGCTTATTGGAAGCTGTGAAGACAGTGCACTCCCATTCCTTCTCCATTTCTTTCTTGATAGGGAATGTGGCAATTAGGGCATATGGTCTGACAAAGCAAAGAGTACTATGCATTGGAGGATAAAGACTTCTTGGAAAAGAATGATAGAAATGAAAGCTTATAGCTACTGCTAAGAGACAAGGGGAAGCTCCAGAAAAAGGAAGGCTGACTACCACATGCGCTGTAGTAATTTTTAGCTTTCAGGTTTCCTGATGGTTCCTCCAGACCACCGTTTCCGGAAAGCCCCATCCTTTAAGTCACTCACTCTTCTGCTACCACCTCCTCCAAAAGCTCCTGACTGACCAAACTGCCCATTCCTCTGTCTCTTCAATTCTGGAATTATGAATGAATGAGGATCAAATTGACAGTGTCACTGTTATAACACAGAGCATGTAAATTAACTCCATTATAATTCACTTACAGTCTGGAACCTGTACCTATCTGAAACAAGTGCCTCTTCCTGGCCACCATTTGGTGTTCTTCTACATTTTAATATAAGCTCTTTGAGGCCTGCAAATACCTTTGCCTTTATATTTGTGTCCCCAACACTTCACATACCACTTGACATAGAGTAAGCTCTTAAAACCTTTTTCATATGTAAATTCATTCATTCATTCATTCATGAACAGAGGTGCTAATAAAAAGTATTTCTTTCTTTGTGGTAGTAAGATTTGGATAGACACTTTTCAGGGTAGGATAGAGGAATGGAAGAGAGCAGAACATAATGAATTGTTGCCAGCATTCATCCCAGAGAATAAGCAGTTGGTGAATAATTATAAGCTTTATTTAAATTTTCAATACAATCCAATTCAATTTGATAAGCATTTACTAATCAATGACTATGTGTCAGGTGTGTTATGTACTATGGATAAAAAAGATAAAAATGAAAAAAAGAAAAAGACCCATGCCCTCAGGGAGCTTATATTCAAGTGAGAGCAGGCAACATACAAACATTTAAGCAAATATAAAATGTTTCAAAATAAAAACAAAATAATTCCATTGATCAGGAGGATTCATAACTGAAGGAAGGACTAATAACATTCTGATCCTTGGAGAAAGCTAGAGATTCCAAGAGGCAGTGGTGAGGAGGGAGAATATGTCATACTCCAGTGGCGACCTTGGCTAGAACATATTGTATATAGAGGCAAGTAATGTGGGAAATCAGTCTGGGAAAAGAGTTTGGAGCCCAAATTGGACAGGTTTTAAGTAACAAATAAAGAAGTATGTAGTTTATCCTAGAGGTAATAGGAAGCCATTGAGGCTTCTGGAATGGAAGAGTGACAAGGTCAGTTCTGTGCTTTAGGAATATCACTTTGATAGCTATGTGGAAGATGGATGTGTGAAGGGACTAAATGGAGACTGAGAGACCAATTAAGAGATCATATAAATACTCTATATATGAGAGTTAATAATTTGCTAACCTAGGGTGACTATGATATGATTTAGAAAAAAAGGGGGTTGCATATTAGAGATGTCCTGATATTAGCATTGATAATGCTGAATAACTCTTTAGATATGAGGAATGAAGGAGAAGGAAAAGTTGAGGATTTAACTTTGTGAATTTGAGTAACTGGAAAAGTGGTAGTGCCCTTGATAGAAACAGGGGAGTCAGGAAGAGGACTGAATATAAAGGGGGAGGGAGATAATTAATTCCATTTTGGTCATTTTGCATTTGAAATGCCTATTTCTATAATTTCAAAGACTCCTTTCCCATTTAACTGCTTTATCCCAAGTCCCTTGAATTTATTTAAATTGCATTTTTTTGGTTAATTTTTATTTATTTATTTTTCTATTTTCCCCATCTGCCCTTTCTCTTTCCCTGTCCATTTAAGTTCAGAAATCTTTTCTCTCATCTCCCCAACCTCTCATTTTAAGTACAAACATTTTTGTGGCACTCTTTCTCCAGATGACTTCTTTTGCTTTACCTTTTTCCTGATTTTTCTTCCCTTCTAGTTTGTTCTAAATTCTATTCTGTAATTTATTTGATATCTACCTTTACTTATATCTCCTTTGTTCTTTGCACCTTATTACCTTAAAGGAGCTTCTGAAGTACCAAATTTGAATTTTCTCCTCTATATAATTATAACGAATTTGAAGATTTTACACCATTCTTTATTTTTTAGCTGCATTTCTCTCTTAGAAAATGTCAATTCATGATGGAACTACAATGAATGGAAGTAGTGTCCTTTGGTTGAGGTCATTCTGTGTCCCAAGTACTATGATATAGCTATGCTCCCCTGATTTTACATCACTTTCCACTCCTATATCTGAATATTCAACCTACCCCTATGGGCACTGACTACAAACTGAATTTAGACTGGTACATTGGGTCTCCTGGGATTGGAAACAATCCTAGAAAGTACAATCCTTTTTTCAGAGGAGGGTATCTCCTAATGTGCAAATTACTCTCCAAAGAATCCAAATATAATATGACTTTTTCTTACCATAGCTTCTTTGAATTAGGAGGATCAGGTCCAGCTGAGTTGGTGCCTAAAGTAAAAGAACATAAGTAGAAGAATGATCCCCAACTAGTCTTCTAGGCCCCTTTCCTTCAGTCTCAGAAACATGTAGGGATTTCCTCCAACTGGCTCTGCAATTTGGCTTCCCACATGCCTCTTCCAATTTGTATTTCCTTTTCTTCATGTGACTGGGGCAGAATCAGTGTCTTTTGCGTCTTTCACAGAGTTTAGGGCTTCAATCTGAGTAGCATCAATGGGGAAACTAAGCAGAGATTCCTATACATATACATTAAAGTATGTGGTTGTGGGGCAGTTAGGTGGCACTGTGAATAGAGCACTGGCCCTGGAATCAGGAGGACCTGAGTTCAAATCTGGCCTCAGACACTTAACACAAAAACTAACCATATTATCTTGGGCAAGTCAATTAACCCCAACTGCCCTCCAAAAAGAAAAGAAAAAAAAAGCATGTGGTTGTGATAGCTATGTCCAATGTATGGTGTGAGCTATGGGCAGGGGCATTGAGTGGAAGCTTTAATTACTTCATTTTTACAATTTATTTCTCTTTTCTGGAAGTTTTTTTTTTTGTCCTTATGTAATGTTTCTGTCTTTGTCTCTTGTGGATTTTAGCTTTGTTTTGTTAGTTTGAGTAGTATTTGGACAAGAAATACCCAGTTATCTTGCCATTTATGTGGCCTTAATTTTTCTATTATTTTTCAAGGTGATATTTAGATTAAAGTAAACACCAAATTAGAAGAAAAGAACACATCCAAGAGTCTCTATACTATAGCAGTTGCAAAGAAAGCACTAAATGTGATTCTAGGAGTTCCCTTCCAATCTGTGGATAAAAATAAGGATAATGACTCTTGACATTTCCCAAAGAAGTTTAAATGATATAAAATACTTACCACAATAAGGAAGTTGAAAGAACCTTAGCCATCAAACAATTAATCTTTTTGCCAAGTACAGAGACATAGTAGCCAGGGGCAACACTGGTTGAGAGTATAAATTCATTTGTAAAATATAATGGAGGAAGAGGACAGAAGATGATGAGTAATAATGCTTCAAGAAACTGTGAAAAGCTATTGAAGAGGAGAAAAAGAACTGACTGAGAGCTTGGCCTGAGATTAAGTTAAACCAGATAATACTGAGACATTTGGAGATACAATTGGAAGCAAGGCATCAAACACAACAAAATTGAAGGATTGTCCAGTGGTTCTGTAATGACCTCACAGGCAACACTATTGGAGCCACAATTTGAAGGATATATAGATTTATTTTCAAGATATATAAAAGAGAAGATTACAAAACAACTGGAAAGAGCATAGGGATATTTTTGTCTTAAGTGTGGGGGAGTCACATTTTAGGAAAAACATTGGCAAATGGAGTTAATCCAGAATAAGTCTACCAAGGTGGTACAAGGACTTTAGACCATTCTATATAGGGATAAGATGAAGGAAATACTGATGTTATAACCCAAAGAAGAGAACACTTGGGGGGAATAGATAGATAGATAGATAGATAGATAGATAGATAGATAGATAGATAGATAGATAGATGGATGGAAAGAGAAAGAAAGAAAAAGAAAGAAAGAAAGAAAGAAAGAAGAAAGAAAGAAAGAAAGAAAGAAGGAAAGAAAGAAAGAAAGAAAGAAAGAAAGAAAGAAAGAAAGAAAGAAAGAAAGAAAGAAAGAAAGGAAGAAAGAAGGAAAGAAAGGAAGAAAGAAAGAAAGAAAGGAAGAAAGAAAGAAAGAAAGAAAGAAAGGAAGGAAGAAAGAAAGACTCTATTTACTATTTTTCAGACACTGTGCTAAATGCCAGATATAAATACAAAAGGAAATAATATAGTCTCTGCCATCAAGGAGGTTATATTTTAATGGGGGAGACCACACATGAAAGGATGTTAGAAAGTGGTTGGATAGAGTATCTGTGTGAGGACATGGCAGGGAGATTGTAGGAAGTGATTTGGTGGACTGGTTCTTGACTATATAAAATAAAAATTTCATCTGTCAGAGTCAGAAGAATCTAGGAAAAGAATCAGAGTTTCTAGTAAGATACAGATGGTTGGGCAATGAGGACATGATGAGATTGCAGGAAGTGCTCTGATGGCCAGGCTGCTTGAAAATATTTGAAATTTTATCCTGTGGAAGAAGAGATTAAATTTGTTTTGCTTGGCTCCAGAGAGAAGTATGAGGAACAAGGGAAAGAAGTTGTGGAAAGGTAGATTTTTTGTTAGCTATAAGAACAAATTTCCTGAAAATTAGGGTAATATAAAGAAAGAATGGCATGCCTTGGGAAGTAGTAAGCCATGGATGTTTTTTTGTCAGAAGTTGAATTGTTTCTTGTGGATGTTGTGGAGCAGCAGTGTCAAACTGTGTTCTGAACCAGATAAAAATGTAATTGGGAAATATATATATATATATATATATATATATTTATTTTTCACATGCTTTATTAAATTCTGATTTATATTATTTGTTTCTTCCAGATTTTGAGTTACAAATTTTCTCCCCATTTTTCCCCTACCCACTTCCCCAAAATAGCAGTCCCACAGGATATCTGCCTCTCCAATCTGCTCTCTCCCATATTTTCTCCCATACCCCTTTCGACTTTTTCAGGGGATCTCTATGCCCCAGTGCCTGTATATCTTATTTCCCAATTACATATAAATAGTATTAATAATAGCATATATATATATATATATATTTGAGTATTTGATTTTAAAACTTTGAATTCCAGATTCATTCCCTTCCTCCCTTGTCTCCCACCCTTATTGGGAAGATAAGCAGTTCAGTATAGGTTGTACATGTGTGGCTAATGCAAAACAATAACATAGTAGATATATTGTAAAAGACTGACTATATTTCCCTCCCTCCTATCCCACCTTCCACTTGTTCTATTCTCTACTTTTATCTTGTCCCTTTTCAAAAGTGGGTGCTTCCAACTTCCCTCCCCCGCCAGCCTGCCCTCCCTTCCATCATCCCCCCTCTCATCCCCTCACCCCCTACTGTCCTATAGGGTGAGATACCCTATTTAGTGTGTATTTCATTCCCTCCTCAAGCCAAATTCAATGGGAATAAGGTTGACCCATTCCCTTTTGCCTTCCTATTCTTCCCCTCCATTGTAACCCTTTTCCCTTGCCTCTTCTATATGAGATAGTTTACCCCATTCTGTCTCTTCCCCCATCTCCTCTAATTATATTCCTCTCTCAACTCTTAATTTCACCTTTTAAGTATAATCCCTTCCTGTTAAATTGGTCCTGTGCCCTCTATCTATATATACCTGTAAACATACATACATATATATATATATACACACACACACATTCACATATGTATTCATATATCCATATATCCTCATGTATATATATTTCTATTCCCTTCAACTACTGAGAAAAGTTTCATAAGTTGCAATTATTATTTTTCCATGTAGGAATGTTAATAGTTCAACTTTGATAACTTCCTTTGATTTTTCCCCCTGTTTACCTTCTCATGCTTCTCTTGCTTCTTGTATCTGCATGTCAAATTTTCTATTCAGCTCTAGTTTTTCATCAAGAATGCTTGAAAGTCCTCTATTCCACTGAATGACCATATTGCCCCCTGAAACATGATACTCAGTTTTGCTGGGTAGGTGACTCCTGGTTTTAATCCCAGCTCCTTTGACCTCTGGAATATCATATTCCAAGCACTTTGATCCCTCATTGTGGAAGCTGCCAGATCCTGAATTATCCTGATTGTATTCCCACAATATTCAAATTGTTTCTTCCTGGTTGCTTGTAATATTGTCTCCTTAATTTGGGAATTTCAGAACCTGGCTATAATATTCCTAGGAGTTTGCTTTTTGGGATCTTTTTCAGGAGGTGATTGGTGGATTCGTTCAACCTCTATTTTGCCCTCTGGTTCTAAAACATCAGGGTGTTTTCTTTGAGAACTTCCTGGAGGATGATTTCTAGGTTCTTTTGATGATCATGGCTTTCAGGTAGTCCAATAATTTTAAGATAATCTCTCCTGGATCTAAATTCCAGGTCAGTGGTTTTTCCCATGAGATATTTCACATTGCCTTCTATTCTTTCATTTGTTTGGATCTGTTTAACAGCATCTTGATTTCTCATAAAGTCATTAGCTTCCATTTGCTCCAATCTAATTCTGAAGCAATGATTTTCCTCATTGAGCTTTTGAAATTCTTTTTTCGATCTGGCAAATTCAGCTTTTTAAGGAATTCTTCTCCTCATTGCCTTTTGGGCCTCTTTTGCCATTTGAGTTAGTTTAGTTTTTAAGGTGTGATTTTCCTCAGCCAGGCTGTTGACTCTCATTTCATAATTTTCTTGCATCATTCGCATTTCTCTTCCCAATTTTTCCTCCACTTCTCTTATCTGTTTCTTAAGGTCCTTTATGGCCTGTAACTAGCTTGTATTTTCCTTTGAAGCTCTTGGTGCAGGAGTTCTGACTTCACTTGTCTTCCTCCTGTTCCAGGTTTTTCTCCATTTTGTCCCTCCAAAATGAGTCTAATGTTGGAATCTTCTGTCTGCTTTGTTTCTTTTGTCTGGTCATGTCGCCCCTTAGTCACTTGATCCCTAGGCTTTTTGCCACAGTAGGACTCTGCCACCAGACAGGGGAGCTTTTGTCCCAAACACTGGGGTTTTCTTAGCTGCCAGAGGTATTAGATGGGTGCCCTCTCTGAGGCCTCCACACCCCAGGACCTCCACCTAGAGTGCAATCCATATCCAGGCGGGTTAAAGCAAGAGCGATTACCCCTCAGACTGGCTTGGTCCCCTTACACTCTGCAGGCCAGGAGCTGAAGACGCCATGTGGTGCTAGCTGGCTGTGCTGGGAATCTCAGTGGCTTCTCGCCCCAGGGGAAAAACCCATGTGCTCCCACTTACTGGGTCCCAAAGTCCAGACTGCACTGACCTCTCACTTTGTCCTTCGCATCTATGTGTTGATAATTCTGGAAACGGTCACAGCTGCTGCTGATCTGGAGTCCCTCCAGACAGTGGCTGTTCAGGCCTGCCCTGGGGCTAAAGTTTTGGCTTGGGGCTGGGCTTGGCTCCCAGAGCACTATGCAAAGTTTGTTTGGAGTCCTCTTTTTACATGGATTGGGGAAGGTGGAAGCTGGAGCCAAGGGGAGTTCCTGCTTCTACTACACCATCTTGAATCCACCCCAATTGGGAAATATTTGATAAGATAAATTAAAATACAATGCAACATAGATAATATTAAGTTGTGGTTTTCTAAGTCAACACACAACTTCAAGAATCTATTTCTATTTTAGTTTGACATCACTAGAAAATGTTGTAGAAGGTTTTCTTGCACTAGTATGAGTGAGACTGGGTGACCTCAGGTCCTATTTAGTTCTTAGATTCTATAATTCTGTTAGAGGGAGTGGGCAAATGATTTAGAAAATACAAACTGGAGGGGGTGGGGTGGGGAGAAGCGGGTGGAGCCAAGATGGTGGAGTAAAAGCAGGGACTTGCTTGAGATCTTCCCCAAACCCTTCCAAATACCTGTAAAAATTACTCTAAAAAGATTATAGAGCTGCAGACTCACAAAAGGATAGAGTGAAACACATTTCCAGCCCAGGACAGCCTGGAAGGTCGATGGGAAATGTCTGTCTTGGAGAGGAAGTGGAGTAGAGTCCAACATGGGCCACACTGGCAGAGACGAAGCTAGAGCAGGCCTCAGGGGAATGAATCAATGGCAGTTGTGGCAATTCCAGACTTCTCAATCCACAAATGCCAAAGATAACATAGAAGGTCAGTGGGAAAATTCTGTCAGACATCAGTGAGAGATGTGTTTGGTCAGGATCCAGCTCTGCGATAGTGGAGGTGGTAGTGGTAGCAGCAGTAGCAGCCAAGGTGATGTGGGGATTCAGCTACTGCTCAGAGGGGAATTGCAGGGATCTCTTTGCTGGCACTGAGGCAGAAATCTCTTATTTTTCCCTTTTTGGATCTGGTTCACAGTCCTGGTTGGCAGTCCTAAGGTGAGGAGGAGTGCTGGTGTGATGGAGCTTGTGGAGGTGGTGGAGAGGGAATCCTCACAGTTCCAAGGCAGAAAATAGTGCTTGTGGTCATTCACAGACCAGAGCACAGACCAGGAAAAGAGTAAGCACCTCTCCTTTGATCATATGATCTTGGAAAAACTGAAAATTTATAGGTCCCTAAAAGTATCTCTGAAAACAGCTCACAAAACCCTAAAGCTTGGGACAGTACAACCCAACCCCCACTGGAATCAGAGTCCTACATTGATAAAGAGCTAAAAAATTCAAGTAATTGTCTGGGAAAATGAGCAAACAGCATAAAAAACATCAGACTATAGAATCTTACTTTGGTGATACAGAAGATCAAAACATACAACCAGGGGCAGCTAGGTGGCACAGTGAATAGAGCACTGGCCTGGGCTCAGGAGGACCTGAGTTCAAATCCAGCTTCAGACATTTAACAAAAAAGCTAGCAGTGTGACCTTGGGCAAGTTGCTTAACCCCAATTGCCCTACTTCCCCCTTCCAAAAAGCAAAAAACAATCCAACCCATACAACCAGAAGAAGACAACAAAGTCAATGCTCCTACATCTAAAGCCTCCAAGAAAAATATAAATTGCTTGCAGACCATGAAAGAGCTCAAAAGAGGTTTTGAAAATCAATTAAGAGAAGCAGAAGAAAAATTGGGAAGCAAAATGAGAGTGATGCAGTAAAGTCATGAAAAATGAGTCACCAGCTTGCTAAAGGAGACTTAAAACAATGCTGAAGACCTTAAAAATAGACTAAACCAGGAGGGTGGAGTAAAGATGGTAGAGTAGAAACAGGACTTCCATGGGACTCTGGCTTCCACTTCCTCCAATTCATGTAAAAGGTGACTGCCAAAAAAAATTTGCAGCTACAGAACCCACAAAACGACACAGAGGAGCTAACGTCCCTCTGATTACAGCCTGGCAGGCCAGCAGGAAATGCCCAGCACAGTACTCTGGGGGCTGACCACAGCCCATGCGAGCCGGAGGTTTTAGCCTCAGGGTGGCCCTGGCCAGCCACCGGCTGGAGGGACTTCAGATAACCAGCAGCTGTGGTGGGTTCCATAATTATCAACACATAGATGGTGAGGACAAAGTTAGAGGTCAGTGCAGTGTGGACTTTAGGATTCAATAATTTAGGAGTGTGGTCAGCCTTTGCTCCCGGGGCAAGAAGCAGCTGATGCACAGTGGCCTTTCACCTGCCCCCATGTGACTGCTTCAGCACCTGGACTGCAGAATGTAGGGGGACCAAGCAACCAGTCTAAGGGGTAATCGCTCTTGCTTTAACCTGCTTAGATCTGGATTGCGGTCTAGGGTGGAGGTCTTGGGGTGTGCGATCAGCTTGCCAAAGCATGTGGAGGCTTCAGAGGGGGAACACAATTAATAGCTTCAGCAGCTGAGTAAACCCCAGAGTTTGGGATGAAGCTCCCCTCTCTGGTAGCAGAGTCCTACTGTGGTAAAAAGCTCAAAAGTCAAGTAATTAAGTGGCAACATGAGCAGGCAAAGGAAGCAAAGCAAACAGAGCAATTCCACTGTACACTCCTATTTTGGGGACAAAAAGGATCAAATCATGGAACAGGAGGAAGACAGTGAAGTCAGAACTCCTTCATCAAAAGCTTCCAAGAAAAATATGAGCTGGTTACAGGCCATAGAGGACCTTAAGAAGAATTTTTGAAAACCAAATAAGAAAAGTGGAAGGAAAATTGGGAAGAGAAGTGAGAATGATGCAAGAAAATTATGGAACGAGAGGCAACAACCTGACTGAAGAAAATAACACCTTAAAAAAAAATGGACTGGGGCGGCCAAGTAGCACAGCGAGCAAGAGCATCAGCCCCAGTGTCAGGATGACCTGGGGGATCGAATCCGGGCTCAGATACTTAGCACCACACCCAGAAATAATTGGCTGTGTAACCTTGAGCAAGTTATTTAACCCCAATTGCTTTAAAAAAAATGAATAAATAAATAATTTTTTTTAAATGGACTAATTCAAATGGCAAAAGAGTCTCAAAAAGGCAATGAGGACGGGGTGTCTAGGTGGTGCAGTGAATAGAGCACTGGCCTTGGAGTCAGGAGAACTTGAGTTCAAATCTGGCCTCAGACACTTAACATAAAAACTAGCCATGTAACCTTGGGCAAGTCACTTACCCCCAGTTGCCCTCCAAAAAGCAAAAAAAAAAAAAACCCAATGAGGAGAAGAATGCCTTAAAAAGCCAAAGTTGCCAGAAGGAAAAAGAATCTCAAATGCTCACTGAAGAGAATAGTTTCTTCAGAATTAGATTGGAGCAAATGGAAGCTAATGACTTTATGAGAAATCAAGATAGTATCAAACAGATCCAAAAAATGTAAAAATAGAAGGCAATATGAAATTTCTCAGTGGGAAAACCACTGACTTGGAAAATAGATCCAGGAGAGATAATTTGAAAATTATTGGACTACCTGAAAGCCATGATCAAAGTAAGAAACTAGAAATCATCCTCCAGGAAGTTATCAAAGAAAACAGCCTGATATTTTAGAACCAGAGGGCAAAATAGAGGTTGAAAGAATCCACCTATCACCTCCTGAAAAAAGACCCCCAAAAGAAAACTCCTAGGAAGATTATAGCTAGGTTCCAGAATTCCCAGATCAAGGAGAAAATATTACAAGGAGCTAAGAAGAAACAATTTGAATATTGTGCAAACACAATCAGGATAACACAGAATCTGAAGCTGCCACACTAAGGGATTGAAGGGCTTGGAATATGATATTCTAGAGGTCAAAGGAGATGGGATTAATACCAAGAATCACCTACCCAGCAAAACTTAGTATCATGTTTCAGGGTAAAATATGGTCATTCAGTGGAATAGAGGACTTTCAACCATTCTTGATGAAAAAACCAGAGTTGAATGGAAAATTTGACATTCAGATACAAGAAACAAGAGAAGCATAAGAAGGCAAACAGAGAAAAGAAATCATAAAGAACTTATGAAAGTTGAACTATTTACAACCCTACATGGAAAAAAATGTATGAAAAATGATGAAACTTTTCTCAGTATGAGAATACTTATGTGAATGTGCATATATCTCTGAACAGGTATACATAATTAAAGGGCACAGGACCAATTTAATAGGAAAGGATGATACTTAAAAGGTGAAATTAAGAGGTGAGAGAGGAATATAATGAGAGGAGATAGGGAGACACAGAATGCGGTATCTATCTCATATAGAAGAAGCAAGAGAAAATGGTTACAACAGAGGGAAAGAACAGGAAGGCAAAAGAGAATGGAGCAACCTTATTCCCATTGAATTTGGCTTGAGGAGGGAATGAAATACACACTAAATAGTGTATCTCACCCTACTGGAAGCACCCACTATTGAAAAGGGACAAGATCAAAGTAGAGAATAGAAAAAGTGGGAGGTGGGATAGGAGGGAGGGAAATATAATCAGTCTTTTACAATATAGCCACTGTGGAAACGTTTTGCACAGCTACACATGTATAACCTATACTGAATTGCTTATCTTCCCAGTAAGGGTGTGTCACAAGGGAGGAAAGGAATGAATCTGGAATTCAAAGTTTAATATCAAATGTCTAAATATATATATATATATATATACATATATACACACACACACATATATATATGTGTGTGTGTGTGTGTATACTATTATTAATATTATTTTACATGTAACTGGGAAATAATACATACAGGTACTAGGGCATAGAGATCCATCCTGCCCTACTGGAAAGTTGAAAGGGGTATAGGAGAAGATACAGGAGATAGCAGATTGAAGGGGGGATATCCAGTTGGATCGCTGTTTTGGGGTGGTGGGTAGGGGAAAAACAGTGAGAAAATTTGCAACTCAGTATCTGGCAGAAATTAATGATGTAAATCAGAAGTTAATAAAGCATTTGATTAAATAAAAAAAATAGACTAAACAAAAGGCAAAAGGTTCAAAAAGCCAATGAGTTGACCAGATGAAAAAGGGGGTCCAAAAGCTCACTGAAGAAAATAATTCCTTAAAAATTAGAATTGGAAAAATGGAAACTAATGACTTTATGGGAAATCAAGAAATTATAAGAACCAAAAGAATGAAAAAAATAGAAGACAATATAAAATATCTCATTAGAAAAACTACAGACCTAGAAAACACATTCAGGAGAGGCAATTTAAAAACTATTGGACTACTTGAAAGCCATGATCAGAAATAGAGCCTAGACATCTTCTTTCAAGAAAAAATCAAGGAAAACTGCCCTGATATTCTAGAACCAGAGGGCAAAATAGACATTGGAAGAATCCATTCAATCACCTCTTGAAAGAGATTCCAAAAGGAAAACTCCCAGGAATGTTATAGTCAAATTCCAGAGTTCCCAGGTCAAGGAGAAAATATTGCAAGCAGTCAGAAAGAAATAATTCAAATATTGTGGAAACACAATCAGGATAACACAAGACCTAGCAGATTCTACACTAAGGGATCAGAGAGCTTGGAATATATTCTGGAGGTCAAAGGAACTAGGACTAAAACCAAGAATCGCCTACTCAACAAAACTGAGTATAATGTTTCAGGGGAAAATATGGTCATTCAATGAAATAGAGGACTTTCAAGCATTCTTGCTGAAAAGATCAAAACTGAATAGAAAATCTGACTTTCAAATACAATACTCAAGAGAAACATGAAAATATAAACAGGAAAAAGAAATAATACAGGACTTATAGTTGAACTGTTTACATTGCTACATGAAAAACTGATATTTGTAACTCATGAGGCCTTTCTCAGGATTAGGGTAGTTGGAGGGAATACACATGCATGCATATACATATATGTTTTTGTATGTGTATATATATATATGTGTGTGTGTGTTGTTGTTGTCATTGTTTTTGTTGTTTGTTCTTGAAGAGGACCATGACATCAGGGAAATGATGACATGACTTGCAGTTGACTTGGATTTGAATGATGGAGGGCTGTGCAAGGTTATTAGCCTCACTTTCTCTTCCAGAGCCATCTGAGTTCAGTAGCCAGACATTCATCAGGATGACTGTGGCTCAGGATGCATTGGGAGACCTTGGCCCTTATAGGCTAAGGTCTTTTTAGGTTCTCACTTTGAGTGAAATAATGCCCATTCCGTGAATGGCCCTCTTTTTGTTTTCTTTAGAGGGGGGAAGGCAGGGCAATTGGGGTTAAGTGACATGCCCAGAGTCACATGGTTGGTAAGTGTTAAGTGTCTGAAGCTGGATTTGAACTCAGGTCCTCCTGACTCCATGGCCAGTTCTCTATTCACTGAGCTATCTAGCTACCCCAACAGGCCTCTTTAAGAATTTAAGCAAGGGGATGGCCCCTTTAATCAAAAAAGAAAAAAAAAATCAAACAGAGTGGAGAACCCTCAGGCTCTCTGGCCAAAAGAGAAACAGTTACTATTTAGTATTGACATTCACTCTGTACTAGGAGGGCAAGGATCTATTGTCCAATCTGTGTGCTCCAGAGTGAGGCTGATGACTTTGCACAGCTCTCCCTCACTCAAATCCAAGTCAGCTTCAAGTAATGTCATCATTTCCCTGATGTCAGGGCCCTCTTGGAGAATGCAGGACAAGCACAACATGTGAGTAGCCTTTCCGCTCCCCTTTCCTCCTCTCCTCCTTTCCTCTTTATCCTTACCTGGGTGTGCTCTGCCCGGGATTGGTACATTTTGATGGCCAAAACCTGCATTTTTTCCTTTGAGTTGACTGGCTACATTTCTTGATGCAAGACTAAGTCATATGTGTGTGTGTATACACACACACACACATACATATACGTATATAAACACACATATATATGTATGTGCATATGTATAGATATATATAGACAAAGGGCATAGGGTAAGTTAAATATGAAGGACTGATACATAAAAAATAAAATTAAAGGGTGAAAGAGGAATATATTGGGAGATGGAGAAAGGGAGAGAGAATGGAGGGGAAGAGAGAGGGGAGATGAGAGGGAATGTGTGAACCTTACTCTCATCAAATTTGACTTAAGGAAGGAATAACATACACCTTCAATTGCATATCTGACTCTACAGGAAAGGAGGGAGGGAAGGGAATAAGGGAGGAGGGTTATGATAGAAGGGAGGGTAGATTGGGGGAAGGTGTAATCTGAAGAAAACACTTTTGAAAAGAGATAGGGTCTAAGGAAAGAATAGAATAAAAGGAGGGTGGGATAGAATGGAAGGAAATATACTTTGTCTTTCACAATATGACTGTTATGGAAGTGTTTTGTATGATTATACGTGTATAACCTGTATTGAATTGCCTGCCTTCTCAATGTGGGGGTGGGAGGTGGGGAGGGAGGGAGAGAGATTGGAGCTCAAAGTTTAAAAACAAATGTTTAAAATATTTTTTACATGCAACTGGAAAATAAGATATATAGCCAGTGGGGTATAGAAATTCATCTTGCCCTACAAGAAAGTAAGGGGGATGGGGATAAGAGATGGTAATGGGGTGGGGTGATAGAAGGGAGGACAGACTGGGGGAAGGAGCAATCAGAATGCATGCCATCTCAGGGTGGGAGGGTAGGCAAGAGATGGGGAGAAAATCAGAAACTCAGTCTAGTGGAAATGATTGTTGAAAATAAAAATTAAATTAATTAATTTTTAAAAAGGAAAATACAAACCACTTCAAGCCTTATTCCTATTTTTTTGTTTCTGTAAAATCTTTATAATGATCCATACAAAGGTTGTATTAATGAAAAGATGAGAAAGGAGCATGCAGACATTCATGTGCAATTTTATACAGCATAAAACTTTTACTATCATATAATTAAAATGTAATGAGAATATAACATATTGTGTTTATTGGTCAATTTTTTAAAAAGCATTTTGATTAGCAATAACAACTGGAAATATTAAAGCTCTCCTCAGACAAGATATGTCTCATGAGGCAGAGTTGAACTTGTGTCCATTCATGAGTTTGAATTCTGGCTCTACCAATTAATATCTCTCTGGGCCTCTCTTTCCTCATATGTACAATGAAGAGTTTGGAATAGTTGACCTCCAATGTCTCTAGTTCTAGAGCTATCATCCTACTGAAAAATTATAGAATTGTCTTGACAGACACAACTAAAGATATAACTTTCTTCCACTGAATCCTGACATTAAGGGGTATGTAAAACTGGGCTGTATATATCTGCTGACAGTGTTTGTGAATTTCATGGAAAATGCCCTGGTTAAGGTCCACCTCCAAAAATAAAGATTCAATATTGATGATGAGTTTCTTCAACTTTTCCCTTTCACAAATGACATGCTGCTTGCATTTATCTCAGAGAATGACATTAGAAAGCTTCCTCAGAAAAATCCACTGTATTGCCATAGAATTTGATCTAACCATTCAGAAATATTTCCCAGATTATGACATGCCACTGGACAGGCAGCCTGTCACACTGATTCACTGATATGCATATCTTGGACAAGTCCCACAGGTGGATAATGAGCTAGACCCAGAATTGAGTAAGAGGAACTGATTATATTGAATTAAATTTGGGAAATTGAAGTACTGTTAGTCAAGCAAAAAACCCCACTTACTAAGCATGTATCATGTGTCAGGCACTGTGTTGTGTGCAGGATACAAATAATAAAGGAAAGACAGTTTCTGCTCTCAAGAAGCTTACAATCTAATAAGAGGAGACAATATACAAAAGAAAACTGAAAAGAGTGGGAAAAAAGCAGCATGTGGGCATGATGGAGAAGTCAGAGAAACCCAAAATAAGTATAATGGAAGATGTCAAAGAAGTCTAAAATGAATGCACCCAGGTGGGAAATGAGAAGATGTCATGCTTTTGAGTATTCCACAATGACCATCAGTCCAAAAGCCTATCCTCGTCATACCAGTATTCTCCTGGTGATGTTATATGGCTGCTAATCACAGAGCTCTAACATCTTAGGAGAGTTAAAATTATAAATAATTCAAAGGACAAAGGAAGGAAACATGGAAGGCAAAAAAAAGTCTATGGCAAGGTACAAATAATAACTTTCATACAAAAATGACAGGCAATAATTAGTAAGGATATGTATGACCCCAGTGATAAAAAATCGATAGAAAGACCGGGTGGTACACTGATAATCTTCAAAAACAAGAGGAAGAGTCATCAATTATGCTGGGTACATCCTCTAGGGGTGATTTATTGGAAACTGTGTCCAAGAATAACAGTGTGATTCTATATGAAACTATAGAGGGAAAATCCTAGAGGGAAAACTCACACTAATGGACTCATGGATCCATTAAAACATCAGGATAGGTAAAATCTTCTATAATAATAACTGACATTTATAAAGCTCTTCAATGTTTGCAAAGTGCTTAATATGTGTATGCATGCATGTACAGGTATAAATTCATTGATATATACCGTATAATAAATATTCAAATAACTGTAGAAATATTTTGTTTTATGTGAGTATGTATCTATATATAACTATACACATATTTACATGCATGAATACATGCATATATGTGCTTATGTATACATATGTATATATACTCATCTGAACCACAAGGAAAAATGGTGACGTAAGTAAAGCTTTTTAATTTAGGTAGATGAACCTAAAAGAGGTTAAGTGATATGCTATAATCACATAGGTAATAACTATCAGTGTTGGGATTTGAACTCAGATCTTCCTGACTCCACATTTAGCACCTATTCACTTTACCTCAATGCTTCTATTATTTTGAAAGATTGACCAAGGCAGGTTTAATTACTTTTCTCCCTTACTGGTTTTAAAGTTTATAGAGATCTATTTTTATGAACACTGGGAAGGACCTTGGTATTCATCGATAACAAATCTCTTGTTTTATAAATTAGGAAATTGAGTCTTAGAAAATGTAAGAAATTTACTTACATTTCCAATTAATGGCACAGTGAGGAGAGGACAGTGTTCTAAAAAGAACACTCTCTACTAAGCTACAATAACTGTCCTTATAGTCAGTCTATGGCTACTATCATCCCTTCCACTTGTGGAAGTTAGAGGTGTGAACAACCTGTGATATGGAAAATCCACTTAAAATTTTTTTACCCTCCCTTTGCACCAGAGAAGTATGAATTATTATGGTATTAAAAAATGTTACCATCATCCAATGCTTTACATATATTTTATGCATTTCTTAGTCTCTAAATTTTTTCTGTGTTGTCTCTTGGCCTTCACGTATTGTCTGCAGTTTCCACAAACTTCCCCCAAATTCCCATTTAATTTCTTATGCCAACACTCAATATATCAAAACCATGATGGGGAAAGTTGTGATGAGGAAGAACTAACTGTATTTGTTTCTAAGTAGCTTTCATTTTTTTCCCCTTCCATCTTAGTCATATCTTGTTCCATTCTCAAGACCCTAAAGTGTATGTACCTGTGTTTGATATTCAAGGATATAGGCTGGACTAGGTGATTTCTTATGGCCCTTACCATTTCAAAATCTTATACTATGACCTCTTCCCCCTTTCCCCTATCATTACTGACCAATATTCTAGTCCTTCTAGTCCAGCAGTTCAATGGTTTGAGTTGTCTTACCATGTCTCACTATCCTCAGTGTCAGAGCAATAACTTTGAGCCAAGATCTTCATTTTCTGTCCCTTACTTCCCAAGTTCTTTCATGCAGGTCCAGTGATGTGCTGCAATTGATATTTATAGCAAATTCATAATCCAGGCATATCCAAGTATATTAAAATCATAGTTCTGAAAGAAAGGAAAAGTATGCAGAGCAGAAGGATTTACTGGTTGTGTTTTAGTTTTCAATCATATGTGCACACATGCTGTAGATAACATACTTAAAAAGTATCATCATCAAAGATGAATGAAAGTATGTGATACTTTCAGAAGTTGAGCACCTACAATTTATTGGGTGCTAAGCTGGGTAGTGGATATAAAAAGTTGGGCAAAGTCTTGCCCTGCCTTCACGAGAATTATAATTGAGTTGAAAAGACAGGATATATTTCCGAGTTTATTAAAATTCCGAATAGACTTTTCAGAATGTGGCTCCCTACCTAACTACTCTTTTCCCCAGACATCCCATACAACTCACACACAAATACACATACACACACACACACACACACACTTACCACGTTTCTTTTTCTGCTTCAGTTTTGTTTATCTAAGTTGGATTTCTTTTATTTGACTGTGAAACATTCACCCAGATCAACACATGATTTGCATGCTTGCTTTTAGAGTCTGTTACCTCTATTCCTGATGAGTTTAATTTAAAGACTTTTCCAGCTTTCTATTTTACTGTTAAAACCCCCCACAACTTTCATTTATTCATGGCCAACTTCCTCTTAAATTATAATAAAACATTGTGTCAGTGATGTTTGAGGGGGACAATTCAAATAATCTAGGTCACTTTTCATTTGACTCATAGGCCATGGACATTGGTTTAGTTTTGAGCTAGATATTAAAAATCACTGACATATTGGGGAAAATAAAGGTGTCTAGCTCAAAGCTCCTAGGACTGAGCTTTCTTTGAGCATGGAATTTATATATCATCATGGCAACTAGCTGTAATTCGCATTTGTATGAATCACTAAGAAAGGCTTCCAAGACCCCAATCAGTTATCACCCCAGTAAATGTGTTTTTTGAAATCCCTTTCATGTTCAGTGAAAATTAATGCTTCAGTAAACAGTTACATCACTAATTGCCAAATATGACAATATCAGATTATTTTTACTTCCTAGGGATGGGGGTAAGAGAAAAGGTTAATTACAATTATTTTTGTCTCTAACTAATAGAGAGAAGTGTTAGCATCTGTGCTATTCTGACTGCTATAAGGTTGGCAATAATATCTACGTATTAACAATAATGGATTGACCCACTGTTGTGGATGTCATTGCCTTTACCTGAATTTACCCAGCAGCTAACAAAATAGGTCTCTTTCACTAAAGACTAATTTTCACATTAAAAAAAAATCTTTATTATGGGTCTAGTGCAGTTGAATTGCCTGACACAGTAGGGAATCTATACTTACACTGGTAACATTAAGCGCTGAGAAAATGCCTCAAGTGATGATCAAGCTGAGCGGTAATTCAGACTCTGGATACTTTGACTTCATCAAAACTCCACCAGGTGGCACAAAAATATCTCCTAGTGAAACTGAGCATGCTCTCATTTTTGACTGCAAGGAAGTGGGGGAAAATAGATATGAGAATTAGCAATGTTGCCTGGCAGCTTAATAAGAAAAAATATAATAATATTTGTATATTTTTATCTTGTCTCTCATCCTTTGACTTAGTAGTTCATTTACACTAATAGAAAGAGATAAATGGGAAATTGATTGGGGGTGGGGCAAGAAGATGAATAAACAAATACAATACTATGTTATCCTACAATTCATCAATATATATAATCTTTAGAATTTTGAAGAAATTTTCCACTTATGATGTTTTTTCCAAATAAATGTAAGATCTGATTTGGCTTGAGCTTTTCTACACAAGTACTGTTTTGTTTATGAGCTGTTGTCCTTAAAGAATCAAGAGATTTATGAAGTTTAGAATTCATTAAAAAATTATGAATTTGGAGACTCAAACAAAAGCCACATTTTTTGATACCTAAAGACTACCATAAACATCTGTTATAGAATAAAATGATAGGAGGGAAATGATTGTTCAATCCTTGCTCTATCACTTTATTTCCTGAGGCATAGCTAGTTCTGGCCCAATATGAGGAATACAATCTAGGCTGAGGAGGGTTTGTAATCTTGTTTCTTTTGGTGTAGCCCCAGGTCAGGGTCAGTCTGAAGCTTACTAGGGTGAATAGTCTGAGTCCAAGATCATTAAGGGTTCAAGTTACCTGCATGGTAAGCATATTTTGGCCTTAGGGTTGTTACAACCAAACTATGGGTCGTCCCCAGTCTCCCTGGGATTCTTTGGAATTATGTTCTTCACCCTATCCATAAAAGTGAAAGTTAGTAGTCATAGGAAACACTAAACATTTTTGATGGATACCAGGTACATCTAAGAAAGGGAAAAATGGTGTATGTCATTTGTCGAAATAAGAATATAAAAATGAGAGCATCAGTGCCTCCTGTCTTTATCAAATAGGGATGTCATTGCAAAAAAGTTGAATCCTGCAAATCCATCTGTAAGAATCTTGTTTGGTATCCAATAACAATGTGTCTGAAGATCCAAGGAGCCATATTCAACAAAGTTTATGGAAAGCCCACTATGTTATAAGACTAGTCTTGAGGCCTATCTATATGGGACTTTCCTTATTGCTGGAGACTGATTATTCAATGGTTAGTGCCTGCATGAGAACTGGATTTGGTGACATCTTAAGAGAAAAGAGATCCTTATCTTCTGGCTTTCAGATTTGAGAAAAAAAGAAACACAATTCCATATTCTCTTCAGGTCTCTGAAAGGAGAGAAAAGATTCCAGAAATAGACCAACACATAGAGAAGCAGGGACCTTGATTACTTCCGTAATTCCAAATTTAAGAAGTGAGTCAAGAGATAACTCCTTTAATTAGGAAAAAAAAAAGAAAAAGAAATCACTGAATGGGCATTACCTCACTCTAAGTAAGTGAAAAGGTCTTAGCGTAAAAGGGCCAGGGTCTCCCATTGGATCCTGAGTCATCTCCAGTCATCCTGATGAATATCTGGCCACTGGACCTAGATGACTCTGGAAGAGAAAGTGAGGCTGGTGACCTTGCAGAGCCCTCCCTCACTCAAATCAAAGTCAACTGCAAGTCATGTCATCATTTCTCTGATGCCATGGTCCTCTTCAAAAACAAAAGACAAACACAATTCCAAATTACTATATTAGAAACTTTGTGGAATTTCCCCTAGTTAAGATTTAGAAGGCTTTCTCTTGTATGAGCAAAGATATCTTACTCATAGTAGATGACTTTATTTATTCTGTGAATTTTCTGGTATTTATTCTCATCTGTATAACTTCTCTAATTTCAGTTTGTTAATGATGATTTGTTTGTGTATGTGTATTTCTTTTTTTGCTCTTTACTATGTGTATTCATTTTGGAGCTGGCATTTGGTAGGAACAGTCAAACCTCAGATATATAAACCTCCAGAGATGAGGAGCTCAGTTTGAACCTAAAAATTATCTTCCCTAGATTCTCAGCATTTAAGGGGACAGATAGATATAATTCTAGCCTGGTACCCTTTTTTCAAATAGAGAAGAAAGTCCGGTCTTTGGTCCCAACCTCCCACCTTATTTCTTAAGCTCTCCTTCCTTGGGGAAGGGTTGAAGGATGAGATGCTAAAGATTTCTAGTCATGCCTCCTTGTAATCCATATCCATATAGATCCATGTCTGTCATATACCTTACATGAGCAAAACACAGCACCTAATGCACATCCTTTATATATGTATAAAGCTTAGGGCAGGTTATTGTTGTTTCTTTATTACAAAATATGTTTATACTTCTATTTCTTTGAAGACCTAAAGATGGAAAGGTCACTTGAAGCAAAGATTAAAGTGAACACAAGAATCCTGAGTAAAATAGGAGCCAGGGATAGAAATACTTTGCCTGTACAAATCCCCTGAGAATCTATAGAGGTTAAAGTCTATATAGTAGACTGGGTTGGGTCATTAGCTTTCCTAGGGTAGCCATTCAATCTTCTGAGGCTATTCTTCACAGAACGTGCAACATCAAGGCTTACACTTGAATTGGGGCATATTCTATGTTTGTTTCTCAATTAACTACCAATATCTAAGTAGGTTATTTGTTCCTCACCCAGGGGCTGAGGTAGTAGGATCAGTCCTTTTGCATCTGCTCAGGATTTCACTGTCTCATTGGTGACTACCTATAGTGTACCACAGCAAGTCTCCTCTCGGATTTTGTTCTTCACTCTTTTCTCTACCACTCTAGAAAGGTGTGACTGTGGCAATCCTTCTTATCCTGAGACTTGTCTAAACTCCCCAGTTTGAGAGTTGGGCAGGAGACTGAAATACCCAGCACTTATTTAAACCTTTGATACACATTGTAACTCTTCTCTCTTTCCCCTCACTGGACTCAGGGCTTCCTTAATAGGTCTTTTACCACTCAATGGGGGAGCTGTTTGCTAACCTCTTTAAGTCCTATTAAGAAACCTTAACTGTCAGTCAAACTAGGATCTGCTGACAGAATTTTTTCCCCCAAATCTGTTTCCTTTAAAAATAACATGATAAAATTATTTTAAAACACAAATTGTATATATTCAGCCCCCCCAACATAGACCTTTACACATTTGCCCCCTCAGTTTGGGCTCCTATATTCAGATAAATGGAGCATAGTACTGGGAACCAGGGAGCAAGTGTTCAATTTCAGTTAAGTCACAGAGGCATGATGTAAATTTGAGCAATTCCCTATACAAATCTTGATGGTTAAAATAGGAACAATAATACTTGACATATCTCTAATGCATGAAAGTGTTATGGAAATTAATCTAAAAGTCTTCAAATTATTTAAATGTTAAAGATAAAACAAATATAACAAACATATATTAAACAACCTCTGAAAGAGATAAAAAGTTTAGAAGACATGATCTTTAGCCAGAAAGAATTTATTGTCTAGTGGGCTATTTGTATGTGAGTGTGTGTGTGTGTGTGTGTGTGTGTGTGAAGGGACAGACACATACAGACTCATAGATAGTTAGCGAACCAGAGACAGAAATTGATATAAAGGTGAGAGAGTTAAACCGAGACAAAGAGTTAGAGAAAGACAGAGATAGAAAGACAGAGACAGGGAGAGAGAGACAGAGAGACACAGGGGAAAGACACTGACAGAGATAGAGACAGAAAGATAGGAGACCTTAGACA
Source organism: Petaurus breviceps papuanus (assembly GCF_028583685.1). Lineage (NCBI taxonomy): Eukaryota > Metazoa > Chordata > Mammalia > Diprotodontia > Petauridae > Petaurus > Petaurus breviceps. Next base: position 2,277,306 of record NW_027185887.1, on the reverse strand, counting down.
AGTCATCAAATCACTTAACCTCTCACTCCTGTACCCAGGTAATGCTCTAAGACTTCAGGAGCAAGGCAGGTGTGATCTACATTAGTAGAGGAAGATTGTCACTTGATAGCCTCTACAATGACAATTTTTCCATGGCTAGAAAAATTCCTTGTACATCCTTACCTTTTTTTTAAAAAAGCAATTGGGGTTAAGTAACTTGGTCAAGGTTACATGGCCAGGTGTTTGGGTGGGTGCTAAGTGTCTGAGCCCGGATTCGATCCCCAAGTCATCCGGACACTGAGGCCGGTGCTCTTTACTCGCTGTGCTACCTGGCCGCCCCATCCTTACCTTTTTCAGCAAAAACTTTATCAGAGTTGTCTCTGCAGCAAATAATTATAAAAATTATTTAATAAATTTGTATCCTACTAAACAGATAATCTAGAAAAATGTATCAAGGGGAATTCTATGTTTGACTTTGACTCTGCAGATTGGTTATTGGTGGTACTTGATTATGAGTTCAAAGATTTTTTTTTTTGTTATGAAAGTATCTTGATAGATTTTTTTGTTAAGAATATGATAACATGTGAAAATGTGTATCTAATTTCCCATTATTACAAATAGATTCCTCATAGTTCTCTCTACTCCTAACTAATACATGCCAATGTTTTGTTCTTAACTTTTTAAGTCAACAGATATACTTTATTCACAGGCTCAGTAATGTACAGAAAATCTAAATAATTTATAAACCACAGACACCAACAATATGACCATTTAAGAACTTAAATAATAATTCAAGGTCAAAAATTAATTGGATGATTCATAAAGAGAAATACTGTGTATTTGAGAGTCATGAATAATTCCCTTCCCTTCCCCTCCCTTTCCACTCCCCTCCTCTTCCCCTTCCACTCCCCTCTCCTCCCCTTCCTCTCCCTTCCCCTCCACTCCCCTCCCATCCCCTTCCTTTCCCTTCTTCCCTCTTCTTTTCTTTCCTTTCTTCCCTCTCCTTATTTTTTCCCCTTCCCTCAACAAATATTCCCTGATACCTACTACATTAAGTACAATTTGCTATGCAGGTGCCATGTAAAGATGAATATGATATAAATTCTCTCTTTAAGGAATTTATAGTCTGGTTGAGGAGTTGCAGAGATAAGACATTTATCTACTTTTCTTGTTATTATCATCAATTGTAGCATCAACACAACACAGGCCTATAACAAAGAACTCCATTTGCATATAAATTCGGATTGATCTTTTCTTGGTTGTCCATGTGCGTTGAATATACAGAGAACTGAACTATAGCACTACTGGAGGTTCCATGCCTCAATTTACAAATTCACATTTTCATCAAAAACCTAAATAAGTTTCTGATCTTTAGGCTTCAAGCCTATGCATTGGCAGGGGGGAAGGGGGTGGTGGTGGAGGGAAACAACATTTTTGCTGCAGAGTTTATAGTGAAGAATCTCACTCTGAACAAGCCTGTGTAGAATCTATGCAGATGGTGCTCCCAGTAGGATTACACATCCCAGGGAACTTGTGAACCATATGGAGGAGAAAGTTTCCCGGCTGAGAGTTACGCTCCATTATTTCCCATTGGAAGTAGTTCATTGTGATCAGGCTTGAATTATCAGATGTGAGGCAACGGGTATCAAAACGTTATCTTTGCCAGAGTTTGGAACCACTTATTTTCAGTCTAATGATTATAAAGAACATGTGGCTATAGCATATTCTGAAGTCTTACTACCCAGGGATTATTTACAACATTTCCAAGGGCATGGCAGTGTAGCTGTGTAGTGAGAGCTTTCCTGCCATAAAGCAGTCTCTCTAGAATCAGGGGAGGATATCGTCCCACTACCACCCATGGACAAGGCTTGGCTTCCTCTCTGCATTTCCTCTTGGATCTGACTTTGCAATGGAACATTAAACTTCAGGGATGGGGAACACAGTGTCCTTCCTTTGCCAAGAATGGGCTCTGGCAGTACCTGCAATACTGGGAGTCCTCTAAAATCATCTGCATAGAGGCACTCTGTGTGCTTTTAAATGTCTTTATAAATCAAGAATGGACATAACCAAAGACAAGAGAGAGAGAGAGAGAGAGAGAGGGAGAGAGAAAGAGAGAGAGAGAGAGAGAGAGAGAGAGAGAGAGAGATCCAGGTTTTGTGCTATACACACTGGGGGGGTTTGCTGAGCCTAGGCAACTTTGGCAAACATTTCACTAGCAGAGAAAGCACAGACCTATGGCCCTGCCTGGAGCCTTATTTTTTTTTTTTTAATTCTCTTCCATGCCCTCAAAGGGAAAACTGCTGGTCTATGAGAGGTTGCTTTCCTGGGGTAGATGCATTTTGTTTCTGTAAACACTTGAGCTGCAAAATCAAAAGGCGAGAAAGAAGGACAGAACTAGCGGTGGTAGCAGCACACCAGCTGGCACTGCCTGAACAACAAACAAAAGCTGACAAACTTGTCTGCCATGTGCAGAAATGATTTCCAAAGCACACCATGGCTTAGAGAGGGATCGATGGCCACTGGAAAGCTGCCTGGTGTCTTTTGTTATCTGCAGCATCAGACTTTTTGGGAGATGTGGGTAAAGATCAAAAGCCAAATGGGCTAGTCCCCTGTAGCTACCACCCTAAGCCCACCCAGAGTTAGTACATGGCAATGGTCACTATTTTTCTGTCATTCTCAGGATCAGTTGAGGAAACAGTCCTTTGGTTTTTGGAATCTCTGGGTATTTGGTGATACTGATGTGAGGACTCACTATTTTTCTTACTCCCCCACAAAACTGTAGCCTCTTCCCCCATAAAGTGGGAAAATCTTATGGTAACTACTAACCTTTTACAAGTACTATAGATGTTGAGTGGAGGTGTAAGATCAAATAAACAAATGGAGAAGTCTCTGCTGATTGAATCCTTTCCAGAACTGTAGCTTTAAATACTAGTTACAAATATTCTTGCTGAGTCTAGATCAGACATAGATGATATATTCTTACCCAGTTATAAAGCAATTACCCCTAAGGCTTTGGGCCAAAAGATTGGAGATTTGAGACTCAGAAATGATCACCCTCTAAGTGATCATAATGTGGATAATTAAAGATAGATTATTCGATTAAGATTTGATATGCATTGAAAGAGTTTGCATTTTCCTTTGAGTGTGTTTTTGATTTTGTTTTGTGTCAGTATTTCATTAGTCTTCTCTGTCTCTGTGTAATCATAACCAAATTCATCTTTAAACTGTATATTATAATTTTGCTGTCAACAGTGTTACTTTAATCTCAGATGTTTATTTAAAAAAAAATCTTCTCTGTGAGAATGTGCATTTTGATAGCAAGAGAGACTGGAAACAATTGGTTGGCCTCTTCACCTGCTAAAAGCTAAGAATATGCCTGGACATGATGTGGTATTTTTTAAATAGTATTTTATTTTTTCTAATTACATGTAAAGACAATTTTAAACATTCATTTAAAACAATTTTGAGTTCCAAATTGTTTTCCTTCTCTACCTCTCCTCCCCTTTCCCTAAAATGGTAAGCAATTTGATATGCTACAGATGTACAATCATATAAAACATATTTCCATATTAGTCATGTTGTGAAAGAAGAAACAGACAAAAGGAAACACACATGCACACACACACACGTATGCACAAATAAAGTAAAAATAGTATCTTCAATCTATATTCAGACTCCATTAGTTCTTTCCTTGGACATGGATAACCTTTTCTATCATGAGTCCTTTGGAATTGTCATGAATTGTTGAGATTGTCTTGGATCACTGGATTAGCTGAGAAGACCTAAGTCATTCATAGTTCATTATCTTTACAATATAGCTATTATTATGTATAATGCTGTCCTGGTTCTGCTCATTTCATTTTGCATCAGTTTATGTAAGTCCAGGATTTTCTGAAATTTTCCTTCTCACCATTTTTTTTTTGTTGTTGGGGAGAAGACAGGGCAATTGGGGTTAAGTGACTTGCTCAAGGTCAAACGGCTAGTAAGTGTTAAGTGTCTGAGGTCAGATTTGAACTCAGGTCCTCCTAACTCCAAGCCTGGTGCTCTATTCACTGTGCCACCTAGCTGCCCCTGTTCATTATTTCTTATAGCACAATAATATTCCATTACACCCATATATCACAACTTGTTCAGCCATTCCTTTGATTTCCAATTCTTTGCTGCCACAAAAAGAGTTGCTATAAATATTTTTTGTACATGTAGATCCTTTTCCTTTTTTTAATGACCTCTTTGGGATAAAGACCTAGTAGCAGTATGACCAGATCACAGGATATGCACTGTTTGTTTGCCCTTTGGGCATAGTCATGATATGTTATTAAATATATTTAGTGACTTACATATCCCTTTATTTGGTTGCATCTTGTGTGTTCCTTAAATATTGGAATTTAATGGTAAAGGAAATTTGACATGAATAGAACTATCCAAGTAGGTAAATTCGCCAGAAGAGAGATCCACATTTCTATATATCTTAATGACATGTCAGGTAGAATTGCTTATAGTATTTCTCTGTTTGATGAAGTTAGAAGTGGGACTACTCTTGGAACTTTTGATTTGTTTGCCTCTCCATCTAGAATACTTTCCCACTGGCACCTTGTTAAGCAGACAAAAATTGCAATAAAAATTAAGTCAAATAAAGTAATAAATAATTCAAATAAATATTTTGTTTCCATTTATGAGTGGGTCTGGTGTCTCATCCCCCAAATCATAATTACACAAATTCAGTCAAAAGAAGAGATGAAATTACTCCTTGACTACATTTAGAAAAATTTAGGACTTGAATATATATTTTAGTTATTAGAATCCAAATATACAACCTATCTGGACACTTTGGTTATAAATTTCACTTTCTCTTTAGGAGTATGGAGATATTATAAAAAGTAAACTATCATATTCGATCATCTATTATTTATTATAATCATTGTTGTTATATTGTAACTCTCCTTTCCCCTCAGTCTGATCAAGTCTAATCCATAGAAGGTAGCATATTCTGTCACAAGCACTGGACTGGAGTCAGCCAGTTAGGGTTGCTGTCCTGGTGCTGTCACTAGCAGTGTGAATTTAGGCAGCTGGATTAACCTCTATGGAGTTTAATTTCCTAATCTAGAAAATGTGAGCATTGAACTAGATGATCTCTACTTGCCTTTCATTCCAACTCTATGATTCTATGAATAGGTAATCTCTTTCTGGCTTTTCAAAAATGCATTTTACTCAATGGGACTCCTGTGCATTTTCTGTTCCCAATATTGAGTCAATATTGACTGAGTACAAAATGCAAAGGTCCAAACTAGTGATTAAATTATTTTTTTCACACATACAATTTAAATTCAAAACTTGGATTACACTATGTTAGTGCTTCATTTTTAGTAACAAAGAACACATAGGCAAGAACCCTTTCTTCACTGTCTTCTCATGGCAGGATTGAGGTTTAACAAGGGAAATGAAAATACTTAAAGGAGGCCTCAGGCTGAGTATGTAAAGGAGTGACCTGGGACACCCTGGCTGCTGGCCTCAAATACACCTCTGCCTGCAGGTTCCCGCAGGTTCAATTCTACTCCTTGGGAAACTGTACTCATTTGCATTGACTTCCAACAACCCCCTACAGGCAATCCCCTGGAGGCATTCACCTGAGCAGTCATCTGCCTGCAGGCATAGGTATGGTTTAGGGCAGCAACAGCCTCATCTTCTAGTAGTTCTTTTGTGCATTGAGATGCAAGGACAGATCGAATCTTTAAATTCAACCCCTACTTTATGTAGCTTGAGGGATTTTGGAGATTTCAACCAGAAATAGCAGTTGCAGGTACTGAAAGAAAAAAAAAAGTATATACTTATATACATATATACCAACACATATAATACAGATATGTAATACATTTGTGTGTATATATGTATATTGTATGTATGGAATTTCCATTGGTTGTTCCAAGTCTATATATGAAAAAAATAAAGAAAAAACCCAACCTCATGTTCTCATAGTTCATGTCATCTGAAAATTTGATGACCATATCATATATTCTTTATTTGAATCATTGATAAAGATGTTGATTGACCAGAAACAGGACAGATGCCTATAGCATGTTGTTAGAGATTTATCTCTTTGTTTACATTTATTGATTAATGATTAATTTAGGGGGTTTCCCATCCAACTAGCTGTGATCCTATAATCTTCAAATTCACCTAATTGTATTATCATCTACTTACAACTCTCCATTGCGTCCAGAGAAATAACATGAGACATTTTGCCAGAGGTTTCATATATCTCTACATAAATGGTTTCTACAGAATTATTGGCCATGATTTTCCAACGCATGTATGTATGTACACATGCATGTATATAAATACACACATGTGTGTATATATCTATGCATCTATTTGTATACTGTGTATATGTATGCATTATAGGAACTCTATATACATGCATACATGTATATGTGTATGTGTGCACACATCTGTGCACATAGTAAGACACACACTTTAATTATTGGAAGTTCTTTTCTTCCCTTTCAAGTTCCCCTTAGACAAGGATTAGGCATTTTTGCTTATTTATATCTAGTGTATTCTTAGCTCCCGATGGAGACACTGCCACCAATTGATTTGGGGATGCTGTTGGGGCATCAATAGGAAGATGGGAAATCCAACATGCCTTGGACCCTTTGAAGTCAGAAAGTTATTTTCTGTTGCAAGGCAACAAATATTACTCAACAATATTTCTCCAACATTATACTTACTCCAACTTCTCTAACCCTCAGGTTGTTACTAAGTTTCCTTGGTCTATCCAAACTGATTCCTATGTGAAATCATCCCAATTACAAGTACTTTTTGCAATTTCTCTAAAATCTGTCCTTGAGATTTTTTTGGGTATCTTATCACTTTATTCAAGTGCGAAGGTATGACTATTAAATGAATCAGTGGAACTCACCCTTACATACATACTAATAAATAATTCTTTAATAATAATGATCAAGATGGTGATGATGACAGTTAATATTTACATAGCATTGTGCTAAGTTCTTTACAATTATTATTTCATTTGATCTTTACAACTCTGGGAGGTAGGTAGTATTATTATTCCCATTCTATAGATGAGGAAACTGAGGCAAACAGAGGCTAAGTGACTTGCCCAGAGTCACATAGCTAAGAAATGTCTGAGGCCAAATTTGAACTCAGGTCTTTCTGACTACAGGTCCAGCACTCTACCCATTGTTCAACCTCTCTACCTTAATGTGAATTCTAGAATTTTATCAGGAATAAAAATTAAGGTTTTGGCTCACAGACCTAAATATCCTCCCCCACTTAAAAAAAATTTGGACAGTATTTGACTTTCCTAATTTTGCCGATTCCTTTTTTCTAATATCTTTTAAAGATCACCAACAGTAGAACAATATTGCTATCTGCTATCATTTTTTTCCCCTTGTAGCTTGAGTGATACTTTTCTGGGGCTGGTGACTTAACACTCATTGAGGGCAAGCTGCTCTCTTGTCTCATTTATCTTCGGTTTCAACTCCATTTTAATAATTTTATTTCATTTTCCCTTTTCTTTTTCTCACATATTCTTTTTGTCAGAGAAAATAGAAGAAAAATAAGTATTGACTAGTTCTGGCTTCTTATTATTATCCATTACTATTATGACATCAAAACTTAGTGATTTTATCATTCTTGGATCCTCCTTTTTTTTCCCCTATCATAATCTAAAGCTTCATTTAAAAAAAAATATTTTAGCATTCATCACAAGACTCATTCTGAACTTTAATGCTCTTCATATCATTTTAAAAAATACATTTTGATATATTTAAAAAATTTTACATCATTTATATTTCTCAATGTATCTTTCCCTCCTGCCCTTCAAGGACAATTATCATATATAACAAAGAATATAAAAAAGGGGGAGAAATTACAGTTCAGCAAAGCTCACCAACACATCAAAAAAAGTCTGATATCATCTGCAGTGTTCCACACCCCACCAATATTTCCCCTCCTCTACAAAAAAGGGAAGGAGTGCCTTGTTATAGCTTTGTGGTTCAAGCTTAAGCTTGAACATTCCAATTTCATCATATTTAACTTCATTAATCTTGTTATTGTTTCCCTCTTTCTTTTGTAGTTATTGTATATATAGGTTTCCACTTTTGGCTTACTTCATTTTGCATTAGTTCATGTGCCAGAATTTGTGTAGCCCTTCCCTAAATAATTAGCATCTATTTCACCTCCAGTTTTTTTTTTTTTTTTTTGCATTGGGTATATGCCTAGAAGTTGACTCTAAAGGTCAATGAGGATAAAGATTTTACTGCATTTACTTTCTTTTCATAATTCCAAGTTTGCTTTACAAAATGGTTTGGAACAATTCATTTTTCCAACAAAAGTGATTTAATATGGCAATCATTCTCAACCTCTCCAATATCAACTATTCCCATCCTTTGTCATCTTTGCCAATTTGTTGGGTGTGCAGTCAAATCTGAGAGCTGTTTTGAGTTACATTTCTTTTATTATTAGTAATTTGCAAAATTTGCTCATGTAACCATATCTTCATATCATTTGAACACATGAACATTTACATATTTCTGCTAACCATGTATAAATTTAGGTATTTGATCCTTATCAGCAACATTTTATGCAAATATTTTTTTCATCAAATGACCACTTCCTTATCTTATTCAAATCACTTTTTATGCAAATACACACACACACACACACACACACATATATATGTATTTTTACACAATCACAATTTTATGTTTTATCTTATGTAATGTCCTCCATTCCTTGTTTGATTGGGAATGCATCCTTCCACATAGCTATTAAAGGTACCTGATCTGTTTTTTTTCTAAGTTTTTAATGGCATTAAAATTTTAATATATAGGTCACACATCCATCTGTAGTCTATTGAAGTATATAGTATAAGATGATCTAAACCTAATTTCTTCAAAATACTTTCAAGTTTCTTTTAGCAATTCTTATCAAATCAGTAATTCTTTCCTAGATAATTCATGTTTAGGGGTTTATGTGTTCAATAATTTTTATTTTTTTCTAGTATATTTTACTTATATACTTTTTTATTTTTTAAACCTGTATTAAATAAGTTTGATAATTACTGCTCTCTAATATAGTTTGTGATCTATCACTCTTTTATCTTCATTTTTTTCTATTTCCCCTGATATCCTATATATTTTTCTTCCTACAAATACATTTATTGCTATGTTTTCTATCTCTATAAAGTGTATCTTTGGTATTTTATTGGTATTGCACTGAACTTACAGATTGATTTTGATAATATTGTCATTTTTATTATATTGGCATGGCCTAGTCAAAAATACTGATTAAGCTGTTCTTTTTGTGTTTTGTCTCTTTCAATGAGATATTTGAGAAGAAACTATTTAACTTTTCCATTTTTATTTCCATGCTTAGAACATAAAACTTAATAAGTGTTTTTTAATTCATTCTTCAAATAAGGAACATTTTTCTGTCTTAGCTAAACAAGTATTGCGTGTGTTGGTAGATTAATGCCAGACATTTTATGCATCTTGTGATTATTTTGAATGGGATTTCCTTTCTTTTATTTCCTTCTGGATTTTGTTATTGCTTTACAGAAATTCTGTAATTGATTTTTTGAAGATTTTTTTGAAGATTTTTTTTATTTTGTACTTAACATTACTGATTTTAAAAATTGTTTTCTTAGCTGATTCCCTATAATCTTTTAAGGAAACTCTAATATCTTCTGATATTATTTTTACATGTCCAAGGAAAAATGAAGATTCTGCTAGGAAAAAAAATGAGAAATAGAAATCCTGGATTTAGCCTTGCCACTAACTTATTTTCTTCATCTTAAATGTGATAGGGTATGGCCATCTCTAAGTACCTTCCTATTTCTATGATGTTGCAATTAGCCTACTGAAAGGAAAATATATGTCTATGTGATTAAAAGATGAGTAATTTTATATTTTTTTTTTACTTCTATAAACATCACAAAATGGAGAACTTTTGTTAAACTTTTTATACAGCCATTGAAAACAACACATATAGCATATGGAAAATATGTATATACATATATATATGTGTGTATTGCATGTATACAAAGAAAGAATGAAAAAGACAGAGACAGACATAGACACCCATTGGATATAGAGCTAAGGAAGATCTAGGTTCACATTCCACCTCTAAAACTTACTGCCTGTGTGACCCAGGAAAAATCTCCTTCCTTCTCAGTGTCCCCTGAAACTCCTCAAGAATATATTCTGCAGCTGTCTTTATCACTGAACTCACAGGAATGGATAAGGGAAAATATGCATGTGTATATAAATAAACATTTTCACCCTTAAATGGGTGAACTTATGGAACAATGGAACAGCTAGGTAATAAGCCAGATATATTGAAGAGAATTGTACAAATAAAACCAATGTTGATAATACTATCCGATTAAAACGCCTAAGACCTAGGCCAAAAAGCCCTTTCCAAGACTGAAATTTCTCTAGGACAGTGGGATCAACTCAAACTGCTGTGAGATCTTTCATCTCCCTAAATGCTTGGCACTTTATTTTTATGCTTTATCCAAAAGACAGAGCTTCTCTGTGCCTGGATATTGGCTCTATATGATCAGAGTAAATCTCTAGTGACACTTCCAGCAGCACATGAGAGGGTAGTTCTCAGAAATGACCAATAATTGACCTGCCTTGACCCTCCTAAGCATGTGAGGTCTAACAGGCTTTAATGTCAAGTAGAGAATTATTTCCCAATAGATGCTTTGCATGTAATGTTAGAAAATGTACACATTACAGTCAAATATGAGAGGGCTTCCCTTTTTTACCCCTGTGATAAATGAAATGGAGTTTTTTAACAAGTTAATGGAAGCATTAGCTCTTCATTTATTTTTTTCCTAGAATTAATCATAAAATTAGAAGATTTAGTGAATAAAGAGAACCAGAGGGTCACTGAGACCATTTCCCACAGTCAGTGAAGTAGTGTCCCCTGCACTGAGTTTTCTAGGGCTTTGTTTAATCCAGTCAAATGCCAGTGGAACACTCCCTAACTGTGACAAAGAAACAATTCTATACCCAAATTTTGAAAGTGCAGAATTATTTGTATTAATATACAACTCACGTTGAACATTTAAAGAGACATTATAAGAAGTTACTAACAATAAAGCATTTATATTGCAATTTAAGGTTTTCAAATTGCTTTACAAATATTATCTCTTGTTTTCCTTACAACCCTGGGACGTGAGTGCTATTATTATTCCTATTTTGCAGATGACAATACTGAATCACATAGGTTAAGTACATATAGCAGGGTCACACAGTTAATAAGCATCTTAATTACTGGTCTATCCCTATATTCGTTAGATCACTTAGCTGACTCTTTTTTTTTTTAAAGCAATTGGGATTAAGTAACTTGCTTAAGGTTACATGGCCAGGTGTTTCTGGGTGGGTGCTAAGTGTCTGAGCCTGGATTCGATCCCCAGGTTATCCCAACACTGGGGCCAGTGCTCTTACTTGCTGTGCTACCTGGCCACCCCTCAGCTGACTCTTTAAAAAAAAGTATTGCTTTTGAATAAATAATGAGTTAATATTTAATATACATTTTAAATCCAAAGGTAAATTGAGATCTAAGGGTTAACATGGTCATTATCATTATTTCTGATAATGGTTGTATTCACAGAGAAAGGAAAATCTCAACAGATAGTCATATATGGCCAAATCAAGAACTCCTTTGAAATCGGTACTTTAGGTTCAGAGGCAGCCCCCCAAATACACTGATTGATAGTGATTTTGGAGACAGAGGACTAGGTTTAATTCCTATATTTGCCATTTACTAGCTCTGTGACCATGGGCATGTCACTTAACCTATCTTGGTCTCGGTTTCCTCATGTGTAAAATAAGGGAGTTTGAATAGAAGGCCCCTGAGGTCTAGCTAGCTCAAGATGTATGCTCCTTTAACCTTAGGTGATAAGAGAATTTCTACAGGTGTATTCAAGTAAAGTGTAGATCCAAGGTCTATTTCCTTCTCATTATCTGTCATTGGCTTCACTCTCAGATTACGTAAAAGGTCATGAGGAAAATAAAAATCTTGCTATACTGGAGAACTACTCTGCTAATCTCACCTCCTTATTTTTATTCAATTGTGCTCAAGAAATAACTTAGCTCTCCAAGCTGGGAAGGGTCTATCTTGCTTCAATTGAGAACTGAAACTATAATCCTGTCAGGAAGCCAATGAGAAAAGAAGAGGACAAAAATTTACCTTGTTAATAGATTAAGATAATTGATGGCATTGTTAAATTCTAATTGGCAGAGAGCCGTGAAAATCTGAACAGACTCGCAAGATAAAAGATGAGCTGCTTTTCTTGCTCTTTTTGCAATATGAAAGAGCTCAGGAGAGCATAGTCATTTATAGTTTATAAATCGTTTCACCCTTGCATTTTCTTGAGCTGCAGTTCTAACAAATGGGGAAAGCCGGTGCCAAGTCAGAGTTGGGCAAACAGCTCACATGTTAACATGTTAGCAAACAGCTTACATATTCCTTGCAGAATCCTGTTTGTGGGAGACCAGGAGCTCTGGGCTCGAATCAGGCAAGGGTTCCTGGGATTTCCCATGGGTCTAGGTCCCCCGGACTCCCTCACAACTTAGCTAGCAGTCTCTGAACCATAGAGAGGCACTCAAATCTCCAGAGCAGAATGTTGGTGTCACAAATCACTTGAAAAAAAAAATTTTTCCTTCAAGCTCCCTCTCCTGGCTAAAAGCATGAGTAAAGTGTCTGCACGGTGAGGAAGGGGCTGGGGGAAGTAGGAAGAGACAGGTTTATTTTTTTATTTTTTTATTAGGGACACCCCTCAGGCCTGAGATTAGGAGATGGGCGTGGTAATGTAAACATGCAAATCTGAACTTTCTTGAGGTGAAAGTTATTATGCTCTCCAGGTACTACTTCGGCTCTGTTTTGCTGTTTCATTACTGTGCTGCTTTTCACATTCTGCTGATATATCTACAATATTCTTTAAATAGAATTCTGGAGGCGTTCAGAACTCAGAGAAATGTTGAAGGTATAGTGCTATTACACATCTATTTATGCATTGGGGATGCTAATATAACTTGCTATTTATAGCAAGCTAGTGGATTTTAGAACAAAGAAAGTTATAATTAAATCATCACTTTTGCTACACTGTAGTTGATGGTCAGTGGACAGACATTCTTATTTTTAATCACATCTCTATTTTTCCTAGGCAGTTTGGTTGCTTTTATTTGTATTAAACTGAGACTAGGAACTCAATAGCCTGCGACTTAATAAAATAGGATCTGAAGTATGTTTTAAATATGCTGCTTTTTTTTCTCTTAAATTTCCAGGACATTCAGAAATGTTCTTATAAGAATGATCATTTGGCTTGGTATTTTGGTCTGTTCTAGCTAAAAAAGTGAATTAATCTTAATAATTGCAAAGAAATCATATATGGTGTTCTCCTCAGAAGGGTAATTACTCAAATACAGTGGTTTTCATTAAAAAGTTAACATTTATCTTATTATAATAATTACCTTATTGCAGTAAATTGTGATATTTTCCTATTCCTTCAATGAGATAGCATAGTAAGATAAGTTCACTGCAATAAAATGTGTTTGAGCTTATTAATGAAAACTGCTGTAATTATCTTTTAAAAATTTGTGAAAAAAAATAAAGCAATTTTATTTAACATATGGGAGTCCATTAAAATAGACTGTTGTCAGCTATTATGAGTCCTTTCTTCAAAATTCCTGTCCTTGCAGGGATCTGTATATGGTATTCATATTAAATGATTATAAGCTGTCCCCTTGTTTCTTCTTTACCCAACCCTTGTCTGAATAATAAGAGAAATTCCTTAAAGCAATGATTCCCATTTCTGCTCCTTAGACTCATTTGGTGTCCCCTTAAAATTTCACTCTGATTTTAAAGCCACATATGTATTCCTGTATATTAGAAGGTAAGACTACTGTGAGCAGTAGTATTTATTTCTCATCTGTGTGAATAAAACTACATAGATCCTGGCACCTGCAGCCTTTTGTTACTCTAGCTACCATATCTACATAAGGCTACTATTGTGTTTGTTTTCCACAGACTATTTGACACCTATGCTTAGAAAAAAAAATGACATGCTTTCTCTCTATTTCTTCTGCTATTGTTCCATAGCATCCCACGGCTATGGTAAATGATTTGAAGTTGGGTTTTAATGTGAGCTGTCGCCCATCCTTCACACATATGTTTGCAACAAGCATCTGCCCTATACTGGTGGTTTGGCAGAAGTCTAGGACTTCATTATTGGTGAGCCTGCCTTGCCATTTAATATTGAGTGTGACTCATAGGTGATGCTGATAAAGTAGTTCAAGAAGCCATCAATACATCACTGGAAACTGTCACCAAATTCTGATACATGGGCAACACAACAGCCATGGGTTGAAAAAATAGAAAGCCAATGGAGAAACCAGAATGTCATTCAGAAAGACAGATGATGATATCCATGTCACGTTGAATTCCAAATCAGCCTAATAGTCTAGAGAACAACTCTATGACAAAATGTCATGACTGGATGGGACCTTAGAGATTATCTAGTCCAATCTACTCACTTTATACATGAGGAAGCTGAGAATCTGAATGCTTAGGTTTCTTATCTCAGGTTACACAGCTAGAAGTGGATGAACTAGGATTCACACTTAAGCTCTGTGACTTAATCTTTACTCCTTTGACTCTGCTGTATGGCTTCTATCTTGATAAAGTACCTTAACTAATTGAACTCTAGCTTTATGTCTTGAGGATTTCCTTCTAAGTCCCCTGCCCCCTCACCCTCAGTTTCCTTTCTTTATTTTAATATTTCTTATTAAAGCAAGGTGTAGCATGCAAACAATGCTTACTTCTCTTTGAGAGGTTTATTTTATTTTTTTTATTTTAAAGGAATATTATACTTGGAATCTCTCCAAGGGTTTGTAAATACAGCAAAGTGTTTACATGCTTTCTTTCCTGGAGAACAACTGTGGCATACATATATAAACCTGTAGGCAATGACTGAACATATGTCATACCAAGGTATTTGAGTTAAAAAGAAAATTACTCAATAAACCATGCAGATGTCTAGAAATATTAGGATTTGGGATGTGTAGCATTGCCACCCTGGGTGACAGGTTAAATCTGAATGAGGTTGTTGATAATGAAGTAAAAGATGAATATGTCATGCTTCATATTTTGAGAACTATGACTTTCTTGAAAGTCATTAAGATTGATTTGGATTTCATATTTTAATGAATCAACAAATGTCAACTTATTTGCTAGTTTCTGAAGAGCACAAGCATCAATGAAGCAAGGAGAACTGATGTTCTCTAACTTCTCTTCTTACAAGACAGGCATGACCATCCAGGATTGGTTCCTTGCATACTTAGCATTATTAGATTCGGACTGACTGTCTCAAATGAAAGGCTGAATTAATACCAGCATCACTATGTCTCTGAAGTAGGTTTGCTACTTTAAAATTTGCAGAGATGAGAAGATAGAGTTTAGAAGAAAAGTGTCAATCTGGAAGTTCAGAGGTCAACATGCATTTACTAAGGGCATACTATGGACTAGGCATTGTTCTAAGAAAGACAAAAACAGTCCCTGCCCTCAAGGGGCACACATTCTAATGGTGGAGATAACATGCAAACAAATATGTACATACAAGATAAATACTGGGGGGAGAGAGGACCAGGAAAGACCTCTTGCAAAAAGTAGGATAGGAGCTGAGTCTTAAAGCTCTTAGACATTAGAGGTGACAGACTTTGATAGTCAGGAAAGATCTCAAAAGCCACCTATTTTGAATTAAACATGATCAAGAATCCTCTCTCCAATATACCCAAAGGGGTCATTCAACCCTTTTTTGGAGACCTGGGCGGGGGAGGGGAGGAAAAGCCCAATTACTGTGTTTCCCCGATAATAAGACCTATCCCAAAAATAAGCTCTCCCCTTACTGTGTAAGATTCCTCTAAAATAAGCCCTCCTCCAAAAATAAGCCCTATTGAGATTGCTACTGTAGTGAAGGTGATCCCCTACGCTACACGCTACATTACGGTACCCTCTGTATGCACCGCCCCCCCTCCCGGGTGAAACGCACACTGCGCCCCGAGCTGCATCCAATCAGAGCTGCAGCAGTGAGCGCATCATCCTGTTCTTCCCCAGTGATTTGCTTGCTGGTGCCATTGAGAGCAGTGCCGCAGAGGAGAGCTGAGGCAGGACAACATAAGCCCTCCCCTGAAAATAAGCCCTCTGGTGTTTTTCTTTCAAAAAAAAAAATAATAAGACAGTGTCTTATTATCGGGGAAACATGGTAGTTCCATAGTATTATATTCAACTTTAGCTAAACTGTAATTATTAAGAAGTTTTTTTTTAACCTAAGGAAGTATCTTTGCCTCTGTCCAATTTACAAACTTCCTTCTTATATCCAACCTTCTGGGCCAAACCAGAGCAAGTCTAATCCCTTTGTCTCATGGCAAATCTTTCCTTGAAAATGTTAACTTTCTCCTCTCTCCCTTAAGCCTTCTCTCTGTCTCTCTCTGTCTTTGTCTTTCTCCACATACATGCACATATGTATATATGTATGTATGTATTCATTTATAACATTTGTAATACAATACCTCTGTCTTTATTTGGCATGATTTCAGTCCCCTCACTATCTTGGTCATATTCTTTTTAATGTACTTCATCTGGTCAATGTGCTTCCTAAAATATGACCCCCAGAATTGTGCTCTAGATGTGGTCTAACCATGGCAGAGTACAAGAAAGTATCACCTCTCTTATTCTGGGCACAATCCTCTCCCTTTATTCAAACTATGATATTGTTAATTTTGTTGTTGATTGTTTTGTTTCTGCTGCCATTCCATTCTATCAATGCATATTTTAATTTGTAGTCCACCTAAGTCCCAATGTCTTTTTCACTCATTTTGATTATCTATCTTAGTCACTGGAGAACCTTGGAGGCTGCGGGACTTGGTTCTTTCCCCAGATGATGGCAGGCAAACTTCCAACTCTCATTTCCCTTATGTCTGTAATTTAGAGGTCCCATTTGTTAAGGCAAAAATCCTTTCTATCTGCTACCTCTTCACCTGTTCTCGTTCTTATTCATCTCAGACTATAAATTTTTTGAGTATCCTGAGCTGCCTTTAAATCTCATCTCTGGTGCCTCATATCTTAGGAACCACTTCCTATAGCTCTTCTAAACTTACCCAATATATATATGTCTTTGTGTAAATTTTGAATCTACCCAACTAAATGTCAGCTCCCTGTGTGCTAGAACTGATGAGGTTTTGTCTTTGTCTACTAGGTGTCCATCACCTAGTAGTGGACCTTGCTTAATATTTGTTACATTTCATGGTATAGGCATCTTGTACTTATGAAGTTTTTTTTAAACTCATGTTAGGCTTTATATTTATTTTTTCATTCTATTAAATTTATTCTACTCTGTTAAGAATTGTTTTAACTTTATTTTCACCTTATTCTTTATCTCTTAGAGTCTGCAACATATTCAAATTTTAAAGGCATACTTTTTCTTTCTCTTTCTTTCTTCCTTTCTTTCTTTCTTTTTTCCTTCCTTCCTTTCTTTCTTTCCTTCTTTCTTTCTTTCCTTTCCCTCTTTCCTTCCTTCCTTCCTTCCTTCCTTCCTTCCTTCCTTCCTTCCTTCCTTCCTTCCTTCTTTCTTTCTTTCTTTCGAAAAGGCAAAGCAATTGAGGTTAAGTGACTTGCCCAAGGTCACACAGCTAGTAAATACTAAGAGTTGAGCTCAGGTCCTCCTGACTCCAGGGCAGGTACTCTATTCAGTGTGCCACCCAGCTGCCCTCATGTTCTTTATTTCAACAAAGTAAATGAAAAGGAATGTTGATCAGCATAGAACCAGACAGATACTAGTTCAATCTACTAGAAACCTCTCTTCAAGTTTGAAGTTCTCACATTAACCATTTCTCTTTGTGTTCAGTTCTTATCTATATAACTACTGTACAACCTGTGCTCTATCTTTCTATCTTGCACACAATATATAATCTGAGACTTTGTTGGACTCTAGGTATATATAGTCTATTATGATGTCTTCTGTTTTTTTTGTAAATTATTAAATTTTAAAATTAAATATAAAATGAGAAATGTTGCCATGTACACAATAGATCATATGTACTGACAATTCTCTAAACATTGCATAACAACAAAATAAAATAAGATAGTCACTGACTAGCATACTTACAGCCTACACTTGACAGACAGATAAGATATAAATATGGATAAATGATAGTAAAACACTTTACTATATTTACAAACCTTCGGACAGATTCCAAGTATAATATTCCTTTAAAATATCAATAAACATTTCAAGACAGAAAGAGAAGCAAGCTCTGTTTTCACACTAAAACTTGCTTTAATGAGAAACAGCATTAAAATAGAGAAGCAAAGCTGAGGGGAAGGAGAGAGAAGAGAGGCAGTGCCTTACAAAATTCCACTTGATGTACAGCCAGAGCTCAATTAGTTAGGTGCTAATTATCAAAATTGTGGGTTACCCATACTTTTTACTTACTATATATTCTTCTTCCCTTCTGTTTTTCAGTGTTGAGAAATTTCAGCTCTCTTAGAATCTCCAACAAGGGATATGAAGGGGAAAGGAAAGGAAGTGAGACTTAGTTTTAGAACTGTTCCTATACGTTCTCTAAGGGAGGGAGGGGATTGTGAGATTGAGGAGACAAAACTGAATCTAATAACATAGTACTCGTGTTTGTATTTCATCTCTACCATGGGATTATTTCTTAAACTTAAAAATCACTGACTCTCATTAAAATGGGGATGGTAAAAATTGTCCTGTTTTGCAAATTTATTGTATCTGAGAAAATATATGTAAAATTTGTAAACAATAAATCACTACAAAAATGTTAACTATTATTAGGAGACCATGTGTACTCTGTTGGATTCTGCAAAGCTATAATGGAGGCTAGAAGTCCTGTCCATTGACCTGAGAGGTAGGTAAGTCAGAGATGGGGTGAGAGAGTGAGTACCAAGAAGGTGACAGGCAAACTAGGGATGCTCTGAGTTTCACTGAAAGAGGAAGTATCTAAGAGAAGATGGTGGAGAATGAAGGGCTGTGCGTATTTAGTATATTTTACCTTTGACTGGCCCTATTCAGTTCAGTTAATTTTGCTTTTTTGAGACATTATGAGGAAAGGTTGGGTGGAAGAGGTTGAAATTAATGTATAGAGCAAATAAGGATGCTTTTAGTTTCAGTTTGATTCAATTCAGCAAACATTTATTAAGCACCTCTTATGTTCCAGGCATAGTCCTAGGTCCTAGAATACAAAGTAGACAAAAAAAGAGAACTTGTCCTCCAATAGCTTATACTCTAGAAGAAGGATGAAAAATGTGCACAAATAACTTCATTCTACTCTCGGCAGTGATTAAGTGAATAGAAGCCAAACAAAGTAGTATTTCATTTATTTATCCTCCTCCTGTCCTTCACTCTTGGTCCTGTCCTTTGTAACAAGGGAAAATCGAGTTGGCTTACTGACAATATCTTCCTAAGTTCCAGGTAATTTATACTTACACAACTCTTGAGCCTATGATATGTTGCTATGTTAGAAGAGGTAAAAATGTGTCTGGCTGGCAGTGGCGTTAGACTATGAGTAATTTACTGGTATACATAGGTGAGAAACATATCTATAGACACAATTATAGCATAATAATATATTCCAGGCATGCATATTGACATAGGCCTGCAGAATGAGGGTCCTCATACAATGAGGTCTGTTTAAGGTAAGTGAGACTACCTTCATGCTTCTAATATTTCCAAATAAAACCCATAGCCCTGATGTTAATTGCCTTCAGATACTACATGTTTTGCCTCTGGTAAGTGTGGTGGAAATTTTCCAGGCTGGTAGAAATTTTTAAGCCGATCTGTGAGGGTGATGTATTACTCTCCAACTTGCATTCTTTTTCAAACAAGAAGAGAACTATTTTTAAAATACCAGCTGACCTGGAATCTGTTTCTATTAAATGCCAATGTTTCCATATTACCTCTTAGATCTTAATAGACATGATAGGGCATTATGTCTTGTCACACAGGCTACTAAAAACTGTTTTTCTTCTCTCTTTTTGTGTCAGGAGAGAAGTATTTCTATAGAAAAGAAGTGTTCTTCTTACAACATCCATTACATATACTCTCTCAGAACTGCCATTGTAGACTATCTCCATCGCTTTCATTTTTTTAAACACTTTGTTTTTTTTTATTCTGATATAATCTATTTGACTCTCGACATTTAAGTTTACAATAAAACATAAATCATCGTAGGGTCTAAGAAACAGAAGTGACTGTTCTCCCCCTTGAATCTTCTTTTTCCTTCTCCCCACCTCCAGAAACATCAGTTATTTTGGTCCCTATTTCTTTTCTACTCATGTCCTAAATGTGCATTCTTTTGTCAGTTTCACCTCTATGAGGTTGCATTGAATTTCCTTGTGTTTGGATTCCACTGCACAGATGCTTCCTGAAGTGCCAGGACCATGTTGTGGTTATCTTTGCATCTTCTCCAATACCTAGCATGGTATATTACACATAGCTGGCATTTAATTAAATTAGATAATCTATATAAAGCACTTGAAAAACCTTAAAACAATATATCAGTGTTAACAATGATTGTTTTTGTTGCTATAGTTTTTATTTGATAATGCTGCTTGAAAACATGGTTGAGAGAATTATAGAATGTTGGAGCTGAAAAGGACCTAAGAGATGATCTAATCCAACCCACTCATTTTACACAGGAGGAAATGAAGACGCAGAGAGTTGAAGTGATTTGTCCAGGATCATGCAGTGAGTAAATGACAGGGCCAGGAATAGAACTCCAATTTCTCATCATAGTATCCTCTGCTCCATCCTTTATCCTACTGGTGTCAAATAGAAACAGAGCCACGAAACCATATATAAGTATCCCCATGGGCTGCATATCAACTTAGAAAACCACATATGTTTGTATAATTTCTTCTTTTATTAATACTTCAATGCATTGAAATAAGATAGGAACTAGATTTTAATCTGCTTTGAGTTGTACTGGGGAATGTTGTGGGCCACATATCTGACACTTCTGCTTTACTCTATTATTGCTGCTTCCCTTCCTCCACTTGTGTTTAAAGTCCAATAGCAGGTTGCAATTGTATCAGGAATAACTATCCAGTTTTTGCTAGCAGAGATGTGCTGGTAAATGTATATAACAACTGTATATCTGGGAGAGAGGTGGCAGATATAAGCGGATCATACCTTTCAGTTTAATCTGCATTATTGACATTTTCTCCATCATTTTCATAAGTGTAGACAGTGAACAAAATAATAAATCAAGTCCTCTTTTGTAGTGAGATATAAATGCTCACCCTTAAAATTAAACAATTGACTCTAACGAGGCAATATGAGCAGGCTTAAGAATATCTCTGGACTGTAGCCGCTACACATGTCAGGAGAAAAGGAGCAGCTATCAAGAATCCAAACCTCTTTTCAGAAACTGAGGAAATTTGTTGGAATGATTTGTCCATTACTTTTCTATTTCTAAGAAATACAGATATTTTCTTGAAAACAAACAAAAAAGTAGAAAATATAATTTCTTCTCATCCTATGAGTTTCTTCCACAGGTAAGAATATCTTTTGTGAATTTATAATATTGGAAAATATTTAAAATAGCTACCTATGTTGGCCCTAAGCAAATTCATAATATTGAGAAAGAATCAATGTTGAGAGAGGGAAATGTGAAATATAGGCAATGTTTGACTTAGATGTTCTTTCTTTTTATGTACCACCTCTCATTGTCTTCTCCCTCTCTTTTGTTTCCCTAGGAAGCTAGGTGGCACAGTGCATAGAGCAGTAGATCTGAAGTCAGGAGACCTTATAGCAAATTTACCCTCATACACATACTACCTGTGTGACCCTGGTCAAGACACTTAACTTAAGCCTCATTTTCCTAAGCTTTATAATGGGGATAATTATAGCTCTTAACTTTAAGGATTGTTATGAGGCTCAAATGTGAGAATATTTTTAAAGTGCTTTGCATAGCACCTGGTACAGTAGTAGGAATGTCATAAATATGTCCTTCCTTCCTTCCTTCCTTCCTTCCTTCCTTCCTTCCTTCCTTCCTTCCTTCCTTCCTTCCTTCCTTCCTTCCTTC
>NW_027185887.1:2248557-2255181 GCF_028583685.1 Petaurus breviceps papuanus | reverse complement strand
TTCCTTCCTTCCTTCCTTCCTTCCTTCCTTCCTTCCTTCCTTCCTTCTTTCCTTCCTCCCTTGCTTCCTCCCTCCCTTCCTCCCTTCCTTCTTTCCTTCCTTCCTTCTTTCCTTCCCTCCCTCCCTTCTTTTCTTCTTTCCTTCCTTCAATCCTTCCTTCCTCTGTTCATTCATTCCTTCCTACATTTTCTTGAGACAATACATCATAAGATCATTTGTCAATAGCTAGAAGGAACCACATAGATCATTTTGTCTAATGCTTCACCCCCTGCCATTTTACAGATGAAGAAACTGAGTGACTATGACATTAAATGACATTGCCAAACTCATAGCATGTTATTGACAGGATGAGAATTTGAATACAGATCTGACTCTGGATCCATTCTTTCCAACTCACCAAGCTTCTTCTTATTAACTAGATCTTCCACCCAACCCATGCATACCACAATCAATTATTATTAGTTTTTTTTAAAGCGATCGGGGTTAAGTAACTTGTTCAAGGTTACACAGCCAGTTATTTCTGGGTGTGGTGCTAAGTATCTGAGCCTGGATTTGATCACAATCAATTATTATACCAATAAATGTCTTAGTCATCTTGTTCCTCAGAATGGGACCTTCTTTCAGCTAGCTATCTGTGGGGAAAATAAGCTACAAATTGAATGTGAATAAAGATTCATTAAAGTGCCTGCAGCAAGACCTGTAATACTCAGATCACTTTTTTGAAGTTGTACCTGAAAAATCTTTTCTCGGAGATATTGTAGATGACTACTTATAGATGCTGTTTCTTTGTTGGCACCTATAGTCAGTGGAATCTCTGCTTTCTAGACTTTTGAATAATGAAAAACCAGAAAGTGGTCAATTTAGGAGGGAAGACTCTTAATCCCACCAATGGAATGCAAAAATGCAAAACCATCATAGGTGTGATTTGAATCTGCATCTTCTTTGAACTTCTCTGCATCTCCCATCCTAGAGAAAGAGAGGCTGAAATTACCCATACAGCTGCCTCCTTAGTTCTTTATATATTCTGTACTTCTCAGAGTACTGTATTAAAGCTCCCTGCATGAGTTCAGCTGTCTACTGAGTTCACCTGGAAAGGGTGGAGTTATCATCTTCTTATCTTCTCCCAATCTCTTAACAATAAACTATATTTAATGGCTACTATGTAGAAATCACTAAGATACCTGCTGGGGGAATGAAGATTTCAAAAAAAAAAATATATATATATATATATATATCCCTTCTCTCAGGCAGAAATGTTCTACAACAGAGGGGGAAGAAAGGATGAAATGGACATAGATATATCTGGTACAGGTAGTGTGTAATATTAGGAATCCAGACAGCGTGTTCCAGAAAAATTTAATTAGAGAGAGAAAACCTTGGGCTGGAGGGATCAGAGAAGGCTTCATTCACCTGACCCTTGAAGGAAGAGAAAGGTTGGCATAAACTCAAAGACATAGGATACAGAATGTTGAGTTTTGATAATAGTTGGTAGTCCAGTTTGGCCAGAACACAGATTATTTAAAGGTAAATAACCTAAAAATGTAGGTGGATGGTATATTATAAAATGCCATTTTGGCCAGGCTAAGGAGTTTTTATTTTATCCTATAGGCACTGGAAGATTTTTGAGGAGGTTTTAGCATGGTTCAACTTGACTTTCAAGAAGATTATTTTGGCAGCACTGTGGAAGGAAGGATTAGGCAGAGGGAGATGGTAGAAGCAGGGAGCCCTATTAGCAGGCTATTGAATTATCCCCAGCATGTAGTGATGAAGGACACTGAATAAGGTTATGGGCAGTATGGGAGGAGGGAAGAGAACAGATGTGAGAGATGTTATAGCAGAATTACAGGACTTGGTAACTGGGTATAGGGAATGAGACAGAGAAAAGAGTTAAAGATGAATAAATGAAAAAGCATTCTGTGTTTACTCTGTGCCAAGCATGGTGCTAGGGATACAAATAGACAAAAATAAAGACAGCTTCTGCCCTCAGTAGGTTTACATTCTAAGGTAAAGACAATACACAAAGGGAAATGTTGGCCAGTGAGGGCTATTTTGTTGTGAAAAGATACAAATATTGAGAGTAAGGCCATAGGGAAGTAGATTGACATATCTCATTCAGGAACAGTAGCAGGATTGATTTGATAGTGGTTTGTGATTTTAACACTAAGAGGAGATAGGAGGAAGGAAAGGATCCAGATCAGGGACAAAGCTGCTGTACAAGTAATAGACAAGATGACTAGAGGCTTGGGAGTGAAGAAATGAAGAAAAACAAACCTGGGATTGAAAAATAGTGGTAGGCAAGAATCTCACTAGTCAGGATTGGGGGGGTATAATTTTTTTCCAGGTCAAGAAGGCAACTGATAAGACTATGGGAAAGATTGTCAGAGAGGTGGGAATGAAGTATGACTAAAACAAAAGTCTTAAACCTAGGTGGATTGCAGGATAATTAGTGACCTCAACAGAAATTTGTTGTTCATTCAGTCAGTTGTTTCCAACTCTTATATGGAGTTTTCTTGGCAAAGTTACTGGAGTGGTTTGTCATTTCCTTCTCTGGCTAGCAATTAATTACTATCCACAAATTAGATTGTATTCTGTAATCTGAAGTGTCTATGAAGTGTTTATATGAGGAATAGTGTTATTTTAATATTGAAACTCATTTTTGAAAATGTCCTAATTTTTAACAATATGTACTGACTTGTTTCTGTACTTACAAAGTGATTTTAATTACTTACAACAAAGAAAATTTCAAAATTTTTAAGTTATATGTGGTTCAACAGAAATAGGAAATCTAAAAAGTGTTTCTGATTTAAGCAGAAAGGTGTAGAGTTCAATTTTTGATATTTTAGATGGAGCTCTTGATGTCACTATCCTGGGGGAAATGTCTGGCATGTTATTGGAAATGAAGAAATAGAGTATAGAGAAGAGATTGAGCTGAATATTGATATTTTGGAGTCTTCTACATTGACCTAACAATTGAGTTCATTGAAGTGATTCAAATCACTGAAGTTGGTGTGTTATATAATTGTGTGTGTGTGTGTGTGTGTGTGTGTGTGTGTGTGTGTGTGTGTGTAATTAGCAAGGTGGCAGAGTGGATAGAGTGCTGGACCCAAAGTCAGAAAAACTCATCTTTCTGAGTTCAAATCTTGCCACATATATTTAATAGCTGTGTGGCCCTGGACAAATCACTTAACACTGTTTGTCTCAGTTCCTCATAAATAAAAATGAACTGGAAAAGGAAATGCCAAATCACTCCAGTATCTTTGCAAAGAAAACCCCAAATGGGGCCATGAAGAGGCAGACATGACTGAAATGACTGAACAATAATAACAACACACATATGTATGTATGCATATGTGTATGAAGAAAAAAATACATATAAGAGGGTCTAGAACAGAGCTTTTGAATAGCTAGCTATAGGAGAACAATGAATAATTGAGTAAATTGAGAAGAACTGGTCCAATAGGTAGGAGAAGAGCTAGAATAGAACAATGGAAGAAAAGGTGCAATGGGCCATCCTATCAGGGAGAGCAGTCAACAGTGTCAAATGCTACAGATAAAAGGAAGAAGACTGTGAAATGCTCTTCAATTTTGCAATGGAAGACCATTGGTGATGTTTGAAAGAATAGTTCCAGTGCAGGGGATGGTTGGGTTAGCCAAATTTCTGGGGGTTAAGGAATGAATGGGAGGCAAGAAGAAAGAGGTGTTTACTGCACACAATTTAGTATTTTCTCCCATCATCATTCAGGATCTCTGGAGTATAAAAAGAGAAGGTAGAAGGTGGGAGTGATTCAAAGCTAAGGATTATTAGACTGTGAATGGGGGGGGGAAGATAAGAGGAATAGAGATTAAAGAGGGGAACACAGTGTCTTCTTGTGCTGGTTAACTGTAGTCTCCAGACTGTAACATGTGATCATGAGACCAGAGCAGAGGTAATAGATTAGGAGAATATCAAGAGATGGAAGGATTAGTGATTATGGTAACTTTCAAAAGGATGGAGGGGAAAGGAGAGATAGAAGGACATTCATTCAATTCAACAAAAGATTATTAAGCATTTTCTATGTGAAAGAAGAGGAAAATGAGTCTTGAGAGTTTGAGATTTTTCTGGGGTCTTATATGGGGCTAATAAGTAGTAGAGCTCGTGCTAGAACCCCACTCTCCTGGGATATAGGCAGCGTCATTTACCTAACAATAACAGAACTGTATTTCTTTTCAAATATTCCATAGCTCTTACAGTTTCTCCCTATCCCCAAACCATTTGAATTTTGGGTGTTGTGGTCTATCAAGAAATTTTTTATTGGTCTAAAAGTCTAATGTAGTTTTCACATTTTTGTAATCTTAAAATCAGTTTAGGAAATGATTATTCAACTATCTTACAATCATAGACAGAACTGGAAGAAGACTTAGAGGAAACTAACAAATGGTGGATAAAGCACTGGAACTTGGAATCAGGAAGACCTGAGCTCAAATTCTGCCTTAGACACTTACAGCTGAGCAACCATAGACAACTCATTTAAACTCTCAGTCTCAGTTTTCCCAGGAATAAAATGGGAAAATAAAACCTCACAGAGTTCTTATGAGAATCAAATGTGATAATCCATGAAAAGTACTTTACAATCCTTAAAGCACTATGTAAATGTTAGCTATTATCACTATTATTTTTATAGATGAGGAAGCATTAATTTCTTATTTGTCAAGTGATGATATTTCTTTCATAGGAACTTGTGCTTCTGAAATGTTAATATATTATAGAAAATACAGTAACCTTGATGTTGTTGTCATGGCTGTGGGAAAGGGGAATCTAATTAATTAAGGGTATACTATGAACTGGGTATTGTGCTAGGTACTGGGGATACCAATAAAAAAAGCAAACAAAAAAGTCCCACTTCCTATTCTCAGGGAGAGAACTTTTAAATATGTTCATACATATGTATGTAGATATGTAGACATATAGATACATATGTTTGTGTATTTAAAAATACATTTATACACAGATATGTAAGTATAAATCTTGTCCAAATGTGTATTGGTATGAGATTCTCTACTTATTGGTGGAGATGATGGTGTGGAGGAGGCAAGAAGAAAGAACTTTCATTCTCAATCAATTCCTCTCTTTCCCAAAGTAGAGTTTTTTGGGGGAAGAGTATGTTGAGTCAATTTCCAGCTTAGAGAGAAGATAGAAGAGACAAACCCCACTTCAGATTGCTAAAGGAAAAGTCTCTAGGAAGACATGAGAAGAGCAGATAGTCTCCATTATGTTTCTATTCCCTTTATTCTGCTCTAGAGATTTGGGGGAGTTTTTTCTTTAGAAAGATTAAGGATCTTCTCTAATTTGAGGGAAGTTGTCTTGACTCCAATGAGAGAGTCCCTCCATTCTGTGTTGTTTAGTATATATTCTGCTATGTCTACTTTCTGTGATTTCTGTTTTGTTATGATTTGGACAACTGCACTTCTTTACTATTTGCTATGTGTGTTCATTGTGGAAGTCATATTAAGTGATAAAAGGGTCAACCTTGAATATAAGGCTTAGGGTCCATCCCCCAAATAATAAAATAATCCAAAGTTAGACGTCACCTCATTATATCTCCTAGATCCACAATATGTATAGAAGTAGATAGATATACTTCTAGTCTCCTAACCCCTTTCTCTGAGGAGAGCAGAATGATAGCCTCTAGCCCCAACATCCTGCTTCTCCTTTTGACAGAATTAACCACCCTTGGAAAAGAGTGGGGAAGAAGAGACTAGAGACATCCACTCTTCCTCCCTTTGTCACAAAAAGACAAGTCTTACCACCCTATGTAGGCATCTCTCTACACATGGGATGCCATTCTTCTCATTAATATCCTTACATAAGGTCTATTGCTTCTTTAAGATAAACAGAATGGTTTAATCATGAAAGGGACAAAAAGGTTTTTTTGTGTGTAAAGGAAGAGATTTCTATTAAGAGTCAAATGATGTAAGGTATTGCGATTACAAAGCTTTTGATAAATCATAGGAGTAAGTAGTTTGTTTTAATGTGCACTGCTTATATATATATATATATATATATATATATATATATATATGTATGTATGAAGAAGCAACTTTCAGATGGGTTTTGGATGGCTTTGGAGAGAAAATTATCTGTGAAATAGATGTGAGGAACTGGATCTCTGTCCACAACATGGATTGATGTTGTGCTTGTGTCAGAATAGGTTTAATGATATAAAGAGGAAAAGAAAGATATTTTATTTATTTAAAAATATAGAAAAGTGACTATAAGGAAACAGTTTTATGGGGACTAAAGAGATGAAGAAACAGTGCTAAAGTACTCAAAGAGCTGCAATGCATGATAGTATATAAGCTAATTTGCCTAGGAATGATTTATGACTAAAATGGATAAAACAAAATGAGAAATCCCATAACATTTTGGCAACTGAAGTATGATTTTAAAAGATCTAAGAGTTGATAAGGGGAATTTGGGGAAATTTTTGCATTTAAAGTAACAAGTGATTTACTTGATGTTAACACTGATGGTTATGGACTGTATCAGCAATGCCATATTCACAATGCCTATAGAGATTACAAATATGCTGATATAATGATCCATTACAAAATACGTCATGTTTGCCATATGAGGAAATAAACTAG
>NW_027185887.1:2237092-2248547 GCF_028583685.1 Petaurus breviceps papuanus | reverse complement strand
AAGTCCAACGGGGCATGGAAGATCTTTAAATCCCATAACCCTTACATGGACCTCTCATTTAAGCCATTGAAGACACAGCAGAGGAGGCAAAAGGAAGTAGAAAGGAAGCAGGAACAGAATCAAAGAGAATGGAGTGGGGGAGAGAGAGAAGGTGAAAGTAGCATTGAAAAACTGCTTTGTAAGAGTTAGAAGCAGTAGGCTAATAAAAGAGAAATAGAAAGACATTACTTCATTGGCCAAGAGTTCCAGTAGCAGTTATTGCCCTTCAGAAGTTCCATCTAGAACTGGAAAAAGTATTTTTTTTTAAACTTGATGCTCTCTGCTGCCACCTCTAGCTTTAGGGAAAAAAAAAAGCAAAGGGACCCTTGAGCTGCTTTGGTGTGGAGATGAACTAGTATAAAGGGTAAAACTGAACCACGTTGCCATAAACTCCACTTTGGACAATGGAGCATCTGATTAAGTGAGCTGAGCTGCTGGTTTGGTCAGCTTTGCTTTTTTCTAGGTTGAGTTAGAGTTTTTCTAATTTACTAAATATATAGTGTTTTTCTAATTTATCAAATAGTTTCCTTGCAACAATTCTGTTTTAGTGTGTGTGGTGTGGATGTGGGTATATTATGTGTGATTCAGAAAGTACATTGGGATACTATTGCACCTCTGATCATCATCATGAACATAGATATGTGACAATCACAAACATTCATCAAATACTTACTGTGTGGAGAGCATTGTGCTATGTGAATTGTGAATATACTGTGTAAAAATACCAATTAAGCAAAAGTTCTTGTTAATAGAATGATATATCAATCAGAACTCATTGTACATATTTATATAGTTTTATTTTTGTTACTGAAAGGCAAAATGATTTTTCTAAGTTTGAGCAACTCATCAATATGATAGAAATAGGTAAAATCAAGATTTTACTCCATTTCATTAATTGCTTTATATTCTGTTAGTCAAGTTTTTGAAGTATGCAGATTCAGTAATTCATATGATTGTGAAAGAGAATTATATCCATCTGTTTTTCTACTCTCTCAAATGCTTTTATTCAACTTCTTTCTTAACTTGCAACAACTTCTTTTCATGCATCTTTATAAGAGACAGTATATTATAATAGAAAGATCCCTGGATCTACGGTAAAAAAAAAAAGACTTCAGTTTATCTTCTCTATTGAGAACTTGCTAGTTGTGTACCATGGCAAGACATTTAACCTGCTTCAATTTTCTCAAGTGTAAAATGGTAATAATGATAACATCTAGCTCACAGGGTCCTTATGAGGATCAATCAAATGACATCAAACGTGAAATGCTTTTCAGAAATCAAAGTGTTATGTAAATAACTATTATTAAAATATAAAATAAATTAGTTTCTATGTGGAAGTAGAACAAGTTTATCTAAACAAACAAAATCCCCCAAATTTAAGAAAAGCATTTTTAGGGCCTAGTGATACTTGCTTGGCAAAAGTGAGGGAATGTCATTTTAAATAAACATGCATTTATTAAAGATTCTCTATTAGCATCATACAATTTTATGTACTGTAAGTAATACAAAAGAAATGTGAGATGCTTGCTGCCTCCAGGAAGCTCTGAGTTTAGTTCAGTAGATCATTTTATGAAAACAAAATGGCAGTTCTAATATTCTATTATTGAACATGTTCGAAGACAACTTTTTTTTTAATGCTTTATTAACTTCTGATTTACATCGTTCGTTTCCGCCAGATTTTGAGTTACAAATTTTCTCCCCGTTTTTCCCCCACCCATCCCCCCAAAACAGCAGTCCCACAGGATATCCCCACCTCTGATCTGCTCTCTCCCATATTTTCTCCCATACCCATTTCAACTTTTCCAGTAGGGCATGGTGGATCTCTATATTTCCCAATTACATGTAAAACAATATTGATAATAGTATATATATATTTAAACATTTGATTTTAAAACTTTGAATTCCAGATTCATCCCCTTCCTCCCTTATCACCCACCCTTACTGGGAAGATAAGCAGTTCAGTATAGGTTGTACATGTGTGGCTAATGCAAAACAATAACATAGGAGATATATTGTAAAAGACTGACTATATTTCCCTCCCTCCTATCCCACATCCCACTTGTTCTATTCTCTACTTTGATCCTGTCCCTTTTCAAAAGTGGGTGCTTCCAACTTCCCTCCCCCCCAGCCTGCCCTCCCTTCCATCATCCCCCTTCACATCCTCTCCCCCCCCCCATTCTCCTGGAGGGTGATTTCCCCTTTTTAATGTGGGAATCTTACTCTCAACTTGGGCGAAGTGGCAGGGCAAGCAAGGGCACCGGCCTCAGTGCCGGGATAACCCGGATCTCCTCCGGGCCCAGACTCCCATGCCTCTTCTGTGTGAGATAGTTGCCCCACTCTGTCTCTCCCCATCTCCTCTCATTATATCCCTCTCACCTCTTAATTTCACCTTTTAAGTATCATCCCTTCCTGTTAAATTGGTCCCGTGCCCTCTATCTATGTATACCTGTAAACATATATACACACATTCACATATGTATTCATATGTCTGCATACCCTCATATAAAGACATATATATATATAATATATATATTTCTAATCCCTTCAACTACTGAGAAAAGTTTCATAAGTTACAATTATTGTTTTTCCATGTAGGAATGTTAATATCAACTTTGGCCAAGTGGCTCAGCAAGCAAGAGCACCGGCCTCAGTGCCGGGATGACCCGGATCAAATCCGGGCCCAGACACCCAGCACCACACCCAGAAACAACAACTGGCCGTGCAACCCCGAGCAAGCCACTCAACCCCAATTGCTTAAAAAAAAATACTTCAACTTTGATAAGTTCCTTATGATTTCTTTTCCCTGTTTACCTTCTCATGCTTCTCTTGCTTCTTGTATCTGAATGTCAAATTTTCTATTCAGCTCTGTTTTTTTCATCAAGAATGCTTGAAAGTCCTGTATTCCACTGAATGACCATATTTTCCCCTGAAACAGGATACTCAGTTTTGCTGGGTAGGTGACTCTTGGTTTTAATCCCAGCTCCCTTGACCTCCGGAATATCACATTCCAGGCCCTTCGATCCCTCAGTATAGAAGCTGCCAGATCCTGGGTTATCCTGATTGTGTTTCCACAATATTCAAATTGTTTCTTCCTGGCTGCTTGTAATATTCTCTCCTTAATCTGGGAATTCTGGAACCTGGCTATAATATTCCTAGGAGTTTTCTTTTTGGGATCTTTTTCAGGAGGTGATCGGTGGATTCTTTCAACCTCTATTTTGCCCTCTCGTTCCAAAACATCAGGGCAATTTTCTTTGAGAACTTCCTGGAGGATGCTTTCCAGGCTCTTAGTTTGGTCATGGCTCTCAGGCAGTCCAATAATTTTTAAATTATCTCTCCTGGATCTATTTTCCAGGTCAGTGGTTTTTCCCACGAGATATTTCACATTGCCTTCTATTCTTTCATTTGTTTGGATCTGTTTAACAGCATCTTGATTTCTCATAAAGTCATTAGCTTCCATTTGCTCCAGTCTAATTCTGAAGCAATGATTCTCCTCAGTGAGCTTTTGAGATTCTTTTTCCATCTGGCAAATTCGACTTTTTAAGGCATTCTTCTCCTCATTGCCTTTTTGAGCCTCCTTTGCCATTTGAGTCAGTTTGTTTTTTAAGGTATTATTTTCTTCAGTCAGGCTGTTGACTCTCATTTCATAGTTTTCTTGCATTGTTCTCATTTCTCTTCCCAATTTTTCCTCCACTTCTCTTATCTGCTTCTTAAGGTCCTCTATGGCCTGTAACCAGCTTGTATTTTCCTTTGAAGCTTTTGGTGCAGGAGTTCTGACTTCACTGATTTCCTCCTGTTCCATGCCTTGCTCCTTCTTATCCCCAAAATAGGAGTGTAATGTTGGAATCTTCTGTCTGCTTTGTTTCCTTTGCCTGCTCATTTTGCCACTCAATGATTTGACTTTTGGGCTTTTTGCCACAGTAGGACTCTGCCACCAGACAGGGGAGTTTTCGTCCCACACGCTGGGGTTTTCTCAGCTGCCGGAGGTATTAGATGGGTGCCCTCTCTGAGGTCTCCACACGCTCTGGCAAGCTGGACACACACCCCAGGACCTCCACCCTAGACTGCAATCCAGATCCAAGCAGGTTAAAGCAAGAGCGATGACCCCTCAGACTGGTGCTTGGTCCCCCTACACTCTGCAGGCCAGGAGCTGAAGCTGCCACGTGGTGCTGGCAGGCTGTGCTGGTGTCTCAGCAGTTTCTCGCCCCGGGGGTAAAAGCCAAGCACTCCCACTTACTGGGTCCCAAAGTCCAGAATGCACTGGCCTCTCACCTTGTCCTTCACATCTATGTGTTGATAAATCTGGAAATGGCCACAGCTGCTGCTGATCTGGAGTCCCTCTGGCTGGCGCCTGGTCAGGCCCGCCCTGGGGCTAAAGGCTGGTTGTGGGGCTGGGCTCGGCTCCCAGAGTGCTGCGCTGGCCGTTTCCTGCCGGCCTGCCAGGCTGTTCTCAGCGGGAGGTTAGCTTCTCTGTGTCATTTTGTGGGTTCTGCAGCTCCAAAGTTTGTTTAGAGTCCCCTTTTTACATGGATTGGGGAGGGTGGAAGCCGGAGCTGCAGGAGGGTTGTGCTTCTACTCCGCCATCTTGGCTCCCCCAGCTCGAAGACAACTTTTAAAAGCTGACTAATAATTGCCTAGATGAGAGTCCATTTTTGTTTTAATTCTTTGCTTTTCAATATCTTGAACATTCATTTTACCAAATAAGTATTTTCAAATGCTGGTAGTGATGATGACATGGTTTAAGTTGGGTTCATATGAAATTGTACACTGTGTTAAGTTTTAAAAGCATTATTAAAAGGGTGTATGGGGGGAAACTTCTTTGTCAGGAAATCCAAAGACTCAACATTGTACCTTATTCAGGCAAATATTTGACCTGATTGAAAATGAACTTCTTCATTTGTGGACTACTCTCTGGAAATCTGGCTGTGGTTTCACCTTTCCTTTCAAGGTTGATTTCTTCCCACCCTGCCTCATTTCCTATTCTTCTTTCAACAAGACTTAGGTGCATCCTGTCCTATTATGACATCAGGCCAGTATTCCTGCAAAGCTACAGTATCATGTGGAACATGTATGAGAAATGAGAAAATGAGAAATGTTACTTTTCTCCTGAATTCTCCTGTGTTAGATGGTCTCTCTGGCAAGCACACTGATTGATAACAATAATAATGATACCTAGTTTAATATTTTTCTCAGTAAGAAAATTATTACTGGAGTCCAATAAAGTATGCTTTCTAGACCTTAAAGAATTTCTATGAATATTGCAGGTTTTGATATTGATCTACTCCAATACATTTTTCTATTTTTAAATAGTCTTTCTACTGTGAACATATGCTCAAATTATGAGTCATATTATGGTAAGTTTTTTTAAAGTAGTAAAGATTTTGGACAATAATGATTTTATAATGAAAAAGACTATATTAGCCTTTAAATTTGTCATGAACTATTTCTCTTTTCTGGGAAGGTCTTTATCCAAATGAGCAAGGCAGATAAGATTTCTTCCTCCTCTGGATTGTTAGATATCAGTTATTGCAATGATGAGCCAATGTTATAATTTGGTTTGTGGCAACTCCTGAATTCTTCTTTCTCCTTTATTTATGCATAATTCTTCAAGAAAGATGGTCAGAGAATCACAAGGCTAGAAGAGACCTTGAAAATAATTTAACAGACTTCTCCCATTACAGATAAAAAAGAAGAGGCCCAGAGAAGGGAAATAAATTATTTGTGGTCTCACTTTGAGTTAGTGGAAGATTCCAAACCAGAAACCAGGTCTCCAGTGTGAGTCATTGCCTCCTTCCATCACATCTACTGCCTCCCCCATCCTCTCATAGACTAAGTACACACAGATGATAGTTGTGCTTATGCAAATAAATTAAAGTGGAGAATTTAGATGATTGTTTAGAAAATTGGAAGAAAAACAGTACATTCCTTTATATTATCAAGGTGATAATTCAGGTGAAAATGTCACTTCATTCTGAATTATTCCCCATTTCATTTTACATTTGTAAATAAAGATGTAGCTTCCCTAGGGAAGCATGCATGAATTCTTTGTCTCCATTGAGATCCACTTAATCAATGACATCTTTGATTTCACTTCATGGTGTCCTAGATTTTGGATAATTTGTTTCTCAAAAAAATAACCCATAATCTTTTCTCACCTGAAAGATTCTCTCAAGAAATTATTCTGAAAATCATAACTTTTAATACACTATCCTAAATGCTTCAGAAGTAAATATTATACCCATCTTTTAAGACTCCCATAATGCCTTCTTGATGTTTTAAGGAAGGAGGTTTTGAGGATGGCCACATTATTTCAATTTTGGAAAGTATCTAATAAGCATTGACTGAAGATGTTTTTCATAATATTTTTATCTTCATCTTGAATGACAGTGATAGCATGTCCAAAGAAATGAGGAAACCGACAGGATGTCAGGGGGAAGTCTTTTTTTGTCAGTGGAAGTGTCTCATCTGCTTGCATTAGAACTGTTATGATGTCAATGCAAATGCAAGTGCCATTACAATGTCAATGGGAGATTTCTCCCCTTGCTTTTGTCAGTTTCAATTAGATGCGTGATGTTACTATAATGCAGTTTCTTCCCCTCCCCCCACATTTAATGTACTTAAATTCTGAAAGTTACCACTTTTAAGCACCATGCTCTATTTCCTAATGGCACTCTACAATGAACCCATATTAAAAAGTAATACATTTTCCATATAGAGAGGAATATAAAGTAAGTTTCATAAAAGTACAGCACACTTACATTTTTAAAGCATATAACATTAAATATATTAAAAGCACATTGTGTCATACTATATATATTAAATAGCATGAAAATAGCCGGCTTTGCAATTTATTTTAAGTACATGAGAATTACATTTAATAAAATGTTTAAAATATAATTTATTACTATAACAATTTCTAATAATAATAACTAAATGTTCTTGAAGAGGTTATTCTGGAAAGAATAGTTTTTCAAAGGAAAAGACTCTTTATAAAGATAAAGAAGAGAGTAGTATATAAGGCATAAATGTTATCCTTCATGTTAACATCACAAATCTGAATGAATCAAACCCAGGAAATGCCTTTCTCATCATTAACACCCTTTAAAACATTGGCCCTTATGGGAGCATTTAAGTAACTAGTGTCATATTTGGTTCCCTTTGTCTGCCATACAAATGGCACAAAAAGAAAATTTCTTTATTCTCACTCTGAATAGTATCTCTTGCTGAGAATGATAGTCACTGTGTGTTGTAGTTAGAGGATTTTATATGTTGCATAGCATAAACTTCATTATGTTTCCCTGCTCTGGGAGACATGGGAGGGGTGGAATTCTTGTCAGCTCTTGAAGCCTGAAGCTGTAGTAAGTGTGTCAGATCTGGGATATGTTACTTCCCACACCATACCAGTGTATTCATTTCAGTAAGGCTGTTCTATATAAAGTGCTATAAATGTACACAGCAATGCCCCAAAGATGATCTGTACTAGACAAACAACAGATCCTTGCTACCAAGTGCTGACAATTAAAAGGCAGGAGAAGGTATCTTGCTTTGAGAAGAAAAAACAAAAAAGACTAGTCAATACTTCATATACCTAGACTGTTTCATAGAACTGATGAGTTTGGGGGTTGTTTAAAAGGTGAGAGAAAATTTTTAGTGAGCTTTCCTTCATTTGGTGGGACTGAGCCTGCCAGGACATTCTAGAAGAAACAAAGGTATATTATCCTCACCTTTGGTGGAATTCCTCTCTGCTCATTGCCCTTGTCTGTACAACCTAGTTCCTTGTGGTTGTATGACTATTCTTCCCCTACGAGTGTTAGTTAACAAGATTCAGAGGTCAAGTCTGAATGACAGACAGTTATGTCCCAAGCATAAGACTCTTCGGCTGACTATATGAAATGTAACAAAAATCAGAAATTTATGCTATGACATTCAGCATGATGCTCCTGTTTCCTTTGTATTTTCCCAAGCTCTTTTGAAATACTTGCATTTTAGGTTTCAGGTAAGAAGCGATAGGAAATTCTGAAAAAATACCAAGGCTTTACCTGACTCCCCTATATTAGTTTGCATTTGAAAATGTTCTACTCATCTTCCTCCTCTCC
The DNA here is from genome assembly GCF_028583685.1 of Petaurus breviceps papuanus. Taxonomy (NCBI): domain Eukaryota; kingdom Metazoa; phylum Chordata; class Mammalia; order Diprotodontia; family Petauridae; genus Petaurus; species Petaurus breviceps. Next base: position 2,240,415 of record NW_027185887.1, on the reverse strand, counting down.
CTCCTTTGCAAATTCGAATGGGGATGACTGTGGTAAATTGTATATAGTGTCAGAATTTTTGATGTATTGATTGCTGATTTTTTCTCTTGCTCTTCTTTTTTGAATACTTTTTGTAATTGTCAAAATGGAAAGGATACAGAGGGAAATCTAACCAATATGAAAACAAGAAATATTACTAAAAATCTAGGAGGAAAAAAAAGAAATGCTACCTTCACCAGAAGGACACACACACACACACACACACAATTATACAACCAGGAAGGGATTATTTTCTTGACCAGTCAAGCAAGTACATAGGACTTCATAGGCAAAACCTGGCAGTTGTCATTCTAGAAGTCTAGAGTCATTCTAGAAGTCTTGTTTCTGAAATATTAAGAGGCAAAATAGACCTTTTCTCATACTTTCTTAATTAGCTCCATAGAAGCTACATTGATATTTCATTCAAAAGTCTCATTTCAGTATTGCTTCTGATTCATTGAATTCAAGCAATCAAATATTGTTCTAATAACTTCTGCCATAATATTCTATTTGTACTCTAATTCTCTCCCTTCCGTTCAAAACTAAAATATCTGCCATTGTGACCCTGGGCTCTGATTGGTTGAGCATTCACCTCATCATCCTAATCTTACACCCTGGATACCACTTCCCAGATAGCTCTGTTTTATGCCATGCATACCAACCCTCATTCTCCCATTCCCACCTCTAGTTCTGAGAACTGTATTCAAATTAACATTACAGTTTCTTGAAAGAATGTGCCAATCATTTTTTTCCTATGACTTCAATCTCTATTCTCTTTGACTTTCTTGTACAAAACATTCCTTGGTCACTACTAATGTAGGTTGTCTTGCCATATTAGAGTGGGCAACTAGGCTGTTCAGTGGCTTAACTACTGGGCCTGAACTCAGGAAGATCAGTCATCACTGAGTTCAATCTGACTTCAGACACTTACTAGCTATGTGACCCTGGAAAAGAATCACTTAACCCTCTTTGTCTTAATTTCTTCATTTGTAAAATGAACTAAAGAAAGAAATGGCAAACTGCTCCTGTATCTTTGCCAAGAAAACCCCAAATGGAGTTGCAAAGAATCAGATATAACTGGAGTAATGAAACAACAAGAAAACCCTAATAGAATAGAAGTTCCTTGAGAGGAGGGCCTTTTTATTTGATTATATTTTTATTCTCATCATTCAGTACATCTCCTAATACATACTGCTTTATTAATGCTCTATTATTTTCATTACATTTATTATTTTTAACCAGAATTGATATAGTGCTTCAGTGTTTACAACGCCTTCTACATATGTTGTCTCTTTCAATCCTACCAACAACTCTGTGAAGTAGCTGCTATTATTATCCTCATTTTACTGATGAGGAAACAGAGAATGAGTTAAGGTAAAAGACTTTTTCAGGATCACACAGTTACTCAGTCTCTGAAGGAGGATTTGGACTCAGGCCTTCCTGACTCCAGGTCTAGGCCTCTAACCACTGTGCCATTAATAGTGAGTATGCCAGAAGAATATATTTGTCTAGGGGCATTGGTGCAAGATTAAAAAGCGAAGAGAATGATGCTTTAAGTTTTTAATTCTTTTATAAAACTATACACCTCTGGAATTTATTAGGTGTGTGACCCTGAATAAATCGTTTGACCTTTTTGGGCCACAGTTTCTTGATCTATAAAATGGGGATTATACTCTCTGTAGGACTCACCCCCACTGGATTATTGTGAGAAGCATAGCAAATTATGACTGTAAAGAAACATTAAAATAACAAAACACCATATAAAACATCAGCTATCATTGTTTCTGTCTCTCAAAACCTAAGGCAAATATAGTTACCTGCAAAATCAATTGGTCTCCAGGAAAGAGAGGTCACCTCAGAGAAGACATTATCAACATAGTCATCACAAACTTCTTGTTGGGCATAAACAATATGAAAACAGGGGAAATATATAAATATTCTTTCATCTGATTCATATAATATCTCTGTGAGGAGGTGCTACAATATTATGATGCTGAGGAAACTGAGACTCACAAAGGATAAGCAACCTGCCCTTGATTAGAGGTAGTTTTCAAATTGGCTCTGAATTTACTACTTGATTCAAAACTTTGCCTCACATTTTTCCCTCATTTACTCCTCTAGACAGCACTACTTAACAGATAAGGACCTCCAGGAAAGCTTTACCCATTCCTGTTCTTCATTATAATGTGGAGGAGACTATAGACTCCTTAAAAATCAAAAATAAAAAAAATACCAAAACACTTTTTAAAATAATTATGAACCTAATAAGATAACAAATCTAGTTTGTCAATGAATAAACATTTTCATAATGAAAGAACATATATTAAACCACAGACCTCTCTTATGAATGATGTACTTGTAAGGGTTATGGGATTTAAAGATCTCCCATGCCCCATGGACGTGCTGACATAGCAGAGCAAGAGAAAGTGAAAAGCCGAGCTAACGGTCCTGTGGTTGGCAGTTGGTGGCGGTTGCCTTTTTTTTTTTTTTTGAGTTAGGACCTCTGCTGAGCACTGCCAGAGGCTGGAGCTGCTGGGAGCAGGACTTTCTGCTAAGGACTCCTGCTGAGGACTGCCAGGGGCTGGAGCTGCTGGGAGCGTGCTTCCAGGACGCTGGGTGGTTGCTGTGAGTGGGGAGAGGAGGACCTTTGCCTGAGGTAGCCTGTTCTGTTTTAAAGGCTTGAAAATGTGGGTGCTTTCTACTTTATCTACCTGTGCCAATATCATAACTACTCTGATGGCTTTCACTTTCTGGTTTTGGGACTCAGTCTTTTGGTATCTTAATAAATTTTCTAGTTTATTTCCCCAAATGGCCAACCTGAAGTATTTTGTGATGGATAATTATATCAGCATATTTGTAATCTCTATAGGCATTGTGAATATGGCATTGCTGATACAGTACTTTAAAATTTTATATTAAATTTAACCTGATGGTAACAACACTGTGACTCTTAATGAATTTCCATCTGCTTTCTTCTTGTGTATTTACATAAATGTTGCATTGATTTTCTTCTTCTTTTTCTAATATCACTATCATTGCATCCTACAAAATGAAAGTACTCTCTTTTAACAAATAGATTTAGTCAAGCAAAACAAATTCATCCACTGGTCATGTCTGTCCCCTTTTGTACCTCTAGTTGGCCACACCTCTGTTGAGAGTTGGGAAGCATACTTTATCATCAGTGTTATGACATCATGATGGTGATTGCTGTGATCAGAGCTCTTTAAACTTTCAAAGTTACCTCCTTTTGCAATACTGTAGTCATATATATATATATATATATATATATATATATATATATATAT
>NW_027185887.1:2202867-2237082 GCF_028583685.1 Petaurus breviceps papuanus | reverse complement strand
ATATATATATATATATATATATATATATATATATATATATATCACATTGCTCATTTTAGTCATTTCATTTTATATGAGTTCACACAAATCTTTTCAGGATTTTCTGAATCTACCCTTTTCATCATATTTTAGAGCAAAACACTATTCCATTATATTAATTTCATCTCATGGTAGCTAAAGTGATATGTACTTGAAGCCAGAAAGAACTGAGTTTGAATCATGTTTTGGGCATGTAGCGTGTGACCCTGGGCATCACTTAACCTATCTCTACTTCAGTTTCCTTATCAGTAAAATGGGGATAAAATAACGGCACCCATCCTATAGGATTGCTGTGGATCAAATATATAATATTTGATATAGAATCAAATGATATAATATATGCAAAGTACTTTGCATATATTATATATTTTGCAAACTCTAAAGCACTACTTCAGTGTTGTTATCATCATCATTTTATATGAAAGGTTGCTGTGGTATAGTAAATAAAGATTTGGCCTCCAAGTTAGGAATTGGGCTGCAGTTCCATCTCTTGACACTTATTTCTGTATGATGCTGGATAAGGTGCTTAATCTCTCAGTGCTCTGAGACTGATAGGCACTCAGAAGGTACCAATTTTCATTAGTAGAGGGAATCTAGAAGTTGTCTAAAGCAATGAAACCATCAGTCCATTAACCATCCTTATCTCTACATCCAGATACAATACTTTGGTTTGCCAGCCCCCAACTGAAGGGCACTCACTTTGTTTTCAGTAATTTGATGTAACAAAAAATTGCTGCTATGAATATTTTTGTGCATATGTGTCTTTTTCCTCTATGAAGGAGTGAAGTAGTGATATCAACAGGTCAAAAAGTAGCAATATTTAGAACAAATTCTAGAAACAATTAAAAACTATTTGAAAGAGGATGATGAGGCAATAAATGTATAATACCTGTGTGATTTTTGGCAAGTCACAACCCAATTGCCCTCCAAAGGAAAAAAAAAGTGCTTTTTAAACTCTCAAAATGTCTAACAATAAATGGTGTCTCCATCATTTGTAAAAAAGAAAAGAAAATTTTAGTGATTTTAAAATCTATACTACACAATTTCTTTTAAAACTTTGAGAATGAATATATTCTAACAACTTCCTTTAATGAGATAAATATAGCTCTAATACCTAAGCCAGGAAATTAAAACAACAAAAGAAATCAAATTATAGAGCACCATCAATAAGAAACATTTAAAAACAGAATTTAGCAAAGAAACTGCAGAAATCAATTTATGTATTTATAAATGCACCCATTCATATATATTTATATACATATATGTAATATACTGACATGATATGCATATACACTAAATTACACAACACAGTGAATTTCTACATTAATGTATGTGTACATATGTATCATTATGATCAAGCTGAATTTATATAAAGGATAAAATTATGGCCCAACATTGTGAAAACAGCTAACAGAGATTTTTTTAATACTCCAAATTACATGATTATATCAAAATTCATAGTGAAGACTTCTGACAAAATTTGACACATTTATGTGCATGATTGAACCATCACAATATGAAAAAAAATGATGATACTACCTGAGTAAATTTATAGATTTATACATTTTAAGGGGTTTATTTAATAGAGCTATATAAAATAACATAATTCATTTGGAGTAAATGGAATAGAATATTACTGTGTTTTAAGAGAATTTACATATGAAGAATTCCGGACACCATGGGAAGATGTAGATGAACTGATGCTGAATGTTGGCAGAAAGAGGAAAACAAATGTGCAAATGGCTGCATCTATAAAAAAAAAAGCCAAAGTTTGAATATTGAATTATAATGGCCATGCTTGTTTATGGAAAAGAGATGAAAAAATTGCACTTTCCTCCTATACTGTTTGAGATATTCTATATATATTGCTTGCTATTTTTTAATGCCTTTTTTCCTCATTCTTATAAAATCTTTATTATGTGGGTGGCTTTCTGTTTGAAGGAGAGATATTTTTTTAAATGAATGGAATAAGATCAAGATGTGTCAATAAATATTAGATAAAAGTTAAATAATAACAATAATAAAGAAAAGTAATTGATTTAGAAATACAATTAATTTGTCCAAATTCACACATATATTTGTTTTCCTACTTTTTCACATGATGATATGAATTAGTTGGGTCATATACCAAGCTTTCTCTCTCCTTTGCTTTTCACATTTTTTTTGGTGTAATGAAAATGATGATCATTCATTCTCTGCCCTAATGCTTTGAAGTGAGGTTACATTCTAAACAGATTTTTATTTTGTGTCCCATTACTGTAGGCTTGTCAGGGAAACAAAGACTTTTTTTTTTACTTCATAGTGTTAGTTTTATGTTAAGTTTCCATAAGAAATGATGATAATGAAGTATGTCTCATTTACTCCCTATTTCTTAGTTACTTGCTTAAATAGGAGGGATTGACTTTAATTGTATATAGTATTTTCACCACATAGTTATGTTTTTTTAAATATATGTAGTAATTTTCACATTCACCCTAATATTTGCTCTAACCACATGATCTAACTGTATAGCTATAATAATAAAATAGCTGATTCTATTATTCCATTATAATCACTGTTCTATTATATAATTATTCTATTATTCTCTATCTGATAATATTATTTCCATTTTGGGAGCTGGACATTTCCTATTAATAAAGATATAATCAATTTTATTTTTGTGATGTTGGTTGGTATTCATTATATCTAGCAAATTCCCTCTCTCTTTTTATACAACATCTTCATCATATTCAGGTGTGGGGCTTTTTATTAATCTATGAACTTTTTATTTCTTTCCTAATGGTATGGAAACAACCCTAACAATTTGAGCTAACCTCAAATTGACAGCCTCAGAGGGTAGTAGGTACTCTGTTACTAGAGATATTCAAGTGTATCCTGGATTACCACTTGTTAGAGAGTATGGAGAAGGGATTCTCAGTCGAATAAAAATTACCTTAGATGACATATATGGTCCCTTTTAAGTCTCAGTTTCTATGGGATATACTAATTGCTTAATCCCAAATAATTTGCCAACAAATTTTTACCTTCCAATCTTGTGACCACCTAAGTATTTCAATCACTTAATATCATGATATATTTTCACTTTGAGGTAAAGATAGTCAGACAGACAGACAGACGGACGGACGGACAGACAGACAGACAGACAGACAGACAGACAGACAGATAGATAGATAGATAGATAGATAGATAGATAGATAGATAGCCAGATAGTGAAGTTAAAGTAGACAAGGATATAGGTAAATGACTTTTTAAAAGCAGTTATTATGATTCAAGAATGGTGGCAAGTTCTGGGAATAAAAATATAAGTGAAAAGAAAGGTACTTCCTACCATCAAGGAACTTAATTTCTAATTGGGGAACACAACACTTAAAGAGACCTGACAAGAGGAAAGCAGGGTAGGGAAAAAGGAAAGTGTTCATGGGAAGGCAAGGTATTAAGAGTCAGAAGTGAAGCTGGGAGAGAAGTGAGCATAGCTGGCCTGGGCACTTCCTCAAATGAAAGTTCTGAATAAGAACTCAATTATCAGAGGATAGGGCAACAGGGACATGTAAAACCAATCATGAGCAGCTCTCCTGAGGACTGCTGCTGTGAATAACTTTAAGGTTCTGATCACACAGTATAGTAAACTCTGTATTTATTCAGCAATAAACTAAAGCAAACATTTACAATATAACATAACAATTTATTACTAAGGTGACCACACAGTCTTAAACAAAACATATCATTCACTAAGTCACAATCTCCTCAATCAGTGTAAGGTACACATCTAAAGTCTTCTTTCATCTTGATTAGAGACTGGCTTCCAATCATCTTTAAGTCAGTCATGCTTAAGGGGTAGTGGAAAGTACAAAGGTCATCCACCCCTAGGTCACAGTAAGTTACAATCATCATTAGTCAGCACTGAGTACACAAGTAGAGGTCCTTTCATCTTAACTGGAGCCTGACTTCCAAACTCCATGGTTCCTCTTCCACCTCACAGCTCTAGCCTGGATTCACACCTAGGCAGCTCTCCACTCTTGTTTCACACCTCAGCTGACAGGGAGAGCTTTTTGAAGTATTTGTTTCTAGGAAGACAGAGCTTAACAGAGCCACAATAATATTTACACACATTAAGTTTAACAGAGTTACAACAATATTCTCACATATTTCTGGAACTGTTATTTAAATGCACTTTCTCTCTGAGAAATCAACACAAATCAACAGACAGAGTGCTTTTTTCTGACACAGTAACACAATTCAACACAAGACAGAGTGCTTCTGCCTGACAAAGTAACACCAATGCAGAACAACAGACAGAACAACAGAGTACTGCAATCACAAACATCCTCCTTCAGTTTTGCTTGGTCCCAGCTTGTGCCTGAGCTTTTATATGCTCTGATCCTTTCTGTTCCACCATCCCCTGTTCCGCTCTTTAGGCAAGTTCCTCCCACTTTGGGCTCCATGTGATGATGTTAGGACTAGTAAGGGAAAACTCCCTTAGGCCTATTAAGCACAACACAGTGCTATTTCCAAGAAAACTTTATGCAAACAAAGAGGCTCTAAAGCACTTGAATAACTTAAACAAGGAGCTAAGTATTACTTTGCTTGCCATTACATTAACTGAAACAAGAAACAAAGTGCTACTGTGCCTGCCATCACAGGACAAAGGTTTAAATTCTTGATAGTTAAGTCAATTTCTTCATAGAAATTCCCTTTCTTCATTCTCTATAACAGTTGTTACCTAAATGGTAACTATTTTGTAGTGATTCCAATGCCTACTCATCAGGAGCTCCATAAAGTGAGATGACAAAAGTCCTATGAAACAGTATTTCTTGTTGTCCTTAGATGTCTGATAAAATAAGCTCTGGCAGTTCTTCTCTATTTCTCTTGGAGCAGAGAGAGCCTGGGAATCATCCTTCTCTTTCTAGCTACAAGTTCTTTGTGTCTTTTGATTCCATTTATTGCTGGATCATTTTTTAGTTCCTCTAACACTTTGTCAATTTGTTGGCAATTGGCAAAAGTTTCACATTTATGGTAGTAATAGTTAAATTCATGTTTGTAAACATTTTTAAAAATGTGATGCTAAGTACTCTCTGTTCCCTTTGCTCCAGATCTACTGTGGTTACTGTGGGAACATGAGGTAGTTAGATAAAACTCATAAATATTTTTTGAAAAATATTCTGTATTTCATGGAAAACTTGCTGGAGATGAGCTCATTCATATTTAGCCAGGCAGGTTCTCAGAGAGCAGACATACACTATCTCAAAAACCATAATCCAAATTGTTCAAGCCTCATAGAAGCTTCTAGAAGTTGTGCTTCATGCAAAGCCTTTGAGAGCAATATGTGACTTTCATCCCATAATGACGCATACATGAATCAGGAGTAGTTTTTTTTTTAATTTATTTAAGAGTTGGACCTCTTCATTGAGGAGGTATACTTAAAATTGTCATCACAGAATGGGGAAATGTATGATTTAATTAGCATCAGCATAATAATATCCTGCAGGAATAATGTATTTTGCATTTATTTACTGCTTTCATGCATTTAATCTCATTTGACCATTAGAATAACCATGACCTGTTAGTGGAAAATAGAGGGGCAAGTCAAACAAATATCAATATTGTAGGCAAAGGAAATGAAGATCACAGAAGCTAAGCTATCTAACAGCACACAATAAGTAAGTAGCAATGCCAAGATTAAATTCAAAAACTCCTAATTATTACTTCAATGCTTGTTCTACTAAACTTTTGCTACTTTAAAAATAAAAACCCTATGACATGTGATAGAAAATGTTTTTTCTAAGGATTTCTGAAAATGATCTAGATATATACAGTGTAATTGTGATTCTATGTCCAAAGTTACCAAAATAATAATTTGGATTAAGAGAAAGAATGAATAAAATATTTCTTTAGAAATTGTTGTGTTTCAAAGAGAAAGATAATCAGAAGAAAATAGCATGAAAGGATATGTGCAGTAATTATAATTGTGAATGTGAATTGGGATCAACTAATCCATAAAATGAAAGCCGATACCAGAATGGACTAGAAAAAAATATGTTGCTTACAAGAAACACACTTGAAACAGATACACACAGAGAATTAAAAGAAGGGGATGGAGCAGAATCTATTATACTTAAGCTGAAGTTAAAAAAAGGAGAGGGTAGCAATCATGATCTCAGAAAAAGCAAAAGCAAAAATAGAACTAAGTAAAAGGGAAAAGCAAGGAAACATCATCTCATTGAAATCCACCATAGACAATGAAGTAATAACAATGCTAAACATATATACATCATGCAACATACATCCAGCTTCTGAAAGAAGTAAAATGAATTATAGAAGGAAATAGACAATAAAAATATTATAGTAGGGAACCTCAAACTTCATCTCTCAGATAAATCTAATGATAAAATAAGTAAGACAAGTTAAGAAGATAAATAGATTCTTAGAAACTTAGATATGATAGCCCTCTGGAGAAAATTGAATGAAAATAAAAAGGAGTATACCTTTTTCTTAGCTGTACATGGCACCTTTTACAAAAACTGATTATGTATTAAGACATAAAATCCTCACCACCAAATGCAGAAAAAAATTCAATTAACCTCCTTCAGACCAAAATGAATTACAGATTATTCAATAAAGGATCATGGAAAAATAAATAAAAATTAATCGGAAACTAATTGTTCCTAAAGGAAGGCCAAGCAACAAATCACGGAAATAATAAATAACATCACTAGTGAGAATAACAACACTGAGATAACATTCCAAAATTTGTGGGAAGCAACCAAAGCAGTATTTAAAGGAAATTTAATATCTCTAAATGTGTACATCAATAAAAGAGATAAAGAACAAATCAATGAATTGAACATGCAAGAAAAAAAAAAAAACTAGGAAAAAAAATTTTTAAAGCCCAAATGAAGCACCAAAATGAAAATCCTGAAACTCAAACTTCAAAAAATTGAAAGAAAAAACCATTGAACTAATAAATAAAAATAGGAGTTGGTTTTGTGGGAAAAAAACAATAAAATAAGTAAATTGTTGGATAATTTCATTTAAAAAATAAAGAAAACCAAATTATTACTATTAATAATGAAAAAAGTGAACTACCCTTAATAGAGATTACATTAAAGCAACTATTAGGAGTTACTTGGCCAAATTATATGCCAATAAAACTGACCATCTAAGTGAAATGAATAAATTTTTATAAAAATTTAGAGACTGCCCAGATTAACACAAGAGAAAATGCAACACCTAAACAACTCTGTCTTAAAAAATGAAAATAAAGCAAGCCATAAATGAGTGCACTAAAAAAAAAATTCCCAGGACAAGATGGATTTAGAAGTTAATTCTAAGAAACATTTAGGAATGAATCCCAATACTATATACACAATTTGAAATACTAGACAAAGAAGTGCTACCAAATTGCTTTTATGAGGCAGATACAGTTTTGATACCTAAACCAGGGACAGAAAAAAAAAACAGAAAAAACTCTAGACCAATTTCTTTAAGGAATGTCTTGCAAAAATTTTAAATAAAATAGTAGCAAGGAGATTACAACAATATATCAAATGCATCATACACTACCACAGGTGAGGCTTACACCAGAAATGCAGCACTGGTTCAATATTAGGAAAACTGTCAGCATAATTGACTATATCAACAATAAAATCAACAAAATCATGTGTTTATATCAATAAATGTAGAAAAATATTTGAGAAACAAATATGCCTCCCCATTAAAAACACTAGAAAGTATGGAAATCAATGCAACCTTTCTTAAAATAATAAGTAGTATCTACCTAAAAAAAGTCATTATTCATATTTGGGATAAAACCTTCCTGAAAAGATCAGGAATGAAACAAAGATGTACATCATTACCACTATTATTCAATATTGTATTAGAAATGTTAGCTATAACAATAAGACAAGAAAAAGAGATGGAAAGAAATAGAATAGGCACTGAGGTAACTAAACTATGACTCTTTGCTGATTATATGATTGCATACTTGAAGAACCCAAGAGAATCAACTAAAAAACTAGTTAAAACAATTATTTAACAACTTTAGTAAAGTTGAAGGATATAAAACAAGCCCAACATAAATCATCAGCATTTCTATATACCACCAACAAAACCTGATAGAGATAGAGAGACAACTTCTATTTAAAATAGTTGCATACAATACAAAATTCTTGGGAATTAATTTTCCAAGACAAACCCAGGACTAATATGAGCACAATTATAAAACATTTTTTAGACAATAAAGACAGATCTAAGCAACTGGAGAAATAGTAATTGCTCATGAGTAGGCAGAGCCCATATAATAAAAATGACAATTCTACCTAAATTAATCTAGTTATTCAGTGTCATAACAATAAATTATTTTATAAAGCATGAATAAATAACAAGAAAATTCAACAGGAACAACAAAAAGTTAAGAATATCAAGGGAAATAATGAAAAAAATGTGAAAGAAGGTGACCTAGCAGTTCCAGATTTTAAATTATATTACAAAGTGGTGTTCATCAACACAATCTGATATGGTCTAAGAAAAATAGGGTTGGATCAGTGGAATAGATTAAGTACACTAGACATAAAGGGTGACTTCATAAGCAAAGTAGGGAAGCACAGAAAAATGTGCCTGTCAGATATATTTAGAAGGAGAGAGTTTATGACCAAACAAGAGGGTAAAAGGATCATGAAAGTAAAATAGATAATTTTGATTACATGAAATTAAAAAGCTTTTGCACCAATAAAACCAATGCACCCAAAATAATAAGGAAAACAGGAGACTGGGGGAAAAATTACATTGTTTCTCAGATAAAGGTCTAATTTCTCAAATACAAAGGAAATTGATCAAAATTTATAAAAGTAAGAGTCATTCCCCAAGTGAAAAAGAGCCAGTGGATATAAACAGGCAGTATTTGGAAGAGGAAATCAAAGCTATTAATGTCACAAGAAAAATGCTGTAAATCACTACTGATTAGAGAAATGCAAATTTAAACAATTCTAACATACCACCTCACAGCAATCAGATTGGTTAATATGACAGAAAAGCAGAATGACAAATGATGGAGGGAATGTGGAATAATTGGAACACTAATGATCATTGTGAACTTATCCAACCATTCTGGAAGCAAATTTGAAAACGTGTTCAAAGGGCTATAAAATTGTGCATATCCTTTGACTCAGCAATGCTGCTACTAGATCTGTATCTTAAAGAGAAAAAAAGAAAAGAACATATTTTTACAGAAAATATTTATAGAAGCTCTTATGCAGTGACAAAGATTTGAAAATTGAGGGGATGTTCATCATTTGGGGAATGACTTAACAGATTGTGACATTTGATTGTGATGTAATACTATGTGGTATAATAAATGATGAGCTGAATGGTTTCAGAAAAACCTGGGAAGACTTAAATGAACTGATACAAAGTGAAATGAACAGAACCAGAAAAACATTGTACACAGCAACAGCAATATTGTAAAGATGATCAACTGTGGAAATACTTAGCTATGTTGATCAAGACAGTGATCTAAGGCACTTCCAAAGGATCCATGATAAAAAAAAAAAATTCTATCCATCTCCAGAGAGAGAAACGATGCACTCTGAATGGAGATCAGAGTATACTTAAAAAAAAATTCTTAATTTTTCTTCTTTTTTGTCTGTGTTTTATTTTTTTGCAATATGGAAATATGTTTTGCATGACTATCTGCATAAATGATATAAAGTTGCTTGCTTTCTCAAGGAAGAGGAGGGAGAAAAAAATTGAAAAAAATCTAAATATGACTATTAAAATTTTTACATGTAATTGGGAAATATTTAATAAAGCAAATAAAATATTTTGAAAAAGGAATTCTATTTTCTAGGTCATATTTGCATTAGATGTGTATGTATGTGTATGTGTGTGTATGTATATACACATACCCACATATATATATATGATTTGTATATATTGTAAGTTTATACCTTCCAATGTTAGTCTTCTTAGAAATTATCTACACCAACTCTCTAAAGTATTAATTTAAAAATTAATATTGAAAGGTCCAACAATTTTCTGAACAATAATTGTTTTTATTTAAAACTTATCAAATATCTGTTATCTTAAGCTTGCAAAAATGGAAACAACTAATTATTGAGATATAGCTTCTTAGTGTAGTTCTGTTGATGACTCTTACATATATGTGAACATTATACAAGATTCCTTAAAAAAATTACAATAGAAATAATCTTATTCAATGATCATTCATGACTAATATTAAGCAAATTTTAAAAGACAAGTGTATCCTTTCTGAAAGTGAACTCCATTGTTCTGAATCAGATACAATGGAGAGTTATAGTAAAAGAGAGATTCCTTAAGAATGATAAGGTCCTCCAGAAGTTCCTGTTTGTGGATAATACTGTGATGTTTGTATTATGCTTGAGAATATTACAGTGTCTCTTTGAAGTGAGATCCATGATAAAAGTAAAAATATTTACATAACAATATACAAAAGGAAAAAAAGGTTAATTTCAGGCTAAATTCATTTGCAGTTGAAATGATAATATAGAGTTCATTCACCAGTGTGCATATGTGTGTATGAGAGAATTTATTTGAGTAAATTCAAAAGGAAAAGAGCTTGTTGAGTGAAGCCACAAATATAGATTCTAAAAGTGGTAGTAAAGATGAAAGAATATTCTAACTCTAGATAGAGACAGAGAGATAAAGAGACAGAGACTCAGATACAGATATAAATATAGATACAGATAGAGCTGATATAGATATAAATACAGAAACAGATATAGAAATTGGTATAGATATAGACATAGAGATAAAGACATAGATATAGATATAGATGTACATGGAGGTAGAGATGCAGATCTAGATATCTTCCTTAGTCTCAGATTGACCCTCAATTGGTCCTCCTTAACTACATGTCAGTGCTAATAATATGTATGTATAGGTAGCTTGCCTCATATTTGGGAAGGCATACCTTTGACACATACTGGCTATATGACCTTGGGTTTATCACTTAACTTATTGATGTTCCATATAATTCTCTAAAATAAGTTGTAAAAGAATTTATCTATCTCTCTATAAGCTTTTATAAATGCTTACTATGTGCCAGGCATTATACTAGGTGCTAAGGATATGAAAAGCTAACATTAAATTAAGGGATGTAATATATATAACTATATATAGAATAAGCATAGACAAAATAAGCACGTAATAAATATGAGGGAGGGAAATATGAATACAAGAGAGGAAGGGCACCAGCAGTTGAGGGGTTCAGGAAAGGCTTCACTGAGAAGGATTTTTAAGTAGTTGTAGCATCCAAGGTCATTCAAGGACAGACATGGGAGATTTATGCATGAGTTAAAGAGAAAAGATCAGGTGGACTGGAGTAAGGGAAAGAAAGTAATATAAAATGAAGTTGGGGCTTGTTTTTGAAAACCAAAGAGAACAATTTATATTTAATACTAGAAGCAACAGAGAACTCTTGCAACTTATTGACTAGGGGATATTATGGTGAAGTCTGGCCCAAAGAAAAATCACTTTGGCAGTGTTTGGAGGGTGGATTGTAACAGGGAGGGACATGAGACAGGGAGACAAATTAGGAAGCAAAAGTCCAGTGGAGAGTTGATAAGGTTCCAAACTAAGGTGGCAGAAGGCTCCTGATATAAGAGATATGGAGGTTTAAATGTCAAGATTTGGTAACTGATTATATTTGTGGTGTGAAAAAGAATGCAGACTTGAGGATTATGTTAACCACCTGAAAAAGCTGTTAACCTAAAAGCCTGAAAAAACATTGTGTCCATATACGGACTTTTGATAGATGAATGACTTTGGGAGTACAAAATCAAGTCCTTATTTGGCCATGTTTATTTTAGGATAATTTGGGATATTTTGTTTAAAATTTTCAATAGCTCATTGATGATATGAAACTGGAGCTGAGAAAAGAGATTTGCTCTAGCTATATAGTCATTTGCATAGAGATACTAATTAAACTTATGGGAGATAATGAAGTTACTAAGAGAGAGAGTATGGCACCATAAGAGAAGAAGGCCATGAAAGAAGCTAATGGCAGATCCACAGTTAAAGACCATGATCTGGATAATGAGTCAGCAGAGGTACTCAAAATGGCATAGTTAAAGGAGTTGGAGAATAACTCACAGAGACTGCTTACAGGTAAACCCATATAAAGAGATTATCCAGGAGGAGAGTGTGGTTAACAATGTCAAATGGGGGCGGCCAGGTAGCACAGCGAGTAAGAGCACCAGCTCCAGTGTTGGGACGACCTGGAGATCGAGGCCCGGGCTCAGACACTCAGTACCACACCTAGAAATAACTGGCCGTGTAACCTTGAGCAAGTTACTTAACCCTGATTGCTTAAAAAAACAAACAAAAAAAAATGTCAAATGAAGTGGAGAGGTGAAAAAGGATCAGAACTGAGAAGAGAGCATGAAATTACGCAACTGAGATTACTAGTAACTTTGGAGATAGTGGTTTCTGTTGAGTGATGTGCTTGGAAAGAAATATTATACAGATCTGAGGAATGAATGAGAGGAAAGGAGGCATATAGGCAAATGTAGGCAGATTTTCCTTGACGAAAGAAAGAGAAAAGATATAGTATAATAGCTTGAGGTATTGGTAGGGCCTATTGAAGGTTTTTTAAGGATCAAGAAGAGTTGGAAATATTGAAGACATTGGAGGATTAATCAATAGATAGGAAAATCTTGAAGATTAGAAAGAGAGAGGGAATGATTAAGGGGGCAACTTACTGGGGAAGACAAATGGCACTTGTAGAGGGATTGGCTTTGACAGCAGTAAAGCTACTTCATTGTGAGAGTCTGGAAGAGATGATGTCAAGTGATTTTGAGATGGGGAAAAAAAGATCTCAAGGCAAATGGTCTTGTAAGTAAGTACCAAAGTCATCAGCTGAGAGGATGAGGTTAGGGGAAGTGGGGAAAAAGAGAAATTTGGAGTAGTTTTTATGGGGAATGGGATGGGGAAGGCATTGGGGTGAAGTAAAAGGATGTCCTTGCTTCACTAAGGGTTCAATTGAGGTTACATAGCACAAACTTGCAATGGATCCAGAGAAATTTGTTGGGGGTACAGGCTCTGGGGACCTCCTTGAGCTCTTCTTGAATCTTCCTACATTAAGGCATTTGCCTGAAGCCATAGGCCTTTCACTGTGGCTCTGCCCAAATCTTTAGCCCTCCTTTGTCCAGCAATTTCCCACCCTTGATCCACCCAAAATATCTATACCCAAATCTATTACACCCTTGAATAGCCTAGCCCACCATTGTCTGTTGTCTCCAGGTAACCTCCATTAACTTCCCACCCTTAATCACTCATTTACTGCAGTCTGACCTCATTGACTCCTCCTGAAGGCCCTCCCCAAACTCCTCCTCTAGACAACCCCTAGATTCCTCCCACAACCTTTCTGTATATCAGACCCCATCTTGCCTCCATGAAAGAGAAAGGCCAGAGAAAGATTTAACCCAGACTCATTCTGTGTCAGATGATTCTGGCCCACTTGCCCATGCAAGTGTCACAGATACTGAGGCTCCCTAAGAGTCTACCCATTATGGTGAACTTTTAATATACGTTGCTTTTCTTTGGCTGAGAGAAGACTTGACTTGTATTCATTTGGCACGACCAGACGTGTTGTTATTTTGGAGTCTCATGCACCCTTTGCCCTATACCTCCTCATTTTAAAATGAACCTCTACATAAGGACCTAAGAATGTAGTAAGAGGAAGAGGGGTTGGCTATCATAAACAGAGTAAAGATTAAATTTAGAAGGGGAAGGGCGGCTAGGTGGTGCAGTGAGCACCAGCCTTGGAGTCAGGAGGACCTGAGTTCAAATATGGCCTCAGACACTTAACACAAAACCTAGCCGTGTGACCTTGGGCAAGTTACTTAACCTCAATTGCCCTCCAAAAAGTGAAAAAAAAAAGAAATTTAGAATGGGAGAAATGAAAGGATAGAAGATATAGTTAGAGAAATTTCAAAAATTTTAAGATAGAGTATACTTATGGGTAATGATAGAATCTATTCTGTGATCATTATTTGTGGGTTGTTGTTGGAATAGAAGAATAAGTCCTGAGATCTGAATAAACAAGAAAACTGGGAGGTTGGAGTATTTGAGGAAGCTGTAGAGAGAATTGCTGTTTTAAAAGTGATTGTGCATGGTTTACCTGGGCTTTTTCTCCCTAGAGATCTAGAATCTGATTCCTCACAGTGGCCACTCAATAATATTGAAGTCCCTAACTATAAGAGGAAGAGTAGAGGAGAAGAAAACAGGGAGTTAGGCACTGAATTTACATGAGAATAGTCTGGGGCCAGATAAAAGTCACAATGACTTGGCTTGGGTAAAAAATTCTAATTGGGTGAATTTCAAAGCAACAAAGGTTACTGAATGATGGTGACAAAGGGAAAAGCAAAGTGGAGATCAAGGAATATTCTAACTATCCTTTCAAGACCAGGGAGATTCATGTATAAAAGACAATATAGAAAGCCAGTTCAGGAAAGGATGGCCAGGTATAGATAGTAAAATCTGGAGGAAGCTGGTCTCTCTGAGTATGTGTGTGAAGCAAGTATAAGAATCAGAGGTCCAGAATGAAAAGAAGTTTGCTCATTATGGAAGGGTAATTTAAGGGGTCACAGTAGAGGGGGTGGGTAGAGGAAGGAGATATTGCAAGCTTCTTGAGGGCAGGGATTGTTTTACATGTTTTGCCCTCATATCTCATAGAGCAAGAACAATAATGTGTTCCATATAGTAGGCATAAATGTTTTTTCAATTGAATGTCAATAATACTTATCACTGGGCATGGAGGGAAAAAGTCATTGAGGTCATGAATGTGAGAGAATGGGAGCTGGGGTTTGGGAAGGGTCATTTACTACTGAGCAGCTAACAAGTAATACAGGGATAAAGAGAGTAACAGGTGGTGGTCATTTACTAACTATAGGGATAATAGAGAGTGACAGAATAAAAACTTACAACTTCATCAGTTTTTAGAAGGGAGGAGGAGGTAAAATAGGGGAGGAGAAGAAAAGGGAGAAGAAGGAGAGGGGAAGGGAGGGGACAAGAGAGGAGTCAGTGTAGTAATCTTGTTTGAATTAAAATGTCAAACAAAGTTTGTTGAATTGCTTGCAAATAAAACTCACTAAGCTACATAGAGAGGCAAATATATCCTGCTCACCTAGAACAGCTATAGCACTGCTTAGAGAAAAGGAGAAAGGATTGTTAATAATTTTGCAAAATCTTACCACTCAAATATTGAGAGATTTCTCCTAAAATTTTATTCAGACATGTACATGTACTTTCACACCTGGTTTGAAATTTACTTGCCACATTTTAGCTTACAGCAAGTTTATAGCTCTGATATAAACTCATGAAATAGAGTTATAATACAAATTCCAGAAGACTGTTAAGTATACTGTATTATTATGACGTGTGTTGTTTCTGTAAGAATAGATCTTTCCTTTCAATAGTATAGATTTTAATGTTACATTTGCTTGCATTAAATTTTTCTGTATTCTATTACAGGAATGCTTTTTTTCCCCTTAGGAATATGTGATAGGGATACTCTCTCCCTTCTGATAAAAATGGTCTCTGATTTTCAGGGTTCTATGTCTTTGGAAATGGTTTGGAAGTTATGCTTGCTAACACTTTGTACAGTATGAAAATTGATTGATTTTCTTGGAAAGTGGGTGAGTTTGATAATCACTGGAGATGTTCAAATGAGGGCTCAATGACCTCTTGCTGAAAAGTCATAAAGGCAGTTTTATCTTTTACTTGTATATTTATTTTTAAAATTTTTTTTAGCTTTTTATCCCTCTCTTTTTTATATTTTAGTTTACATCATTCATTTCCATAAGATTCTGAGTTACAAATTTTCTCCCCATATTTCCCCTACCCATCACCCCAAAAGAGCAATACCACTGAATATCCCCTTCCCCAATCTGTTCTATCACATATCTTCTCCCATCCCCCTCCAACTTTCCAGTAGGGCATGATGGATTTCCATGCCCCAGTGCCTGTATGTCTTATTTCCCAGTTACATGTAAAATAATAAAAATAATGATCATTATTATTATTATTAAGCATTTGATTTTAAAACTTGGAATTCCATATTCTTTCCCTTCCTCCTTCATCACCCACACTTACTAGGAAGATATGCAATTCAATATAGGTTGTACATGTTTGCTATGAAAAACATTTCCATAGTGGATATATTATGAAAGACTGACTATATTTCCTTCCATCCTATTCTACTCCCCACTTGTTCTATTCTCTACTTTGAACCTGTCCCTTTTCAAAAGGGGGTGCTTCCAACTTCCCTCCCCCCTAACCTGCCCTCCCTTCCATCATCTCCCCTCTCATCCCCTTCCCCCATACTCTCCTGTAGGGTGAGATACCCTATTTAGTGTGTATGTCTTTCCCTCCCAAATCTGAATTCAGTGAGAATAAGATTGACTCATTTCCCTCCATTGTAACAGTTTTTCTTTGCCTCTTCTATATGAGATAAATTACCCCATTCTGTCTCTCCCCATCTCCTCTCATTATATGCCTCTCTCACCTCTTAACTTCACCTTTGAAGTATCATCCCTTCCTATTAAATTTATCCTGTGTCCTCAGTCTATGTATAACTGTACATATATATATATATATGCACACTCATATATGTATTCATATGCCCATATACCTTCCTTTATAGACATATATATGTATGTATACACACACACATACACACACTTATATACATTTCTATTCCTTTCAACTATTCTCATAAGGAGAAAAGTTTCAAAAGTTACAATTATCATTTTTCCATGTAGGAATGTAAATAGTTCAACTTTGATAAGTTCCTTGATTTCTTTTCCCTATTTACCTTCTCATGCTTCTCTTGCTTCTTGTATCTGAGTGTCAAATTTTCTATTCAACTCTGGTTTTTTCATCAAGAATGCTTGAAAGTCCACTATTTCACTGAATCACCATATTTTCCCCTGAACCGTGATGCTCAGTTTTGCTGGGTAAGTGATTCTTGGTTTTAATCCCAACTCCCATGGCCTCCGGAATATCATATTCCAAGCCCTTCGATCCCTCAATGAAGAAGCTCTCAGATCCTGTGTTATCCTGATTTTGTTTCCATGATATTGAAATTGTTTCTTCCTGGCTGCTTGTAATATTTTCTCCTTGATCTGGGAACTCAGGAACCTGTCCATAATATTCCAAGGAGTTTTCTTTTTGGGATCTTTTCCAGGAGGTGATTGGAGGATTCTTTCAACCTCTATTTTTCCCTCTGGTTCTAAAACATCAGGGCAATTTTTCTTGAGAATATCTTGAAATATGATTTCTAGGTTCTTTTTTTTATTGTGGCTTTCAGGTAGTCCAATAATTTTTAAATTATTTCTCCTGGAACTATTTCCCAGGTCAATGGTTTTCCGAATGAGATATTTCACATTGCCTTCTATTTTCTCATTTGTTTGGATTTGTTTAATAGTATCTTGATTTCTCATAAAGTCACTAGCTTCCATTTGCTCCAATCTAATTCTGAAGGAATGATTATCTTCAGTGAGCTTTTGAGATTCTTTTTCCATCTGGCAAATTTGTCTTTTTAAGGCATTCTTCTTCTCATTGGATTTTTGATCTTCTTTTGCCATTTGAGTTAGTCTATTTTTCCAGGTGTTATTTTCCTCAGTCAGGTTGTTGACTCTCATTTCATAATTTTCTTACATTTTTCCCATTTCTCTTCCCAAATTTTCCTCCACTTCTCTTATTTGGTTTTCAAAATCCTTCTTAAGCTCCTCTATCCAGCTCATATTTTTCTTGGAAACTTTTGGTGCAGGAGTTCTGACTTCATTGTCTTCCTCCTTTTCCATGCTATGATCTTTTTTGTCCCCAAAATAGGAGTGTAAATTTGGATTTCTCTGCCTGCTTCGCTTCCTTTGCTTGGCCATGTTCCCACTCAATTACTTGACTTTTGAGCTTTTTGCCACAGTAGAATTCTGCTACCAGAGAGGGGAGCTTTATCCCAATCACTGGGATTTTTGCAGCTGCTGGAGCTATTAGTTGGGTGCCCTCTCTAAACCTCCACATGCTCTGGCAAACTGGTCACAAACCCCAGGACTTCTACCCTAGACCACAATCCAGATCCAAGCAGGTTAAAGCAAGAGTGATTACCCCTCAGACTGGTCACTTGGTCCCCCTACAATTTGCAGGCCAGGAACTAAAGCAGCCACATAACCATGGCTGCATAGCCACTGTGCCTCAGCCGCTTCTCCCTCCAGGGTGTAAAGACCAGACTGCACTCCAGAACTCCAGGTTCCCAAAGTCCACACTGCACTTACCTCTCACTTTTTCCTGAGCATCTATGGGTTGATAATTCTGGAAACTGCCACAGCTGCTGTTGATCTGAAGTCCCTCCATCCAGGGGCTGGTTGTGGCTGCCCTGAGGCTAAAACCTCTAGCTCAAGCAGAGCTGGGCTGGGCTCCCAGAGTGCTGTACTAGCCCCTTCCGGCCAGCCTGCCAGACTGTCTTTATCGGGAAGTTTGCTTCTCTCTGTCTTTTTGTGGGTTCTGTAGCTCCAAAGTTTGTTTAGAGTCATTTTTTACATGAATTGGAGGAGATAGAAGTGGGAGCTGTGTGGAAGTCCTGTTTCTACTCCGCCATCTTGATTCTGCCCCTAGTTGTAGATTTAGAGTTGGAAGTTGGTTGTTCTCTATGAACAATAGGATTCTATGATTCCATGATTTGAGTATCTATTCCTTTATATATTCTCATTAATCTCTCTGCTAGATTGCTCTATCTAGTCCCAGTCTTAATTCATATTACAATAACTTTGAATCCTCTCTCCTCCTTTCCATGTGCCCTGGAGAGAATTGCTATTTTAAAAAAAATGTTGTGTATGGCTCACCTGGCCTCTTTCTCCCTTGAGATCATCTTCTGGCTTTTGATTCCTCACAGTGGCCACCCAATGAAACTGCTGTCAAGTAGGCCAGATTCATCCATTTAGTCTTTGTCTCTCTAATATGAAATTAAAGTGTTCAGAAACTTTTGATCACATTAATTTAAGAATCAGTTCAACAAACATTATTGCCTATTATGTGTAAGATAATATCTAGGCATTAAGGATACAAAGGCAAAAATGGAAGCAGTCTTTTCGTTTAAGGAGTTTTTTAAAAATGCCTGTCTCTAATATTGTTCATGTACATAATTGATATTGACTGTTCTCGCTGATTAATTGGATCAGGGTTTTTTATTTTTTTTGACCATCATTTTACTTGTTTTTTTTTCCCATGGAATTCACAGCTGATCAGCACACACACACGCAACATATACTATTTGGATATATATATATATATATATATATATATATATATATATATATATATAATAGTGATATATGTATGGATATATGCCTACACACATATATAGCATGTATGTGTCTGTGTGTATAGACAGATTTTGTACTATAAATTTGGTTGTATATTTCCTTATTTTTTTCTTTGTAAAATAAAACAAGCTAATAAATTATGACATATTAATACATTATTTGACAATATAGGATGGAATACATGCATGATGGGTAAAAGATCACTGTAGCCAATCAGATTTTTATTTAGAGGAGTTATTCTTCTTTTTTAGTTCATACTTTTTTTTTGGTTAAGTTCCTTGTATAACCAATAACCAATCAATTATCAAATCAGCTATACCTGTTTCATCTTGTCTCCTTCTTTACCTGTAGAGCCACAATATTCTAGGCTCTGATAATGTTTAGCCTGGACTATTTTAATAACTTCCAATTGTTCTCACTTCCTCCATTTTCCCTCCCAAGTCCTTAAATCATCCTCCATAGAGCTCCCACAGTTATCTAAGACACCAATCATGTCATTTCCCTACTCAAATCCATTTTGTGACTCCCATGATATAAAGACTAGATACACATTTCTCATTCTTGCATTCCAAACTACCATTCCATTCTCATTTTTATTACTTTCCTTCTCCATTTCAGTTAAACTAGCCTACTAGTTGTTCCCTTGTCTTGCAAATTCATCTTCTCACTTAATGAATTGACACAAGAGATGTACTTCAACCCCACGGTGCCATTGTCCTTGCTGGGAATGTACTTCCTTTTAATTTCTCCTTCTAATTGACACTTTCTGTGATGCTGTGAGGTACCAGGGCCCTTTCCCTCTTCTGATAATTTTGTCATATACTTATTTGTATCAATTTCAACCCTTCTCAGTCAGTAAAATATAAGTTCCTTAAAGGCAGATAGTATTTGGGTTTCTGTCTTTGTATTTAAAGGGTCAATTATAGTTCCCCATGCACTACTATTACTTAATAAATGCCTGAGGAATTGAAATGTGATTTGTGTACATCTTCTGTCTATTTTTTGTACATAGAAGACTAAGTCTTTCAATTAATGATATGCCCAAGATATCTCAATTTTCAACTTTTCAATATTCACTAGTAAAGGAAATCTTTAAATGCTATAATGCAGTAATTCCTCTGGAACATTGAGTTCTTGAGATAACTTTCATATCTTTATAATACCAATGTGAAACCAGACTCATCATTTTAAATAGAGAGGAAAACTAAGAAGACTACCCTATTGTGCATAGTAGTAGTACAAATGAACAGCTGGAACAATCATCAAAAACTCTGGTCTCTGGCAGCCAATCTGAAAGGGCCAGTTATGAATTTCCTGGGTAACTTGCCAGCTGAATAGCACTAGGACACAAAAAACAGCTGGAATGATCATCAAAAAGCTTAATTCCTGGCAATAAAATGTAGATGTCCAGCCATGCCTGCCTAAGGCAATTGCCAGCTGAGTGGCAACACTTAAAGGAACAACAGAAAAAAAAAATCAGAAGAACTTGTAACAAACTCAACAGGGGAAGCTATAACCATGTTGGAGAGGTTGTGTGCTAAGTGTTAAGTAAACCACAGAGCATTGGCAACTCTACTATCAGGATAAATCTATACCATTCCCTTGACTGATCCATATTATTCCTATTTAAAATAAGGAGGGAAGAGGTTTGAAGAAGAAATGGCTCTGAAAGTAAGCTATTAGCAAAAAAAAATAATTTGTGGAACCAAAGAACTAAAAGGCAATGAAAATTCAGCTAAACTTTTTCCCAAAACACCAAGTTTATACCAAGAATATGTAACTCTTGCATATTCCTGATTCAATAATTCTTAATTTTCAAAGAACATATTCTACCTCTTTAGTAACTTGGACCAGTATTTGAGTTTTTACTGCTCACAAGTTCTTCCTTTTGTGTCATCTGAATATCCTCTCTTATAAAAACCATTTTCTATCAGTGTGTTAGTGGAAATATACATGAGCTGTTCAACCTTTCCTCAGTAATCACATTTACTTAAACATTTTCTCATTTTCTAAAACTTGGATTATTTATAATTTCTCTTCACCTGACTCCTCTCCTTTCATTTTCTTTCCCTCCTACTTTCAATCTCACTGAACGAGAAAAAAAATAAATCCTTCCAGCAAATATACATTATCAGGTAAAACAAAGTCTTCTCTCTTCTCTTTTATGTGTTATGTTTACCCCCAAGAATGTAAGCTCCTTAAGTCAGAAGTTTCTTTATTTTTGCTTGTATTTGAATTCGCAGACTTATCACAGTGTCTGGCACGCTGTCTATCAATCTAGCCATCTATCTACCTATCTATATATCTATCTATCATCTATCTATGTATGTATGTATGTATGTATGTATGTATGTATGTATCTATCTATCTATCTATCTATCTATCTATCTATCTATCTATCTATCTATATCTATCTCCTACCTATCTGTCTTTCCAGATTTTCTCAAACCATCACTTTTGTGATTTCTAACAACACAATATTTTCCTCATACTAATATTCCATAATTTATTCAAATGTGACCCAATTAATATGTATCTATTTAGGGTCCAGTTCTTTGCTATGACAAAAAAGAAAAGCTTTAATTTATACATGCACATATATGTATACAAACACATATGTGTATATATACATACCCATACACATACCTACATCTATGTGTGTGTGTGTGTGAGTGCCAAATTATATCCCAGAATGGTTAGACCAGTTTACAGCTACATATTGCATTAACATACCTGTTTTCCAGCAAGCCCACCAGCATTTGTCTGTTTATGTTTTTATAATATTTTCAAACTTATGGGTGTGAAACAAAACCTCAGAGCTATGTATTTTATAGTTCTTTAATTACCTGTGATTTGAGGCATTTATGGCTATAGATAGCTTAGATTTCCTTTCTAGAAAACCATCTATTCATATTCATTGACAACTTATCATTTGACGAATGACTAATATCTTTACAAATTTGAATCACATCAAAAAAACTTATTGCAAATTCTTTCCTTAATTAACTGTTTCTTTGAAAATCTTGACTGGATTGGATTTTTTGTGCAAAAAATTTTAAATTTTATTTAATAAATATTAAATATCTTATTTTTTGAGATCTTCTCTATCCCTTGTCTAATCATGAACTCTTCCCATATTCATAGATCTAAAAGGTAATTGCTTGCTTCTAATTTGTTTTATGATGTGACTTTTTAAATCTAGGTTATGCTTTCATTTTAAGTTTGTCCTGCTATGTGGGTGTGAAGTTCTGGACTATACTTAACTTCTGCCAAACTGCTCTTCATTTTTCTTTTTAGTTTTTATAAAGTAGTGACTTCTTTTTACAGCAGCTGTGGTTTGAGGGTTTGTCAAACACTAGGCTACCAAGTTCATTTTGTGTGTGTGCTGTATATCAGTTCTGTTCCATTGATCATCCCTTCTATTTTTTTAAACAAGTACTGATATAGTAATATAGTTTGTGTGTGTCACATACACACACACGTAATATAGTTGTACTATAGTTTGAGATCTAGTATTGCTAGCCCCCCTTCCTTCCTGTTTTCTTTTCATTATCTCCTTCAAGTTTCTTGACATTTTGTTCCTTTACAGGAATTTCATTGTTATTTTTACTAGTTTTATAAAGCAATCAAACCTTTGGTAGATTGATTGGAATAGCACTGAATGAGTAAATTGATTTGTTAAAATTGTCATCTTTATTATATTGATTTGGCCAATGCATGAGCAATTAAAATTTCTCCAATTATTTAGGTCTGTCTTTACTTCTGCAAAGAGCATTTAATGTCATTGGCTGTTCAGTGTCCAGAACTAAGCATGGTCGGAGATGTGAATAAGAAATGACTAGACCATGTGGGTAGCTCAAGGAAGAACCATGAACTCCATTTGTTGATTCTTAGTACAAGGTTTTTATAGAGCAAATGAGACAAAGGAATAGGATTTGAGTATTCTTATCATTACCTTAGTCTGTTGTATCCTGGAAGTAGCACAGAATAGATAATTTGATAAGGATTTGTTATCTAGGAGACTAAAGTCTTATGGTAAAACCTTTGATCTAGGCCTCAGGTACTTCCTAATGCAGTCACAGTCATAAACGCATACAATTGAGAGCAGACTTCAAAGCCAAAGCTTCAATCATCAAAAGACATCACATTTAGAGCTGACCACCCAAAGATACCTGAGTGCTGTATTAAATATTTTGACTCTCAATAACTAAAATCTTGGAGTAGAGCCTCAAATCTTGGGGTAGAGTTCAAATCAGGCCTCTGACACCATAAAAAAACTAGCCATGTGGCCTTGGGCAAGTCACTTAAACCCGATGCACTGCCTTACCCCCTCCAAAAAGCAAAGAAAAAAAAAACCCAAACCCCAAACAAACATAAAAACCTCACATATACATATATACATATGCACATATTAACATCAACAAAGGTTCTATTGGGGTGGCTAGGTGGTGCAGTGAATAGAGCACTGGCCCTGGAGTCAGGAGGACCTGAGTTCGAATACTCAGACACTTAACACAAAAACTAGCTGTGTGACTTTGAGCAAGTCATTTAACCCCAACTGCCCTCCAAAAAGAAAAAGAAAGGGTCTATTACTCTATATTCTAATTTTTTTTTAAGAAATGCATTTTGTCAAAAGCTTTTTTTGGTGTACACCTATAAGTCATTATTTTTGTTTTTCTTGTTATTAACATCATCTATCCTGTTTATAATTTTCATGATATTGAACCAATCAATTCCCAGTATAAACCTAGCTGGTTTAAAGTTGATAGAATTTATGTGCAAGTCTTTACTTATTCTTTTATAGTCTGTACTCTTAATTTTCTCTATAATGGTATCTGGCAAGCTGATTTCAGAGCCAGAATTTATGCATTGTAAAGGCAAGTATGGCCTTTCCCTTTGCTTGTGTATCTTCTCCAAGAACCTCATCTAAGGGAAACATCTAGACCTGATATGTTTAATTCCTCTTTAGGTTTCCCTGGAGATTTTCTCTATCATATTGCAGAAAACTCTTCATTCTGGAAGCTTGGTCCAGCTCTGGAATTAGCATGTTGGACTTATTCTTCTCCTCTGTGGCCTTTTCCTTTAATTGTTTGGATAGCTTCTCTTACAATCTCCATTTAAAAAGTCAGGCCTTATTCCTCTTCAGGATTTTTCTACCCTTCCCCTAAACTTTTTTAGCTCTCTTTTATGTATTATCTTCCCTACTAGAATTCTTGAAGACAGAGACTATTTTTTTTGCTTATATTTCTATTCCTGGTGTTTCCTACAGTGCCTTGAGCAAAGTAAGTACTTAATAATTGTTTGTTGATTGACTAACTGAATTCATCTAATCATATGTTTGGTTTTTTTGGAGTTCATTTATGACTGGTTCAATTTCTTTTTCTGGGATTGGGTTGTTTAAATACGCTATTTTTTGCTGTGTTAATCTGAGCATTTAAAATTTTTAGAAATATTCATAAAATTTGCTTGTTATTGATTTATTGACATATAGTTAAGTCAAATAATTTCTAATAATATCCTTCACTTTATGTTCATCATCAACTGTTTTTGTTTATTTCTTATATTGGTAATTTGATTTTTTTCTTTTAATAACTTTTTAGCTAATATTTTATCTACTTTATTATTATTTCAAGTAATTGGGGTTAAGTAACTTGCTCAAGGTTACTGGCCAGGTGTTTCTGGGTGAGTGCTAAGTGTCTGAGCCCGGATTCAATGCCAGGTCATCCCGACTCTGGGGCCAGTGCTCTTACTCACTGTGCTACCTGGCTGCCCCTACTTTATTATTTTTTAATGTTTCCTATAGAGAGAAATTTAATGATCATTTTAAGCTTTCAATTGAATGTGTTGCTTCTTTTTTTTCTGAATTTGCATTTCATTGTTGAATTGAGTTTTTCAATTGTTGGTTTTCTGGGTTTGATTTTTAGGTTTATGATTAATTCTTTGAGATATATATATATATATATATATATATATATATATGTAGATGAAATTATTTGGAGTTATATATTTTCATTGAGGCATTGCTTTGGGTATATCTCACAAATATTGGTATATTTCATAAATATTGACTTTTTTTTATCACTATTTTAATTAATTTATCTATCCTATCTATAATTTATTATTTTAACTATTAACTCTAGGAATAAGTTATTTCAATTCCAGTTAATTATATATAATTTTCAAAGGCACTTTATTGAATCCTTTTTTATTGTATTGTGTTTGAGTACAGTACTAATATTTATTATTGCTTTTATGTGTGGTTTTAAGATGATCATCACTGACATGATTGATTTTTGCAAAAGTGTCATACATATCTGAGCAACATGTATTCTTCACTGTATTCCCTTTCAGTGATTGCTAGAGACATATCACATTTATCTTTTCTGAAGATCTATTTAGGTTCTTAATTTCTTTCATCTTTATTTTTTAGTTAGATCTGTTTAGCCCAAAAAATTGATGCTCTCCACTATCAAAGTTTTGATGTCTATTTTCTCCATTAGAAGTTTAACTTTTGCTTTAAGTATTTGGATTGTGCTCCATCCAATGCATATATAAGCAATCAAACTAGTCCATTATTTATAGTATATAATAAGTGAGATCAATCTTCCGTATGAAAGGAAATTAGTAAAGTACTTTGCTAGTAATTCATTTGCCAATATGAAGCATCTTCATTGACCCAAGCATTTTGCTGTTTTATGGAGAAGCTAGAGTTTCAGTCATTTATCTTACTGTCATTGTTTAGTCATTCATTATATTAATACTATGCAAATAATTTCCATTTCATGTTTTAAGATTTAATTTGCATTATTTTTGTGTCAGATTTCTTGTAATGACCAGACATTTTCCATATTTTTTCTTTAGAATTTCATTCTCTCCTCTGATTTTTATTTTGCTTCTCAAATCTTGATTGTAAAATTTTAGACCAATGTTGAAGTTTTTATTTTTTTTTCTTTAAAACTGCATTAAATGTTTATGTCTTTTGATTTTTGCTTTTAAGAGGTTAACAAGGGAATTGAGAATTTCTGCTTTTGGCTTATAGATTCTATTCCACAAGTTTCTTTTCTGTTGGCTTCAAGATGGAATTCATTTTTCATCTCTTGTGTCACATAGATATTGATATAATCTCCTAATATCATTCAATTACATCTTCCAATGTTTTAGAATGTATGTTCATTGCAAGTAGGGATCATTTCATGATTGGTACTTGTATCACCAGCACCTAGCACAGTGCCTGGCACAAAATAGGTACTTAATAAATACCTACCAGCAGACTGATGTTACTATTGATAAACAGTATTAACGTGTATTATCTGAACTTGTTTTTCCCTAGAAGTAGATGCTGAGTTGCCATTCCTTTCAGCCTACTTATACCTATATCTAAATGGGAATATCATAATGGGTCTTCTCACTTCTGAAAAGTTTATTGTTTCCTTATTGTCTCTGCTGTAAGTTAATTCCATATTACATGGTCTGATTTTCTATTCTGCGAAACTTAGAATTTTATTATTATCTCTGTTTCTATGAGGTGGCACTATAAGGTAATAACTTTTTAAATAGTAGAATTTATATATATATATATATAGTATTATGAATATATGTCACATACATATTTACATGCATGCATATAGATATGCATACACACACGTGTATCCCAATCTGGCTCCACAGCTGGGAGTTGTATAGTTATTTCAATCATTCTATAATTGATTGAAAACTCTTTTTTTAAAACACACTTTTTAAAAAAAATGCTTTATTAACTTCTGATTTACATGATTAACTTCTGCCAGATTTTGAGTTACAAATTTTCTCCCTGTTTTTTCCCCTACCCACCGCCCCAAAATAGCAGTCCCACAGGATATCCCCTCCTCCAATCTGCCCTCTCCCATATTTTCTCCCATACCCCCTTTGACTTTTCCAGAAGGGCATGGTGGATGCCCCAGTGGCTATATATCTTATTTCCCAATTACATGTAAAATAGTATTAATAAAAACTTTGAATTCCAGATTCATTCTCTTCCTCCCTTGTCACCCACCCTTACTGGGAAGATAAGCAATTCAGTATAGGTTGTACATGTGTAGCTAATGCAAAACATTAACATAGTAGATATATTGTAAAAGACTGACTATATTTCCCTCCCTCCTATCCCACCTCCCACTTGTTCTATTTTCTACTTTGATCCTGTCCCTTTTCAAAAGGGAGTGCTTCCAACTTCCCTCCCCCACCCAGCCTGCCCTCCCTTCCATCATCCCCCCTACTCTCTTGTAGGGTGAGATACCCTATTTAGTGTGTATGTCATTCCCTCCCTGAGCCAAACTCAATGAGAATAAGGTTGACCAATTCCCTTTTGCCTTCCTATTCTTTCCCTTCATTGTAACCATTTTCCTTTGCCTCTTCTATATGAGATAGTTTACCCCATTCTGTCTCTCTCCATCTCCTCTCATATTATTCCTCTCACCTCTTAATTTCACCTTTTAAGTATCATCATTTCCTATTAAATTGGTCCTGTGCCCTCCATCTATGTATAACTTTAAACATATATACACACATTCACATATGTATTCACATGCTCATATACCCTCCAATATAGACATATATATGTATGTATGTATGTATGTATTTCTGTTCCCTTCAACTATTTTCATTATGAGGAAAGTTTCATCAGTTACAATGATCATTTTTCCATGTAGAAATGTTAATAGTTCAACTTTGATAAGTGGCTTATGATTTCTTTTCCCTGTTTACCTTCTCAAGCTTCTCTTGCTTCTTGTATCTGAATGTCAAATTTTCTATTCGACTCTGGTTTTTTCAATAAGACTCCTTGAAAGTTCTCTATTCCACTGAATGACCATATTTTCCCCTGAAACATGATACTCAGTTTTGCTGGGTAGGTGATTCTTGATTTTAATCCCAGCTCCACTGCCCTTTGGAATATCATATTCCAGGCCCTTCGATCCCTCAGTGTAGAAGCTGCCAGATCCTGGGTTATCCTGATTGTGTTTCTACAATATTCAAATTGTTTCTTCCTGGCTGCTCATAATATTCTCTCCTTGATCTGGGAATTTCAGAAACTGGCTATAATATTTCTAGGAGTTTTCTTTTTGGGATCTTTTTCAGGAAGTGATCAATGGATTCTTTCAAACTCTATTTTGCCTCTGGTTCTAAAACATCAGGGCAATTTTCCTTGAGAATTTCTTGGAGTATGATTTCTAGGTTCTTTCTTTGATCATGGCTTTCAGGTAGTCCAATAATTTTTAAATTATCTCTCTTCGATCTATTTTCCAGGTCAGTGGTTTTGCCCATGAGGTATTTCACATTGCCTTCTATTCTTTCATTTGTTTGGATCAGTTTAACAGCATCTTGATTTCTCATAATGTTACTAGCTTCCCTTTGCTCAATTCTAAATCTGAGGGAATGATTCTCCTCATTGAGCTTTTGAGATTCTTTTTCCATCTGGCAAATTTGACTTTTTAAGGCATTTCTCTCTTCATTGGCTTTTTGAGCCTCTATTGCCAATTGAGTTAGTCTGTTTTTTTATGGTGTGATTCTCCTCAGTCAGGATGTTGACTCTCATTTTGTAATTTTCTTGCATCGTTCTCATTTCTCTTCCCAATTTTTCCTCCACTTCTCTTATCTGCTTGTTAAGGTCCATTATGGCCATGACCAGTTCATATTTTCCTTTGAAGCTTTTGGTGCAGGAGTTCTGACTTCACTGTCTTCCTCCTGCTCCATGCTTTGCTCCTTTTTGTTCCCAAAATAGAAGTCTCATGTTGGGTTCTTCTGTTTGTTTTGCTTCCTTTGCCTGGTCATTTCACCCCTCAGTCACTTGACCCCTGGGCTTTTTACCCCAGTAGGACTCTGCTGCCTGACAGGGGAGCTTTCGTCCCAAAACCTGGGGTTTTCTCAGCTGCCGGTGGTATAAGTTGGGTGCCCTCTCTGAAGCCTCCACATGCTCTGGCAACCTGGTCACACACCTGTAATGTAATTGCCAAGGAAAGGCAAATTCCCAAGGTTCAAAATACCAGCATAGGTGCTCTCCATTTTATTCAGTGACCAACTAAGAACAGAGATCAAAACATGACATCATTCCAAATACAGCATTTACTAAATGTGATTAAATA
The DNA here is from genome assembly GCF_028583685.1 of Petaurus breviceps papuanus. NCBI lineage: Eukaryota > Metazoa > Chordata > Mammalia > Diprotodontia > Petauridae > Petaurus > Petaurus breviceps. The sequence continues at coordinate 2,207,570 of NW_027185887.1, read as the reverse complement.
ATCTCCAAGGACTACCCCACCCCAGGACCTGCCAATCATTCAATCAATTACAAAGTTCCTGGTCTAAATACTTCTCCACCCCTAGGCTATACCTTCATTTAGTCCACCACAAAGCCCCTCTTCTCAAATGGAGATTAGTTTCCAAACATAAGTAAAGTACCTTCATTTGTCAATCACAGAGCACAAAAAGGTCAAAAGTTCCCCACCCCTGGATCTCAATTGAATCTACCCCAGAGTTACATCAAGTTTAAACACAGCACTTAATACCCAAATGGAGGTCTTTTCTTCATCTTGACACGAGGCAAGTTCTCAGCAATCTTAGTTCCTGGGGAGACAAGGCTCAGCAAGGCCACAAGATACATTGCCAGTCCCTTCATCAATTCATCCTCTGTCTGTAGAACAGTCCTAGAACCCCTGAAAACATTAGCAAAACCTTCTCCCAGGATTTCTGTAAACATACAACCAGAAAATCCTTCTTCAGGGCTTCTGAACCAACAGAAAGGTTCCCAGACCCCTGCAACAACAGCACTGTCCTTCACCAGTGGACAGTATTCACTCTGTCTGCAGGACAGTCTCCAGACCCCTGCAACAACAGCACTGTCCTTCACCAGTGGATAGTATTCACTCTCTGTCTGCAGGACAGTCTCAGGGCTTCTTAGCCAAAAGCCAGGTTCCAGGACTTCTTCAACAACAGGACTGTCTTTCACCAGTGGACAAATCTGGCAAAACAACATCAAAACAGACAGACAAAGTACCAGCAAAACAGCCATGTCTCCTCAGTCCTTGGCAGCTCAGGGGACAGGTCTCAAAAGTCCAGGGCGATTCAAAGTGGCCCCAGCAATCCTTCTCAGTCTCTCTCTCTCCCTCCACTGAGGTGCTGCTTCCAAAAAAAGGTCTTCCGCCTCTCTCTTGTCTCTCCAAATCTACGTCACCAGCTCCTCCCAGTTTAGGACTCTCTTTTCTCATCAACAAGTCCATCCCACAGGTGGGATTAACAAGCTCTGGGTTTTAACACAATCAATTTGAAAACCAAGCCAATACAGGGGAATCTTTATGTTCCATTACTATCACAACACCCTAGAACCTCTACCCTAGACTGCAATCCAGATCCAAGCAGGTTAAAACAAAAGTGATTACCCCTCAGACTGGTTGCTTGGTCCCCCTACACTCTGCAGGCCAGGAGTTGAAGCTGCCATGTGGGGGTGGCTGCACAGCTGTGGCTCCTCAGCGGCTTCTCACCCTGGGGGCAAAAGCACACTCCCAACTACTGGTCCCAAAGTCCACACTGCACTGACCTCTCACTTTGTCCTTTGCATCTATGTTTTGATAAATCTGGAAATGGCCACAACTGCTGGTGATCTGGAGTCCCTCCAGTCCTGGCTGGGCTAAAACCTCCAGCTCACGTGGGCCTAGGCTCAGCTCCCTGAGGACTGTGCTGGCCGATTCCTGCTGGCCTGCTGGGATGTCCTCAGAGGGAGGTTAGCTTCTCTGTGTCATTTTGTGGGTTCTCTAGCTCCAAAGTTTGTTCAGAGTCCCCTTTTCCATGAATTGGGGAAGGTGGAAGCTGGAGCCTCCTGGAGGTTATGTTTTTACTCTGCCGTCTTGACTCCACCCCCTAAAACACATTTTTTAAAATAATGTTTGATGGTGGCAATTTTTTGTAGTTTGAGCATGGTTTATATTTTTGGGAAAGTCCCAAGGATTATTTGGAAGTAAGTCATATAAAAGGATTTTGTAAAAATTTCCACATTTCTTTTCTGCCATCCCTCCCCGCCTTCCTCACCCCTCCCCCAGATTAAGGGTGGCTAGGGTAAGGTTTTCAGGCAACCTCAAATTTGAATGGATGGTTACTTGGTTAGAGTTATTACAGCAACTCCCAAGGTGCTTACTTTCAAGTGAGTACAACAGAATTATAAAAGCTCAAGTACATCTTTAAACATCAGTCTCACAATAAAATATATTATTTTTTATCCAGTGATGCCTTATATATCTAAACAAAGTGGTTCCTTAATCATGTATTATTTCATATGTGGACAAGAGTAACACAATATAGATAGGGAGGCATGAGTTGAGAGCTACATCACAGAGGGAATAGCCACATTAATGATGCCACAGATTTGTTGGAGTACCAAGATGTCTTCTTAGTGATGTGGTCAGCTCTTTTCATGTAGAGAATATGTCTTATACATTTCTCATAGTACCTTTCATTTTGGAAGGCATGTAGGTATTTACTAGCCTGCTTATTACCTTTGTTGATTGCTTAATGGATTGGCATGTATTATAATACTCAATAGCTTTTTTTAAACATTAAGATACATCATTTCTCAATAGCCTCTATAAACTATATCTCTCAAGCATTGTGAAGAAAAAAGCTGGATCCCTGTACTTATGTACCCTACAAAAAGTGTGGCAATTTCACTCTTTGTCTCACCCATTCACATTTGAAATGTTAGACCTAGGAGAGTTACTGTTCACCAAATTCTTTAGTATACAGAATTATCAGAAAATGCCTACATGTCATGGGAAGTAGAATTTACTGGTATTAAATAATACGTGCATTTATTTAAAAAGCAATATTCAATGTTTTCTGTGAATCACATAGTATATTTCTTATGTAGCTTACTCCTGATTTCACTGATGAAGATGATTCCCTGACTGTTTTCTAATCCATCTATATCTATGCTAGCCATATGCTAATATTGAACCACAAATTTAAATGGGAGAAAATCATCCAATACCTGAGTTGAAGGATCTCAGAAGTCTTCTAATTCAATTGAGATCTCAACAGGAATGACTGAATAAGAGTCCTTCAGCCTCTGCTTGAAGGCCCTCCAATGTAGCCTGGGAGTAAAAGACTTTGATAACCAGGGTTATGGGAGTTTAACAGCAATACTAACTATCCCAATTGAAAATACTCACTAGTTTAATGAAAAAGCTTGGTCATTTCCTTCAATTCACTTTTGGTCAAATACATTTAGGGGACAGCTACCTACATAAAATCAGCATGAAGATTTTCACCACAAATGATCATAAGATTATAGATTTAAAGATTAAAGGGACCAATAATAAAAAAATAAAAATGGAGCAGCTAGGTGGCACAGTGAATAGGGCACTGGCCCTGGAGTCAGGAGGACCTGAGTTCAAATCTGGCCTCAGACACTTAACACTTACTAGCCATGTGACCTTGGGCAAGTCACTTAACCCAATTGCCCCTCCAAAAAATAAAAATAAAAGATTAAAGGGACCTTACAGGTCATTGAGTTCAACCAATCCCCTCATTTTACAGATGAAGAAACTGAGGCCTTAGGAGTTTAAATGACTTGGTAGGGTCACACAGCTATTGTCTATGGAGAGATTTAAAACTCAGGTTTTTATGGTTCTAAATACAGATGTCTCGTGGTTAGAACAGTAGACTTGGGGCAAGAAAGGCCTAAATTTGAATCTTGCTTCAAATTCTTATTAGCTATGCAACTTTGGGCAAGTCATGTAAAATCTCTCAGCCTCAATTTCCTTTTCTGCATAAAAGGGGAGAATATTAGCACCCACCTCCCAATGCTTCTGTAAGAGTCAAGTGAGATAACAAATGTAAAGCATTCCACAAAGCTTAAGTTATCATATTATTACTATTACTGCACACTATTTAAATATAATACCTGAGTATTATGGGAGATTGAGTGCTGTATTTATATAGCCATCTTCTATGTCTGTTTAGAATATTTCAAAGGGAGAGATCTTTCCAAGTTTCCAAAGCTGTACAAGCCATTAGTAATACCCATTAACCAATTCATAATTTCTTTTTAAAAATAAATATTTTTTTCAAATACCAAGCACTTAGTTTTTTTTCACTTCTCCTCCCCCCATCTGAAAAAGAAAGAATGAAATACAGAACCCTTGCATCATATAAGCATAGTCAAGCAAAACAAATTCCCATATTAGCCACATTTGAAAATGTTTCTCATTCTGCACATTATTGGTCCACCACCTTTCTCCCTTGTGGTAGGTAGCATACTTCATCACTAGTCCTTTGGAATCATAGTTGATAATCATGTTAATCAGATTTCTTATTTTTTTTTTCTGAATTGGTTAAAGAGTATGTATAGACAGTCCTCATGGGAAGAAATCTTAACCATCTACAGTCATATAAAAAAATGCTCCAAATCACTAATGATTAGAGAAATGCAAATAAAAATAATATTGAGGCTCTACTTCCCACCCATATGATTGGCACAGATGATCAAAAAAGAAAATGAAAAAATTCAGAGAGGGTATGGTAAAACAGGCACATTAGAATACTATGGAAATTTTGCAAAAGCAATTTGAAATTATGTCTCAAAAGTTACTAAACTGTGTGTGCTCTCTGACCTAGACATTAATCAATTATAATAGAAATAAGTTTGCATTGGTTGAACAATTTTTCACTAAGTCATTCTTAATTAAGAAAAATAATATTTTACTAGCATATTTAATTCAATTAGAAATTAAATCTAAGTTCCTTGAGGGGAAAAAACATTTTTAAGCCTTTTCTTTTTTATCCCCAGCCATCAAAGGAGCTCCTGGCTCATAGTAAGTGTTAATAAATTATTGTTGATTGCTTATTGCATAAAGAACCTTCTAGATGGATAGAGATAATAGATGGATAGAGATAGATTGGAAAGAGATAGATAGATAGATAGATAGATAGATAGATAGATAGATAGATAGAT
>NW_027185887.1:2179058-2202857 GCF_028583685.1 Petaurus breviceps papuanus | reverse complement strand
GATAGATAGATAGATAGATAGATAGATAGATAGATAGATAGATAGATCATAGAAGATTTATTCAAGAATTACTATATACCAGGAAAAATGCTAAGCTCTGGTGATAGAATTAGAGGCAAGTCAATTAGTTCTGGTTCTCAAGGGACTTATGGTCCAATGGGGGAAGACAATGCCTAAAAGACAACTGGAAAATGAAGCAGCCTAGAGAGGGTATATGAGGACAACTATGCTGGTAAGGAGAAAAAAGGGTCAGCACAGGGGGTCCAGGAATGAGTGAAGTGAACTGTGGATGAGGTCCTAAAATGGTCTGGGGAAAGGAAATCACTAGTCAGGAGAGGTGGACTTCTCTATTTTGTGCAAGGTATACTGTATCAGGTGCAGGGATATGGGAGCAGTCCTTTACCTAAAATTGCTTAGATTTCTACTTTAAAATTAAGTACAGAGCTATGCTTCTGTTTAGGACACATGTTGCATTTACATAGCTATGGGCCATGTTTATATAGGCATAGCATGCTTGGACTGATCTCCCCTGTATTTTAAGACTCCAGATATAGGAGCTTGTGTTTGTGCTTGTGTTTGTGTTTGTAAGGAGTAGGAGTAGGGACAAATCCTACCTCAATGGACTCCAATTTCCTTTTCAATTGTCAAAGAGGGGAGAGGTTTCTGTCTGGGGCCCAGATCTTTCACTTGGCTAGTATTTCAACAATTTCTTTAAGTATACACTAAATTGATTTTTCTTTCTTTCTCTCAGCACCAATGATACATTTTCTACTTGGTCTTGATGTAATTTTGAATGATGGAAAACTGCCCCTTGTCCCCCTGCCCCTCCAAAAAAAGAAATAAACTAAGTCTTTGAAGGACTCTTATTTGAAAATCCATCTAGTGGGGTAAGGGAATAGAACAACTTATTTGGCCATTTATAATTAAATAATGCTTTCCTAGTGCCGCTTGTGCCTTTTAAAAGTTATGTTTTCCTTTTTTTGCTTTCACTTTTGTTTTTGTATCCTTCCAAACTCATCCTATTTCTCTAGCCTGTTTCTTAATGACCTGCTCTGATTTCCCCTTATCCTGGCATTCTAATTTGCATTTCAGATCTCTAGATAGTTCTTATCTAATTAAGCATCATCTAATAGAGCTATGCAACTTCTACTATAAAATGTTCCTAGGGTGAACCCAGGTCACAGATGTGATCCTATGCAATGTCAATTACCATATGAAAAAGAAGCATTATTAGGCCTTGAAAGCCACATTTGAGGAAGAACAAAAACTTAAGTTCATCTAGTTAACTAGATTGTAAAGAAGAGAATAAAAGCTTTAGATCATCTTTGGATATTTTAGGCTCTTTGTCAATTAATCTTTTGGCCAGGCTTGGTAACTACTCATACATGAAAATAAGGGGAAGACAATAGTAGGGATGGGTGTAACCACTTGTTGTCACAGGCTCATAATAACACATGGCTAGTTCATGGCAAGTTATTATGTCACAAATAATGAGTCTCTTGGTGCCCAAGAACAAAGTGACAGTAGCTAATGAGGCAGAACAGTGTATGTTATGAAGCAATGACATTTTTTTGAAGTCAGCAATCTGAGGTAGAGATCAATAAGTGTTTTTCAGGGCTAATTCACTGGTCATCATTACTGACAAGCTATTAGGGTTAGAGATGAGTTCAGGGGGTTCAGAAGTGAGGCTTAATCTAGATAAGTATTAGAGACTTCGGATATTTATTTTAATAATCCAGAACAATTCAGTATTAATTCTAAACATTTTTTCCCTAATTATACCCCTCCCCTTTCAATAAATTAACATGGTCCTTAACCACTGGAAATTGAATTCGTCTTTACTCTTAGAACCAAGGTAACCTTTTCTACATTTGTTTTCTCATACATCCTAATCTTCACCCAAACTTACTTAATTATGTATTCTGAGCAGACACTTCGTATACCCACATCCATATGTATTTCAGTATCCAGTTATTTCTAGTTAATATGAAGGAATGATGACCTTAACATTCCCTTCCCATTGGTCAGAAGTACTATGTTATAATAGGGGATGGCATGTGAGTAAACCAGCAAAGAATCAAATATTTGGTTATTTGGTTTCTCATCTTGACTCTGCTATGACTTACAGTATGACACAGAATAAGCCTTTTCACTTCTGTGCACCTTAGTTTATCTGTCTACAAATAAAATATAATATTATTTGTTTTATCATTAGTTGGTAGAGATATCACGAGGACTTATGAGACAGTGTGTTAATACATTACAATGTTTGCTTTCAAATGTAACTCTGATGTCCCTTAGACATTGACCACTTAAATCTGTACCCAGCTTTAAGATATTCATTAGGCCTTCTCCTTTATGAGACTGACATGTGGCTCCATGGAATAGACTTTGGTCCTTGGCCTCTATGTTGGTTTCCTTTTCTAGCCAACCAACTTCTACTCAAAATATTATTTCATCTTTTGTTTTGAAATATGACCTCTTAAAGCATCAATCAAGGAAGAGACTTGGCTGGGTAGACATCATTATGTTGAGGAACCACAAAAAGCATTGGTAGGTGTGAGGGGATCAGTCAATCAATCAACAAGCATTGAAGAAATGCCTACTATGTGCCAGGTACTCTTCTAAGCAATGCAGAATATCAATTCTTCTCTAATGATCAGAGTTCTTCCTTGGCCCCCAAATATTGTGGGGACATGGCAGTCTTATAGAAAGATATTTGTAGGGATAACCTCTGTTTGAAATATACTCAAAAACATGAGCGATAAATGTATAAAACCATAATTGTTGCATATGTGCATGCACAAGAATGAAACTGGAAAAAAGTAAACAAAAATATGCACAAAAAGCATTGGGAGGATGGTCAATCACTCCATCAGCAAACACTGAATAAATGCTTACTTTGTATCAGGCACTTTTATAGACAATGTAGTACAAAGATTTTTCCCTGGTGAACTGAGTTTTCCCTCACTCCCCAAACATTGTGGAAACATATCAGCCCAATGAAAAGTCTCCAATCCCTACACAATTTATAATCACAATATTTGAGAAGCCCACTTATTTTTGACTGAAATGTAGTCAAGAATATACCTGGTGAATGTATAAAGCCATAATTAGAGTATATATACATGTATAGAAATGAGGGTGACAAGTAGACAACAATCAAGAAGATGCAGATAATATTTCCATTACTGGGGTTGTTTTAAATAAACTCTTTTCACAATCCAGGTGAGTGAAGTCACTACATTTGTATTCTATTGACACCATACTGGTGGTTTTTGAAGAAGAAAGAGAAATGACATTAAAGTAAAGAATGATTGGGAAAAAAATAGAGTATGCAAGTAGAAACAGAAGAAGCCCAGGCTGCAAGTGAAACAATTACAGGAGTTTAATGGATTGATTTCCAGGATTATCCTTAGGAGGAGATGGCAGTGTGTGGGGAAAAACTTGTGTTCTATGCTTATTAGAAATGAGGAAATGACTACAGACCCATAGATCTACTTTCTTATCTATGTAAAATTGTTTATAAGAATAATCTACACATACATTAAACATACTCTTGATGAAAATATTATATGGAAACAAGAAGACTTTTGTAAGCAATGTTCTACAGTAGGTCATACGTTTACCATTACAAAATGGACTCGAATATGAAGAGGAAAAAATACCAGAATCCCATTGTACTTATCTGTTTTGACAATTAAAAAACTATTTGATTTTGTAAAGAAAGTATTCCCTTAAAGGTTCTTCTTCAACAAAGTGTTGGCCATGAACATTTATTAATTATACAAGATTCTTTGAGAGATATAAAAGAAGAAGATAAGATTTTACTCAATGACTCTCTAAATATTCGTTATCAAGTTGGGCATAAAACTTGAAGATACATGTTCACCAGCATTGTTATGAAATCCAAATCAAAGAGAGGCTCCTAATGGGAGATTAGTTTGCCCCCACTGGTCCTGTTTGTGGGGGACATTTTAGTGATTTCATCAGGTCCTTGGAATACTATATAACAAATTAAATCTATAATAATTTAAAACAATTTGCCTAATGCATTCCAGAAAAAAAATGAATGAGTGAAGAATCAAGGAATTTCTGTTGCTCAATTTATTATATGCATTTGAATGAGTAGCCTATAGAGGTTATGCATCAGCATTTTTTTTTTAACACACCCTCTGAATAGACAATGAATTAGGCCTGGGATTGAACAGGAGGAGAACAGACTGGGTTTCCCTTAAGAAGTTGCAAAGTTCTTTTAATGACCCCAAGCTTCTGGCTGAAACAAAGATACATTTTTCAACCACTGGTATCCTTCTTTTTAGGTTATATGCTTGCAAATCATTGAACACAATAGTCTTGAGGATTATACAGAGGGTAAAGGAAGGCCCATTGGGATGAGGAGTTATGCATAAACTATAACATATTAAATACAAGGAATTTCAAAGGAGAAGTACTGTTTAAAAATGTCATAAAAATATCTATGATCAAAGAAGGAAAAGATGGATTGTCACAAGGAGAGAAAAAGATAATTATTGGAAGACTTTCCTATTCCACTGGTATCCTCATAACATTAGCGAATTTTGAAGAAGGCTTCCAACATGTTGAATGTGCTGAATTTATGGAAGGACGTGGACAGATATGAATAGGACAAGATCTGTGTCTTAAAGGGAATATCCAAATTGATCAATGAATCAATTAATGAATATTTATAAATAAAATAAACATTGATGAGATTACTAATCAATTCAAATTTAGCAGAGGTGACTGCTTGGTTCTCTGATAAGCTACTTCTTTTAAATTTAAGATATCAAGTCTCAAGTAAAGTTCTATTGTTATGCTTGTCTTTCTTTGTTCTTTAAAATTTAAGAGTAAAACATAATAGTTTTACAAGAAGAAGACAGGGACTACAATTCTGATCTAAAAGATAGAGAAGGCATACCAAAGTATGTACCACTACTTGGAAACTTTTGTAGAGTTATGGGAGAAAAGCCTATCGAAAGGATTAAAAATTGTTCAATTGTGTCCATTTTTCTTGGGTCCATTATTTATAAACTGAAACAACCAGAGTGTATTTGTTTAGTTCTGGTTAGAAGTAAGGTAGAGGAAGGGGAAGGCAGTGGTTGAGATCTCAATACTAGGACAGAAAAACCAGAGAGTGCAAGAATGGGTAGTTTTCTATGGTCTTTATTTAAGACAACAACTATTTTAAATGACTAATTTAGTCTAAAAAATGGTGGGAATTTTTGGAGAAGATTTCCCTTTAGTTTCTTGAACCGTAAAATGAGGATTTTAATGTGTTCTGGCCTGATGAGGTGCTGTAAGGATTAAGTATTAATGTTAGTAAGGCACTTTAAAGATGAAAAGGGCTCAGTATCACAGTTATTGATTTGCTGACTCTCTGGCATTGTTCCTGAAACTATATCCTTAAGGCAATTCTTCTGGGAGTGATGACTATTGGTTCTGATCTAGGATGTTTCTCACTCAGAAGCTCTTTCCCAAAAGTCAACAGTTCAATAGTTTCCATCTTATTAGAACTGGTATTCATTAGAGGAAATCTAAGGCCTCCAAGTTATAATGGGAGACATTTGAGGTGATGATTTAAAGATAAAATAAGATTCAGAGAAAAATCTGGCAGGACAGAGAAGCCAGATATTGTTGATAGAAAAGGTGATTGAACATAATCTACTGTGGAAGTTCCTTTTGCACTAATAGTAATAAAACATTGACTTTTAAGAAATGAATGGAAAGGAGAATATCCTCTTCTAAGAAATCTGGTAAAATTGCTCAGTTTTTTCATTTTCTATAAGATTCAAAGATGTTTAAAAAATAGAAAAAATAATACTTCCAAAATGGTAGACATTTTTGAATATGTGATTCCAAAAAAAATTGGATAGTTATTTAAAGAGAAAATAAAATATATTCAACTTTTGACTACATGTGGAAGCATTAAGATGATGATTTGGCCTTCCCTGGGTATAAAAGGGCAGGACATGATAGACCATATGGTCTTCTCCTGACCTTTAATGTTCCCATGTAACGCTGTATTAACAAGGCAACAGACAGACTAAGGAGATAATGCCATCTGGTGCCACAGAGATATGAAGCAGGATAATCTATTAGATAGATAATAAATGAAAGGCTGTTGAAATTATACCTGACTGCCTATGAACTATAAAAAACCATTTATGGGAACTTGATTTTGACACTGAGTTAATTGTGACTAGAAAAAATGCATTGATGACATTTGCTAAAACTTCTGTTATAAAAATAAATGATCAAAACTCCTAGTTGGATCCTTATTTATGAAAGTGAAAAATAAAAGTGAATTACCTATCAACCCACCCTTTGAGAGACTGTGAGATTGGCGGGGGGGGGGGAGTGGAGGGAGGAGCAGCGATTCATCCATGTTCCATATTCATCATGTTATTGACTAGATATTGAAATATGTTAAGCAACCCAAATGTAATGAAAGGAAACAACTTACCTTACGTGGAATTATATCATTACCCTTTTCTCTGTAGATTTTCCCCAAGCAGAAAGCCGAGGCTCAGTAAGGTTTTTTGCCTTCAACCTAAGACAAGCCATCACTACTAGGAGTGTTTAAAGTTGTTTCACAACATATATGTGAGAAAAGGGAAGATAACTGCGTTATTAAGGACATACCATTGTTTCAGCTTATATACAACCAGTATTTCTTTCTTTGCAATGTTCTACAAACAAGAATGAAAGATTCAGGAAAAAACAAAAAACTTTTTGGAAATCCCAGGTGTGTTTACTTTATTATCTAAGCAAGTTAACATAGCAAAGGCTCAAGGGAACAGTGATGATAAAGCATGTGCTGACTCATGCTTGGCATTCTTGCATACATGCAAATGTGCATATGGACATACAGACACACGCAGATACAGATACACATGCGCACATGTGCACACACACATACTCTTGAACAGATTTTTCTGATTCCTATTAATATTCCTAAATTACTGTATTCATCCAATTATAGTCCTCTGGGGTCACATTTCATTTTCTGAAAACTTGTAACAGGTCACTAAAATTGATGAAAAGATATGAGTTTCCAGGCAACTATTGTGCTCTTGGATTCATATAGAAAACACTCGTGTGGAACAATTTTACTGGCTAGCAAATGTTCTAAATGATATGTCTCAAACTGGAGGCCATATAAGTTTTGCCTCAGAGTTAGTGACTTTCTCAATCTTTATTAGCTGGTTCTTTCCAAATGAAAGGGGTTTTGGCATATATGTTACTACCATTAGGAGTTTTGGTTTTAGATGAATGCAAAAGGGAAAGAATGCTAAATTAGAACTCAAGACACCTGGGTCCTACTTCAGGCATACACTAGTCATTCATAGGCCAAATGATCTTGAACTGGTAATTTCAACTCTAATTGAGCTTCAGTTTTCTCACTTATGAAATGAACTGGTGGGTTATATGATCTCTAAAGGTCCTTCTAAAACAATTGTAGCAATAAAATATAAAAAAGATAGGCCTCTGTGGGAGGGTAGGGGTGGGTAAACATATCATCCCATTGGTCTTATGCAATGATATTTTTCAAATATAAACTCACTGGGCTTTTGGACACTGGCAGCATGGTCTAGCTAATAGATAATAAACTCAAAGGATCTATTAGCCAGTCTATCAGCCGCCATAAAGAAAAATGTTCTAAATCAGTAATAATTAGAGAAATACAAATTGAAGCAACTCTAAGCTTTCATTTCACACTACTCAGATTGGTAAAAAAAAAGAGTGAAAAATATTGCAGGACTGCAAGAAAACAAACACTTTTAACGTACTATTGGTGGTGCTGTAAATTGATAGCGTCATTCTGGATAGCAATTTAGAACTATGCCTCCAAATTTACTAAACTAAACTAAACCCTCTGACCAAGTTATAGCACTACTAAGACTATAGCCCCAAAGAGATGAAATAAAGAGGAAAAAAAACCCACAACAAAATTATTTATAGAAACTCTTTTCATAGTAGCCAAGAACTAGACATTAAAGGAATACTCACTAACTAGGAATTGGATAAGCAAACTATATAAATATATAACAATAAACAAATTCTGATAAATGAATATAATACTATTGTACCATAAGATGACAAGATAGGTGGTTTCAAAGGAAACTGGTGAAGAAATTCTATGACCTGATGCAGCATGAAGTGAGAAAAGCTAAGAGAACAATTTAAATAATGACAACAACATTACAAGGAAGAACAACATAAGGCTTCTAGTCTTATGCAATGGTAAACCTTGAGTCCAGAGGACTGAAGATGAAATATGCCATCTACTTTTTGCCAGAGAGTAAAATCACCAAATAATTATTAAGCACCTACCATGTGCCAGGAACTATATTAAGCATTGGAGATACAAATAAAAAAAAAAAAACCTTCCCTCAAAGAGCTCACAATCTAAAGGGCAGATACTATTCAGACAACTATATACAAACAAAATGCATACAGGACAAATTGGAGATGATCCCAGAGTGAAGATACTATGAAAGAGGTGATGAACCCAAAAATTGTAGAACGATATACATTTTTAGACAGGTATAATTGTGTAAATTTGTTTTGTTCCATATTGCTTATGAGGTTTCTCTTTTTCTTTCTTTTTTTAATATTCAGTGGAGAGGAGGTGATACAGTAGGAAGGAAAGATAATATGTACTTATGGAAGCTTCAAAAATAAAAAGAGAAACATAATATAAACTTTTAAAAGAGACTATTAGATTTCAAGGGCCCTTTGAAGTTTTATTCCCTAATGGGAAGTATTCCCACTAAAGGGAATTTTAAGTTTCACTTCTGTGAAGAGAAACATGTCCAAATAGTCTACTGGTTTCCAGTTAAAGCTTTACCACTATAAGCCCTCATCCATGAGCAAATAATTTAACTCACTATGTCTCAGTTTCTGCATCTGTTAAGTGGGTATAAGAAGGTATGTTTTATTAGTTGTCATAAAGATAGAATGTTCAAATGAGAGAATGTATTTAGAAGCTCCTTGTAAACCATAAACTATTATGGAAATGTAAGGCTTTATTATGAAGGCTGCTGTCATTTTTATTCCTAGTTTCATTCTAGAATAATATATATTTCCAAGGTTTCCTGGAAGGAACCTGCCTGCCACATATTCCTTCAACCTTTAGATGCAATCTTGGCTGGGTACAAAACCCCTAAAAATTTCCCAAACCAATTCTATCAATTATAATCTGGATATTCAGGATAACTTGGATACTTCCAGAGCTGCCAGATATCTATACTGCCAGGTCAGAGATACTCCATAACCAGGATGTTCACATTGGAGCATATATCATTATTTTACTCTATATTTTACCCATGGTATTCAGTACAAGTTCATTTGATTTTTCAACAGCTCCCTGAGGGTTACTAATTTCTTGAAAAAACTGCTAAGAAGACACTTGGAATATTTTATGTTCATAAAAATTTCTTTTTCCTACTAGGGAAGATTACTGTGTAGGTCTCACCTAATTGTTCTTCACAGTAGGGATAAATTTGAGTGATACTGTCAATTTTCACGTAACAATAAGACATATGGGTGTATAGGGTGTTCAGGAGGACTAGCACCTCTTGTGTGAGGGCTTTCAGGATGTTTTTAGGGTTGTTCATCTATCTTTGGTGTTCACCTAATTCACTTAACTCTCCCCTGTAGCTCCATATTACAGTTTCTACTGTAATATATGTAGCCACCATATCCCAGCAAAGCTATCTTGGGTAAACAGGCTAAACCAGGTTGAGGGTAACCACCAGATCTCAAACCTGTTGGTGAGTTAGTGGGATGTCTACCCCAAGCATATGAAGATTTCCCCCAGTGAAATGGACACTCTGCTCTCCTGACCATGAAGGAGGTTGAAATAGACACTGTGAATCTTGGTTAGGCAGTGAAGATACCAAGATAATGCCCTACATTCCAAACCATTACCAGTCATCTTGACTTTGGTCTTGCCACTGGATTTTGATGGCTCAGGAAGAGAGAGTGAGGTTGATGACTTTGTGCAACTCTACCTCATTTAAATTTCATTTAAACACAAGTCAATACATTAACCTGTGATGTTGTTAATTTTCTTCAAAAATGAGGGACAAACAATAACCAGCAGCAATAAGACAGAACCAGAGAGAGGTTAAATGAATTGTCTCCGGAAACAATGAGGTGGTACCATTTTTGGCATTAGCACTCCTACTCTGACTTTAAAATGTTTCTTCAGAAATTGCATAATGGAAAAGACCTTGTAGTCAATATTTAGTCCACAAGAATCATTCTCTGTACTACATTAAATGTCACTTACTCTATCTGAATATCAGTATGCCAATTTATAAAATGGGTATAATCCTACTATAACCCATCTAAACCTTAAGGTAATGTGGTATGGCAGGAAGTGTACTGGTTGGTGATGAGAGTTCTTAAGTTTAAATCTTGGCTCTGCTATTTACTGTCTTGTGACTTGAGGCAAATCACATAATCTCTCTGAGCTTTGCTCTCCTCATTTGTAATATATGGAAGGTTGGATTAGATAATCTCTAAGTGTCCCTCCTAACTTCAAATCCTATGACATTGTGGAGACTGATTTGATTTTTTTAAGTAAAAATGCTTTTAAAACATTTAGGCCCCTTGGAGAGAGTTACTATATAAATTCAAGGCATTATTTTGATTAGTATTCATAAAAGATCAAAGACTTCCTCTTTTGTGATTCAATGAGATAGGGAAATAAATTGACAGTATTTGAACAGTTAAGGGAGATATGGAACACCATTGCAAGGATCTGACAAATGTGTATTTCTTGTTAAACCACTTATGGATCTGGGGGTTGGAATTTTTCAAATGATGACAGAAATGTATTGTGAAATGGATTCATTTATATACATCTATAAGACATTAAATAAAGATTGATCAGGGGAGTTCTGTGATTGGGTTGGTGAGGTGACAGATCATAAATTATTGTCAGGAACCAGGAACACATTATGGTCACCCCCAGTGGTAAAATGTTTAGAAGAAACAGGTAGCTCTGTGACCGGATATCCCGGTACTGGTTTTGCCTCCAAGAGACCTATGTAGTTGGGACTTATGTGGACAGAGGCATTGTAAGAACTACCCCTTTTCACCTGTGTAGGTAAAAAGGCTGATTTTTTAAATTCTCTTTTTAGAAGATTGGTAAATTAGAACATTCCAGAGAAGGGAGAATGGATTTGAAACCAGGTAATATGAAGAGCAATGGAAGGAAATACATCTTTCCATCTTAGAAAAGACCTAGAGGGAACACAGGACATTTTTCAAATTACATTTTTAGGATGGTGAAAGTGTGATCCCTCTGTAGGGTAAGATGTTGGCTTAGATCACATTTAAGATGCCTCCTAAATCTTAAACTTCTATGATAAACAAATGGCAGATAGGTAGACATAATTTAAAGAACCAACTCCAAAGAAATGGAGTCAAGATGGCAGAGTGGAGAAACATTCAGTTGAGATCTCCAAATTCCCCACCGAAGAACTCTAAAATAATGCCTCAAATAGAATTATGGAGTCACAGAATCAACAAAAGTTCAGGTGAAACAATTTTCCAGTCCATTTCTACTGGTACCTCACCAATGAGGGCATTCAGTACCTCTGGGATTACCTTCACCTTCCTCCTGAGATTGTGCCTGCCACGCTCTCAAGAAGTTGTCCTGAGACAGGAAGGCCAAGGCCCAAAGGTCTGGAGGGTAAGCGACCTGCCTGACTTGCTCGGGGTGAAGCTGACAAAGACACATACAGACGAAATGCTGCTCCTCCTGGTGTTGACAAGAAGGCCAAGGCTGGAGCTGGATCAGCAACAGAATTCCAATTTAGAGGTGGATTTGGTCGTGGACGTGGTCAACCTCCTCAATAAAACCTGTAGAGATATGTGTCATATTGAATAAAATTTGGGAAAAAATAAAAAAAAAGGTTTAAGATGTTTAATTTTGAATAAATAGATGTCACCAACTAAATATATTGAAAACTCCAGAATAGAGAAGAGCTGTTATCTTGGGGGCTTTTCCAGAATACTGAAACCTCATTTCCTTGCATCAGATAAAGGAAATTCCACACAGGATGCAGGGTCCTGTGCTACTCCACTTTTATGTAATGCTTTTGTTTAATAGTTTTACTTGATGAGTTAGATGAAGGTCTGGAGTGCCTTGTATCTCTGGGAGCAGCAGTCACAGTAGCCCTTCTTCTTGTTCTCTTGGAGGTGGAGCTGTGCGGGAGGAAGGGGGGGGGCAGCACCCTTCATTGGCATTCATCCAGCCCAAAAAAAGAGCTCAGCAGGAAAAATCTGTCTCACTGGGTTGGTGTTGGACAGGTGACAGGGCAAACCTGGCAGAGCAGGCCATGTTGAAGTGCCAGCAGCAAGCCTTGGAGGTAGCGGCAATGGCAGCAGCAGTAGCTTCAGGATCTTTCAACCCATGGACAATGTAGGGTTAAAAAAACTGGTTGGAAGGAGATTGCAGGGGATCCTTTACTGGAGATGAGTTCAGGATTCTGTTGCATTGCTCATATGGAGTTTCCAGTCCCAGTCCCATCCCTGGGGTCAAAAGGAATGATAGGACTTACAGTCTCATGGGAGCAGGGACTAACCCATATTTCCAGGGCAGAGAGTAGTGTTTACGGTCACTGACAGGGGAGTAGGGACCCTGGTCTCAATTCTAAGGCCTCTGAGGGCACTAGTAATTGTGGATTAAAGATAGTGAGGGACATGGTCACAATCTCAGAGTCAGGAGGTAGCTACAAGGTCTGTGCCTGGATAAAGACCAAAGCACTGGATAAGAGAGCAGTAACCACAGCTCTCCTTAGATCATACCACCTTGGGAACACCAAAAACCCACAAACCTCCAGAGCTATCTCTGAAAACAGCAGCAAGAAAGGCCTAAAACTTAGGACAATAGATTTGGCTAAATGGGGTTGAGGGTGGGGAGTAGGGGGAATCAGGAAGGTTCTAAACCTCACTGAAGAAAATAAAATTAGAATTGGGAAAGTGGAAGCTAATGACTCCATGAGACATCAAGAAACAATAAAACAAATCAAAAGAATTTAAAAAATAGAAAAAAGGTGAAATATATAATTGGAAAAACAATTGACACAGAAAATAGATCAAGGAGAGACAATTTAAGAATTACTGAACTACCTGAAACCCATGAACAAAAAGCACCTAGACTATGTCTTTCAAGAAATTATCAAGGTAAACTCTTCTGATACCCTAGAACCAGAGGGTAAAATAGGAATTGAAATCCACTGATCACAATCTGAGAGAGATCCCAAAATGAAAACTCCCAGGAATATTACAACTAAATTCAAGAGTTCCTAGATCAAAAAGAAAATATTGTAAGCTATAGAGTACTGGCCCTGGAGTCAGGAGGACCTGAGTTCAAATTCAGCCTCAGACATTTAACACTTACTAACCATGTGACCTTGAGCAAGTCACTTAACCCTAATTGCCCTGCCTTCTCCACTCCAAAAAGCAAAAAATAAAATAAAAGCAAAATAAAAGGCAATATTTTAAGCAGTTAGAAAGAAACAATTAAATACTGTGAATCACACAAGATTCAGCAGCTTCCATCTTAAAGGATCAGAGGACTTAGAACATGATATCCCAGAAGGCAAAGGAGTTAGTTTACAACCAAGAATCACTTACCCAGCAAGACTGAGTTCAATCTTTTAGGGGAAAATGGATATTTAACTAAATAGAGGAGTTTTAAGTATTCCTGATGAAAAGACCAACATTGAATAGAAAATTTAACTTTCAAATACAAGATTTAAGAGAAGCATATAAAGGTAAACAGGAAAGAAAAGTCAGAAGGGAATTAAAATGGTTAAAATGTTTGCATTCCTATATGGGAAGATAATAGCTTTATTATTATTAGTGAAGGTAGAAGGAGTGTACATAGAGAAAGGGCAGAGGTGTGAGTTGAGTATGATGGAATGATTAAAAAAATTTAAAAAATGCATACACTGGTAAAAGGGGGAAGGGTGAGAAAGGATGGGGAAAATTATCTCACATAAAAAAGGTATAAAAGGAAGAGCTTTTACAATGGAGCAGAGGGTGGGGTGGTTGAATGTTTGAACCTTGAAACTTACAAAAAAGGAATAACATATACATTCATTTTGGTATAGAAATCTATCTTACCCTAAAGGGAAGTAGGAGGGCAAGGGAATAAGAGAAAGGGAAAGGGATTGATTGAAATGAGAGCAGAGTAAGGGAGGTAGTGATGAAGAGAAAAATAGAATTTTAAGGAGGGAAAATGTAAAAAGAGAGAAAAAATGATAAACAGGGAAAAGTAGGATGCAGGTAAATACACAGTTAACTATTATAATTGTGAATGTGAATGGCATTAACTTACCCATAAAATGGAAGTGGATAACAGAATGAATTAAAAATCAGAATTCAACAATATGTTGTTTAGAAGAAACATACTTGTAACATAGAGAGTTACATATAGAGTAATAATAAAGGAATGAAGCAAACTCTATTATACTTCAGCTGAGATTTTAAAAAAGAAGTAGGAGTAGCAATCATGATCTCAGACAAAGCAAAAGCAAAAATAGAACTAAACAAAAGAGATAAGCAGGAAAATTACATTTGGTGGAAAAGTACCATAGAAAATGATAAAAAAAAATTGAATGGGAATGGAAAGGAGCATCTTTTTTTCACAGCTGTGCATGACATTTTCACAAAATTGGCATGTATTAGAGCATAAAAACCTCACAATCAAATGGAGAAAAAAATATTAAATACATCCTTTTCAATCCATAATGCAAAAAAGAAAATTATATTCAATAAAGGACCATTGAAACAGACTGAAAATTAAGTGGAAACTAAATAATCTAATCCTAAAGAGTGAGTTAAAGAACAAATCACAGACACAATCAATAGTTTCATTAAAGATAATGACAACAGTGAAGCAACAAACTAAAATTTATGTGATATAGCCAAAACAGTACTTAGAGGAAATTTTATATCTCTAAATGTGTACATCAATAAAAGAGAAAGAACAGATCAATAAATTGAATTGTAACTAAAAAACTAGAAAAAGAACAAATTAAAATTCCCAATTTAAACAACAAAATAGAAATTCTGAAAATTAAAGGGGAAGATTAATAAAGTTGAAAGTGATAAAATCATTGAATTAATAAAACTAGGTGCTGGCTTTGTGAAAAACAAATCAACAAGCAATAAAATAGATAAAATATTGGTTAATTTGATTTAAAAGAAAGAAAAAAAACCAAATTACTAGAATTAAAAATGAAATGGTGACTTTATCACCAATGATGTTGAAATTAAAGCAATTATTAAGAGCCATTTTGCCCAATTATAGGCTAACAAATCTGACAATCTAAGTGAAATGGATGAATTTTTGCAAACATATAAATTGCCCAGGTTAACAAAAGAGGAAATAAATACTTAACCCTTTCTTAAAAAAAGAAATTAAGCAAGCCATCGATGAGCTCCCTAAGAAACAATTCTAAGAAACAGATGGATTCACAAGTAAATTCTTCCAAACATGTAAAGAACAATTAATTCCAACATTATATAATCTATTTGGGAAAATAATCAAAGAAGGAATTCTACCAAATTCTTTTTTTGACACAACTATGTGCTAATACCTAACCAAGAAGAGGAAAAACAGAAAAAGAAAACTATACACCAATTTCTTTAATGAATATTGATGCATAAATTTCAAATAAAATACTAGTATAGAATATGTATGTATGTATGTGTGTATGTGTGTATCTCACAAAGATCATACACAATAACTAGGTGGGATTTATACCAAGTATTTAAGACTGGTTCAGTATTAGGAAAATTATTGGCACAATTGACTATATCAAGGACAAAATCCACAAAAAACATATGATTATATCAATAGATGCAGAAAAGAAAGTTTTTGACAAAATATAATACACATTCTCATTAAAACACTAGAAAGCATGGGTATAAATGGAACTTTCCTTAAAATGGTAGATAATATCTATCTAAAATCAATAGCAAGTATTTTTTATAATAGGGATAAACTAGAAGCCTTTCCAATAACATCAGAGGTCAAGCAAGGATGCCAATTATCACCACTCTTACTCAATTTCATTTTAGAAATGTTAGCTATCATAATATAGGACAAGAAAAAGAAAATGAAGAAATTAGAATAATCAATGAGGTTACCAAATTATCTCTAAATTTAGACGATATGATGGTATATTTAGAGAATCATAAAGCATCAAATAAAATAATCATTGAAACAATTAACAACTTCAGAAATGTTGCATTATATAAAATAAATCAAATAAGTCATGAGCATTTCCATATATTATCAACAAAGTCCATCAGTAAGTGAAAGAAAAATTACATTTAAAATAACTACAGATAATCTAAAATACCTGAGAGTCTACCTGCCAAGAGAGACATAAGAGCTATATGAATACAATTATGAAATACTTTTCACACAAATGAAGTCTAAATAATGAGAAAAATATCAATTGCTACTGGGTGGGCCAAACCAACATCATAAAAGTAATAATTCTACCAAAATTAATCAATTTATTTAGTGCCACATCAATCAAAATATTGTTCAGTTCATTTTCACTTTGTGAGCCCTTTTGGGATTTTCTTGGCAAAAATACTGGAATGATTTTCCATTTCCTTCTCCAGCTCATTTTAGAGATGAGAAAACTGAGGCAAATAGGGTGAAGTGACTTGCCCGGGATTGCAAAAGTAGTAAGTCTGTATGACCAGATTTGAATTCAGGAAGATGAGTCTTCCTGACTCCAGGCCCATTACTCTATTCATTAGTCCACCTAACTGCCCATCTGTCAAATTGCTAAAAAATTATTTTTATAGAAGTGGAAAAAATAGCAAAATTCATCTTATAGACCAAAAAATCAAGAATACCAAAGGAATTAATGAAAGGAAAATGTGAAGAAAAGTGGCTTAGCAGTGCCAGATCTCAACTACAAAGCAGTAATCATCGAGAAAATTTAGTACTATCTAAGAAATAGAGTGGTGCATCAGTGGAATAGATGAAATGATCATAACAATCTTGTGTTTGGCAAATCTGAAGATTCAAGATTTTACAAGAGGAAATCATTAGGTGGCAAATATTGTTGGGAAAACTGCCAAGTACTTTTGCAAAAAGTAGGTATAAACCAACATCTCACATTGTATACCAAGATAAGGTCAAAATAGATAAATGATTTAGACATAAAAATGATATTAGAAACAAATTAAGGGAATATAGAATATTTTACCTATCAGAATTTATGAAAAAAAGAGGAGATATAGGACATTATAAGATGTAAAATACATAATTGTGATTGCATCAAATTAAAAACTTACAAAACTAATATAGCCAAGATTAGAAGGAAAGGAAGAAACTGGGGATACTTTTTTCCAGTAAGTATCTTTGTTAAAGGACTCATTTCTCAAATTTATAGAGAAATTAGGTGAATTTATAAGAATACAAGTCATTCCTCAATTGACAAATGGTCAATGAATATCAGTAAGTAATTTTCAGAATAAGAAAGCAAGTCATATGAAAAAAATTCCCTAAATCACTATTGATTAGAGAAATGCAAATTAAAACAACTCTCATATACCACCTGACACTTATCAGATTGGCTAAAATGACAGAAAAGGAAAATGACAAATATTAGAGGGGATGCAGAAAAATTAGAATAGTAATGTACTGTTTGGTGAAATTGTGAACTGATATAAAAATTCTGGAAAACAATTTGGAACTATATTCAAAGGGGTACAAAACTGTACAAATCTCTTTAGCAGTACCACCACTATCTATATCTGTACCCAAAGAAATCAAATGGTAAAGGTCCTATATGTGAAAAATATTTTTAGCATCTCTTTTTTTGATGGCAAAGAATTGGAAGTTGAAGGGATGCTTATCTATTGGGGAATGACTGAACAAGTAGTGATGCAATACAATTGACCTATAAGAAACAATGAGCAAGATCATTTTTCAGAAATTAATCTCAAAATAATTACATAAACTGATGCAAAATGAAATGAGCAGAACCAGGAGACCACTATACACAGCAACAGCAATATTGGATGATTGTCAACTGTGAATGAATTAGCTATTCTCAGTAATATAGTAATCTAAGAAAATTCCAAGGATTTATGATGAAAAATGTTTATCTACCTCCAGAGAAAGAGCTGAAGGAGTCTGAACACAGATTGGAACATACTTTTAAAAGAAAAATATTTTAGTGGATTTTGTTTGGTCTGCAATTTCTTTTGCAATGAGGCTAGTATGGAAATGTACTGCATGAGTACACATGTATAATCTATATAAAATTTCTTGCCTTTTCCAAAGATGGTGGAAGGGATGGAGAGGGGCAGAAAATATGAAACATTTTCAATTTCTATTACAATTACAATTGAATTTCAATTACAATTTTCAAATTTAAAAGAAAACATTCTAAGAATTTGAAAAATTGAAGAAAATTGAAAAAAATTGTGTAATAAAAAAGACCAATTCACAAAGCAGTCTTTCTCTTCCATATCATAGCTCCTCATCTTGGAAACTATTTGTAATTTGTTGAAAATCAAATTCAACAGAACCTGTTCTAGATCTGTTCCATTTCTCCTCAGCACAGCAAGAAGAGAATTCAGGGAGTTAATGGAGTACATAGTGTGAAGTAATTGCTTTGTTCTGTTTGAAATCAGCACTTGGTCTACATCTGAGGTGACAGGTTTAATGCTTTTCTTCTCTGGCAAATTTTGATCTGAAGAAGAATGCAAACACTTAAATTGGTGTAGTTTTCTAACTACCAATCGAGAGAGCCAACATTGGCAGATTTTCATCCCTTAACGAACAGCAGAAGAGGGATCCAGTGACACTTGCTTAGGCACAGAGTAAAGGAGGAGGAGCAAATATTTTTTATAGCTTTGATATTACACTAACATTCTTGAATCTCAACTGTATGAGCCACGTAATAATAGATAGTATTTATTTTGTGTTTTAAGGTTTGCAAAGTTTTTTTTACAGATATTGTCTCATTTGTTCCTCACAAGAATCCTAGGAGGTGAGTGCTATAATTATCCTCATTTTTACAGAGAAGGAAACTAAAGCAAACAGAAATTTGTTCAGGGTCACACAGTAAATATCTATGGTAGGATTTGAATTCAAGTCTTCTGGGCTACAAATACAACACACTATTCACTATGCCACTTATCTACTTCTCTCATCTGGTAAAGAATATTTCACCTACTATGTATGTGGTGTTGTGGTAGATGACATATATATGAAGACAATAATGAAATAATTCTCTAAGAATTGGGTTCAAGCAGCTGGGAGATATACCATGTCCATGGATAAGAATGTGCAAGGTAACTTGATGTGGGAGAGAATATTAAACCTAGAGGAAAATGGAGGAATTAGAACATAAGTTGAGGCTTTAAGAAAGCAAAAGTTTTTAAGAGATGAAGATGAGGAAATAATAAATTCTATGCATGGGAAATCAGTTGTCCAAAGGCAGAGATTTAGACGATGGAATATTGTTTTTGATTTTTTTTTTTGCTATTTGGAGGGCAATTGGGGTTAAGTGACTTGTCCAAGGTCACATGGCTAGTTTTTTTGTGTTAAGTGTCTGAGGCCAGATTTGAACTCAGGTCCTCCTGACTCCAGGGCCAGTGCTCCACTCACTGTGCCACCTAGCCACCCCAGATGGAATATTTTTTGAGGAGGAGCAAGTATGCAGATTTACTAGTTGATATAGTATTTAAAGGAGAGTATAATGAAATAAATCTGTAAAGAAAAGCTGGGTCCAGAATATGAAGGTCTTTAAATGACAAACTAAGAAATGTATATTTTATCCTAGATTCAATAGGGAGCCATGAATAACTCTTGAGCAGGGGAGAGCTATGATTACACATATGCATTATGAAGAATTTTTTTTTTTTGGCAACTGTATGGAGGATAAATTGGAGAAAAGTGAGACTGGAAGTAACTTTATCTTATTATGACAACTGATTATTACCACATCTGCTACAATGAAGGACTGGAAGATAAGGGTAACAATCAATCCATGGTACCAGTTAACTATTTAGATAAGGATAAAGGAAGCAGGGGGTATGAACACAGCCCAAGAGCTCAAGAAATTCATCAAGACACATTTTTTTTTTTTGGATGAGTTCTAAGGGCCCTTCGTGATACTGATTTATTTTTTGTTTTCTTTGTTAGGAGGGAATTCCTGACAGAAATTAAACATGTAATTTATCCACACATCATGTATATTGGGGATCTACATTTACACAAGCAATCTCTATTATAATTCCTTAAACATTTCTATTTTGACAACAGAATGGATACTCAGGTATTCTCAAGCCACTGCCATAATTTTTCCAAGAAAAAGTGCATGGCTTTTACTTCATTGATTATTTTGTTCTATTTTCATAATATAAAGATTTTTTTGCTCTCACTTATATATTGTCAGTTCAGAAAAGTTTGTTGATAAGCTGGAGAGTTTCCGCATGATGGCAAAGAGCTATGAGGTGATCAAAGTATAAGGATAATGGACATGTTTTGCCTTGGAGAATAGTAAGAACATGATGACTAACTTATATTTGAAGGGCTGTAATATGGGAGAGAGATTAGATTGTTTTTATTTCTTTCTCCATTTGTTTCTCAAGGAAAAAAATACTATTAAAAATTTCAAAAAGTTGAAAAATTTCCCAATAATTGTGCTTTAAATGGAATGGGATGCCTTGGGAAGTAGTGAATTTGACATAAGAAAGATCCAAACAAAGACTATGTAGCCTTATGTTTAGTGTGTTGTAAAAAGAATTCTTTTTCAGATATATATTGGGCTATATATCCTTCTAACTCTGAAATTCTGTTATTTGGTGACTTTTAGGATGTTTCAAAAGAGCATGAGAAAGGAGCACAGTAGAAATGGTAAATGCTCTATATAGTCATTAAAAGTGGTCTTTAAAAATGAAATGGTATATGTTATATTCAGGGAGCATATTGCAAATGGGAATGTCATAAGTGAATCTTGTTTCATTCAAGTTCAATGGATACTGAATATTATTTTTAATAGTATGAATTGGGCATATTTCAGAAGTACATATTATGCAGAGGATAGTGGTAGGGAGAAATGTCTAGAAAGTTTAAATTTTAAAAATCCTACCACCACAGCATATTTCATTAAAAGACAAAGTTTTCCAGCTACAGAAAAAAAAAACACAACAAACAAAACCAAAAAAAAAAAAAAAACAACCAACAACCACAACCTAGCTCTTGGAACACTTTGGATTTTTTTAAACTTCATTTTAAAAATTTTACTTTAGTCTCAAGGGCCAGAACACAAATACAGAATGGAGAAAAGAAACAAAAATATACCATAAACTTAAATACAAAGAAAGAAAAAAGCATGTTGTGTGCATCGCAGAACATGAGAGAATTCAAAATATGTAACAATAATTTTGATTTCAAGAAAGCCTGTGTAATAAATAATACATGTATTGAGAATTGTCTATCTTTTCTCTGTTTCCTTGTAAGTTTTCTTTTGTTCTCTGCTGTGCACTTTTTTTACTTTGTTCTTTTTTTCCCCTCTCCCCAGTCCCCTCAGAAGGCTAAAATAAAATTTAGATATGTTTCTCTATAGCTATAGACATATACATACACATATACATATATAGACATATACTTTCCCAAACATATTCTTCTCCTGATCTTTGATTTTGTGTGTGCATATCTCTTTCCTATCCCTCCTGCCTCCTCTACTTTGCTTCTGTCTACTACCTTACCTTCCTATTATTTACCTGCCCCCCTCCAAGGATCCCTCCCCTATCCCCTCATTCCTATAAATCTAAACACCCTTCTATACCCCTATTTTACCTATTCCCTAATCTTTCCCTCTAAAGATTCCTCCCTTGTCCTCTCCCCCTCCCTATGCCCCTACTTTTTTATTTCTTCTGAATTTAGAAGACTTTCATACTCTTTTAAATATTTATGTATTGTTCCCTGTTAAACCCTTCCTGATGAAAGTAGCTTGCCAGAACTATAAGCCCTCCTCCCCCATCTAATTCCTCCGTAGCAATTCTTCCCCTTGCACCTCATTTGTATAAAATAATTACTCTTTTTAGCAGTTCTTAAATGGTTTTACTTTTTAAAATTCATATAATAATCAGGTTTACCCCAATCTTTCTTATGAGTTACCCAATTATTAATCAGAATCTTAGACATACATTTTACATATATAAAAGGTAAGTAATCTGTCCTTATGGATCCCTTATAATCAGGCTTTGTTATATGCCTTATATTTCCCTTGGTTCTTGTATGTCAAATCTTGTATTAAATTCAGGATTTTTTAAACAAAATCTTGAAAGTCTGAGAGTTTATCAAATGTTCATTTTTTTTCATTCAGGATAACACTTAACTTTGCAGGGTATTGTATTTTCAGCCAGAGTCCCAGTTCTTTTGCTCTTTGATATGTTGTGTTCTGAGACCTGCGGTGTAAAGTCTCTGCTGCTAGGCCTTGTGTACTTCTAATTGTGGCATCATCATATTTAAATTGTTTTAATCTTGATGTTTTAATTTTTTTTTCTTGAGCTGGGGTTTCAGAAATTGACTGTGATATTCCCATGAATTTTCCTCTTAGGAACTCTTTTAAGTGGTGATTATTGAATATTTTCCATCACTATTTTCCTTCCTTGCTCCAATGCTTCAGGACAATTTTCTTTAATAATTTCTTGCTTTATTGTATCAAGATACTTTTTAAAATTATAACTTTCAGTTACTCCAATTATTTTTATATTTTCTCTTCTTGATCTTTTCTCTAAATCTGTTGTTTTTCCTATGTTTCACTTTCTCTTCTATTTTCTCATTATTCATATTATTTCTTGATCTCTATAATTTTGCTGGCTTCATTTTGCCCAATTCTAATTTTCAAGGTATCATTTTTTTTCCCTTAAGATTCCGGATCTCCTTTTCCAATTGGTTGGCTTTCCTTTCATAACCTTCTTGTTTTTCTTGGATTAGTCTAATCTATTATCTATCTATCTATCTATCTATCTATCTATCTATCTATCTATCTGTCTGTCTGTCTGTCTGTCTGTCTGTCTGTCTGTCTGTCTGTCTGTCTGTCTGTCTATCTATCTATCTATCTTTAGTTTTTCCTCCATCTTCTGTCATTTAATTTTAAAAACCTTTTAAAAGATTTTCTATGAATTCTTTTGGGGCAGGTGTCTATTTGACACTACCCTTTGAGGGTTTCTTTGCTTCAATATTGTAGCACCAACACAATATTGACAGCACTGATAGCAACTGTAAATATGCTGGCACAGTTCTCAATCACAAAATATAACAGACTCTCTCTATATAAGACAGAAGCAATTTTTTTTTTTTTTGCTTTCTTTGGAAGGGGCGGAGGTAGGGCAATTGGGGTTAAGTGACTTGCCCGAGGTCACAAGGCTAGTTTTTGTGTTAAGTGTCAGAGGCCATATTTTAACTCAGGTCCTCCTGACTCCAGGGCCAGTGCTCTATTCACTGCACCACCAAGCCATCCCAAAATATTTATTTAGACACCAGAAAATAGAATCCCCAAGCCAGAAAGCCAAATCCATCATAGTAGCAAAGAAGTTAATACACGATAATGCCACAGCAAACCAAACCATCCTTTAGCCTTCCCACAAGCCAACACTCACAAGCCTAGCTATCTCCTTGCCTGAGCATCCTCTCTCTCCCATTCTCTAACTGCTCTGCTTTCTATGGGCTCTGCTCCACCCTTCAGCAAGCTCCTCCTA
>NW_027185887.1:2152738-2179048 GCF_028583685.1 Petaurus breviceps papuanus | reverse complement strand
TTCCCATTACAATTACATTCAGCCCCAAGATCTTTCATGTCCCTTAACATAGCAAAATTACATTAACAATACATTTCATTACATAGGCTAATGGGAGTTTAGGGGTAACTGGTCTCAATAGAACTTTACAACAATATAACAGGTATAACACAAAATAAACACTTGAAACAATTTGTTAAGGTGGGGTCTTGAGCACAAGCACCCCATCATTCCCCCTTGAATGAATGGGGCTCAAAATCTTGGCAGGAGGGGAGAAAATCTCTTCTCCATAGTTATTTCCTGCTATAATTGGATGTAGAGGTGTCCCTGCCCCCAATAGGTTCCATCTGAGGAGTCAGTTCTTTAGCTGGCATCTGGAGCTTAGTCAACACCAGGTCCGGGGGTGACAGATCACAGTTGTGGACAGGGGTGACATTTGATTTAAGTGATCAAGCATCTGCAGGAGGAGGGTACTAAGCCTTCAAGAAACAAATCTTGCTAACAAGTTTATCAGACACATAGTCAAAAAGAAATAAATATTGGGTCAGACATGCTTCTGGAGTCCATGAACCCATTGTGCTAGTACTGGATCATCAGCTGTTGTCATAATGGGGACAATGAGCAGCAATCTTTGCTAGTCAATCAGCATGTGCCTTGGACCCACGTTCTGGTCTGGTGAGGGGCATCTACATGAAAAACTGACAAATTAGTAACCAAAGACATGTCCCATATATCTTCCCATAATTCTTTGTCCCAGACTTGTTTACCATGAGTTTCCCAATTTTGATTTTTCCATATGGGCATCCATGTAGCTATCCCATTAGCTACTGCCCATGAATCAGCGAATATTCGACTGTCCTTGTTTCAATGGCTTGATGTACTGCCATAAATTCAGTATATTGGCCACTTCCACCTGTCCCAGTTTTTTCTTTAATCTGAGTCTCCCTGAAAGTGTTACAAACTTGGATACAATGGCTCCGGAAGATCTGTAGAGGCAATTGTCACTTCTCTATTCTGTCTAACATTATACCCTTTTATTGATACATTTTGTATAGTTGATTAGTTGGAATACCATCAATTGTTCCAAAATCTACCCCTGCTCTCAATAGAGCAGTAAACAATTCTTTTCTTGTCAGTCTATTCTGACTTTGAATCTGCTGGCCATTTACTCTTCTCTCTTGAGGAAATTTATCTTTTTCCCATTCTCCTAAGTCACTGAGCTATGAAATCTTATCCAGCGCCTCCAAAAGAGGGTTCCCTATTTCACCAATTAGTAGAGTCAAAATTAGGTGCTTATAAGCAGGAGGGGCCATCTTCACTATGATATTTCCATGAAAAACTGCTAAAGGGATATTGTAATATGCATTTGCACCTCCAACCATGATAGCAGTTTTTATTACTTCATCCTTTAACTTTCTCCTATAGTCCCTAAGTGAATACCAGGGTCTCTCTCCGTTAGGCCACATAACATTAGTGAGATACATTTTATTGCATCCCTCAGCAGCTAAAGCTAACAGATTGGTAGCATTATGCCTCCGTGAATATGGTAATCCTCCAGCTTGCCCTTCTAAAGGAGAGCCTGATTGCTGTAACACAGCCCACTCCCTTTCCATCTGAGTTTTTTTCTCTTTAACAGTTTGTCCCTTCCCTTTCATATAATACAGTAACCTGTTAGTAAAGCCCAGCCTCTTTTCCACACTCCTTCTAGTTCTCTCCCTGGTTTTATTGGTTTTTCTTCCAAACACATTTCTACATCTCTAGGTTCTCCCTTCTGTATCTTCAGTTCCCAGTTTTCACAGAGCCCTGTACTTTTAGCACCCTCCCTTGCTAAGGAGGAATAAGATAAATCCTCCTATCCTGGGATATCCGTTTCTTTTTCTAAATCCCTTCTGCTTCCCAATAGAGGCCTGATATTTCACAATCCTATCCTCGCTGGCAAATGTAGTGCCAATGCAATATTCACAGTGCTGATGGCAACCATAAATATGCTGGCATAGTTCTCAATCTCAAAAAGGGAAGATCTTCAGATTTCCATTATTACTACAAATATCCTCCTCTGAAGATGAACCCAGGTCATTTCTATTCCTATAATAGCTTTCAATGTTTGAATTCTTTCTTCTTTGCCTATGCATTTTTTGTGGTAATAGCTTAATAATTGTAATCACCTCTAATTCTGGGGTATGAGAAATGGTGTCTCTTGCCCCAGATCTTCAGTTCTCTCCTCTAGCCTGGAACTAAAGCCAAACATCCAACTTCTTGTAAATGTCCACAGCTAGGGGCTTTCTGCCCCACTGCTTCTGCACTCATTGGGCATGTGCTGGTTCCTTCTCGCCCCACTGCTCTTTGCTGCACAGTTGGGTCTGATGTTCCTTGTCAGCAGAGGTTCCCTTGATCTTGGGCTCAAACGTCCAACTTCTCTCACTATTCAGGTGCATAAAAGTTCTTGTGGCTGAGGTGGAGGCAGCCTCTCAAACCAACTAAGGCCAGGACTTGGGGACTTATTGTTTATGCAGCTTGCAGCTTATAAAATTGAAACTTGCCTAGAGGTGTTTATTCTTCACAGGGACCAAACCTCATCCTGGTATTTTTCTTCAGATCTTCTCAAATTGTACCAGAAAGACACAGGTTGTGTCTTTTCTTATTCGTCTCCACCCACACTTTGTTCACCATTAGGTGCTATTTTAACTCTGAATTGGAGTAAGAATGTAAATGACTTGGGGAATGAGTCCTTATTTGGCAAGAACTGATGTGACAATTAGGAAAACAATAGGTCTGTAGCATAATATTTACCATATATTGCAATAAATTCCCAATGATTACTTACATAAGCATAGAAAAAAAAATGAAGGTTGTACCTTTGACAACTATTGCTAGGAGGAGTCTTCTTAACCAAGAAAGGCATAGAAATGATTATTTAAAATTAAACAATTTCAAATTTATAAAACTAATTTCTTTTCCAGACAAAATTGACCAGGAAAAGAGAAGAATCTATGAATTTGGGTAAAATCTTTGCCTTGAATATTTCAATAAAAACTTTATTATCCATCTATGAGTTATGAGAGGAAGTGAAATTTTCATAAGTATAGACAAT
The DNA here is from genome assembly GCF_028583685.1 of Petaurus breviceps papuanus. Taxonomy (NCBI): domain Eukaryota; kingdom Metazoa; phylum Chordata; class Mammalia; order Diprotodontia; family Petauridae; genus Petaurus; species Petaurus breviceps. Next base: position 2,175,978 of record NW_027185887.1, on the reverse strand, counting down.
AAATTACTATATGAAAATATTCTCCCACTTAAGAATAAGAGGAATATAAAATTTTAAAATTTAAGCTTAACTTCATAGTCATCAAATTGGCAAAAATGACAAAAGATAGAAATAGTAAAAATTGGAGGGGCTTCAAGAAGACATACATTAATATATTTTGGTGAAACTGAAATGTTTCAGTCACTCTGGGAAACAATTTGGAATTATGATAGAAAACCATTTGTTCTCTTTGATCTAGAAGCAGAAGCAGAAGAGGTTCTATCTTCCCATAAGTTTGTTAGCTCTTTCAGGAAAAAAAAATCTAAATTCTTTTTTCATTTATGTACCCCTCCCCAACCAAGAAGAGTGCGTTGTACATAGTCAATGTTTAGTAAATGTTTATTGAATTTTATCAAACACTACCCCAGTGGAATCTAGTTTCTTACATCCTGCCAGGCTGGAACAACTTTAAATACAAGTCCATTGATGAAATGTGCAGTCTGTTTTCTGAGAATCAGTCTTGCCAAATTCAGAGAGTCTCACTATCTGAAGGGTGGTCCCCAAGTGATGAATTTGTCTATAGTTGTCCATGACAACTATCTACTTGGACAGGTAGGGGCTGGGATCTTCACTAAGCTCTATACCATCCGAAAAATGTATCTTTCTTCTTTGTCCTTATCACATTCTACTTTGAGTAGCAGTTATGTGTGTACATGTTGTATCAATTCATATCAAGCATTTATTAAGCACTTACTATTTTTCAGGCACTACGCTAAGTGCTGAAGATATAAACACAAGCGAAAAAGAGTCTCTGTCCTCAAAAACCTCACCTTCTAATGAGAATAGCAACCACAGACAGGAGCTGAAAATGGGGAGTAGTTCTACGATTACATGATATATTCTAGCTGTAAATTCTAAAATTCCATTCTCCTTTCAATGTACAAAGACTTCTCTCTTTAAACATATTTGATACCCATATTTCTACTGAAAGACAAAACTTAATAGCTTTATTTCTCTAAAGACTAAACTATGTTCAGTGGGCTCATCCATTTCTCCATAAAATACAAATGAGAACAATATGGGCAAATTCATGTTTTCTTACTTAATTGATTTATCATGAACCGAATCTCTTTTTCATTCTTTGCCTTGACCATCCTGTTACCTATATCCACTACCTGTGCCTGGTTGTAAGAATCTCTTCAGTTTTCCTGTTCTTATAGCCTACTATACTCTTCATTACAAAGAATGGAAGTAGAATGATCAGTCCTGGGAATCATTTCCTCACTGTATTTTTGAGAAGGTGAATTCAGTTGGTGGTCATTTCACTTATTTTTATTTGAAATTAACTATCTGCATGTGGAAAATTTATACAAGAAGCCCCTGGCTAAGGCTCATCCATTTGTTTATACTCATGCCCTGCAAATAAAGCTGTGGACAACTGGTCACGAACTCCTTTGGCACATTGATACACAAGCCAAAAGATTGGAAAGGAGAAAAAAACACAGGCTGGTTGACTGACACCTAGAAACTGCTGTCTACCTTGAAACATGATAATTGACATGCCTGTGACAGGAGTGCCGGACCACATGGATTCCAAACAATTACTTTCCTCAGCTGTTAGATTTTCAAATGTGATCTATAGAGTGATGCTGACAGTAGATTTTCTGCCAGCAATAAAGGTGGCCTGATTCAGAGAATAATTACTGTATGCAAATGAATGTGATTTTCCTCTGCCCTTTTATGGATGACTCTGCTCTGCCATTCATCAGGGCCACAAATTTCACTTGGTAGAAGACGGATTTAAAGAGACAGGCGCCTCTGGAGCTTTGTCTTGAACTTACTAAATCCATGCTAAGTGTCTTCATAAATAGACATGCATATGTTATGTGGGGGATGGCAGACTCTGACCTTTTTATCTATGTATTGTTGCTTAGAAAACTGTTGAGAAAACATCCGACTCTCTGCCCTCCTGGTTCATGAAAGCTTTCCCAGCTTTGAATAACAGGCTCTTCTGGAGCAGTGTTATATGTGACTTGAAATGGCCTCTAGAGTTCCAGAGAGTTTCTCATTTGCTCTCACCATGTCCTTTCTGATGTTTATGTGTATTTGCATGTAGAGAGAGCAAAGGACATGAGGTTACCTTCTCTTTCTCCCTCCTCACCCTAGTGCAATTTTTAAAGTTATCACCTACCATCTACTTTGGTATTAGTCAAATAACTTATACTACATTCAAAACAACAGGCCTTCTTCAAATTTTCCTGCTGAACTGCTGCTTTTCTGATGCTGGCAGTTGAACTAAGAGACCTTAAGAGCTGACTGTGATATCTCTGGTCTTTGGATTTTCTTGGACCTCATGGTTTCCTTCTAACTTATGCTTCCAATATAAATGTGCATGCATGTGTCTGGTTCTAACAGAAAGGAGTAAGCTTGTTGTTTGTATCTGTAGTGGGAGGTGGTAGGGGCAGGAGATCATATTGAATGGAATATGTTGTCAAGTGCTGATGTTGGGCACCAAAACATGATGGTGTATACTCACAAGAAATCTGTAGTACATAATGTGTCATTGTTAAATATCAATTTCTGCATTTGCTCCCAGTATGCGATGTGCATCCTTATCCTTTGAGTGTGGCAGAAAGGGGAGTATGAGTGTTATAAATGGAACAGGCCCATCTGTCAGGGGGCTGTCTTGTTACTCATATTGTAACAATATATTGATGTCAGTTGATCCAGAAAACACTTTCTTCCCCTGCCACTCAGAAAAATAAAGGAAAGACACATTGATGTTTTTGTATACACATACAGCATACGCCACTAGAGGCCATCACCCCCCTTGCAAAATAAACGTCAATTAATACCTGAATTTTCGGAAGAAACAAAAATAGGTGACGGGACCTCTGAAGGTCTTTTTGTCACTCTCCATGGGAGTTTCTCATGGCTATGTCTGCAGTACCTTTGACCTTATATTACTCCAGTATACCTTCTGCAGTTTTTAAATTGCTTGGGAATTATGACTTTATTCTTTTTACCTTTCTGTACCATAGTCCTTCTTGAGCTTTTGAAATGAGACTTCCAGTAACCCTGATGATTAGCTCAGGCCAATAGCAAAGATCATTTTATGTAACATTCACAAACTGAGAAAATAAACATTAAAAAAATTCTAACACTGCAAATTAGTTCTTGGTCACAGAGGTCCTTTTCAAGCACCCCAGAGTATAAGTTTAGCCCCTTCACAGAAGAGAATATGAATGATAATTAATAATAATTCCCAACAAACACTGAATTTGGAGTTAGAGAACTTGGGTTTGACTCTCAGCCTTGATGTTTGCTATATTTGTGACTTTGGGTAAATCATCTATTTAACCTTTCAAACATTTCTGGGTCACAGTTAAAATTAAGAATATGATTCTTTGGTTTTACTGAACTCTAGATGGATACTATGATTTTTCACTTCCCTATGCCTCTTTCAAGGATCCTATGTTCCTAAAAATGTGTTTCATTCAAGTTTATTTCTATGTAAAAAAAAGTTGAAAATCTCAGAGGAAATTTTGTTTGTGATCTCAAAGACTGCATAAAGTACTGTATGTATTTAATCTACATGACTTAATGTTAATAAAATTTAATCAACAAAAAATAAAACCGAATGGAGACACTACACAAATTCTTCCTTCAGATGATGGTTATTCCTAACTCATAAATGTAAAAATGTTTATAATTATGACCAGTTTACCCAGGGAAGAATAGAGTAAAGATGTTTACTTTTGAAAATTGTGATGGCAGACCCAAATGCAATTTTTATGTGTGTCAGGTTTTGTTTTTGTTTTCATAAAGAAAGAATTCTTCTAAAAATGAATAAAGTAAAACAGAACATGGAAGGACACAGTAAACAAAGATGAGAAATTACATATGCTATAATTTTTATTTTATTAGCTTCCCAATTATGCAGAGATGTCTGCCTGTCCATAACCTCACTTATGAATTTAAAAGATACTAAGAACATGGAGAAGAAAAAGACTTCTAAGCTATAAAAGCTCCTATATAATCCTTTCATTTTGCTTGGTAGAAAAGGCAAAGACAAAATGAAATCATTAACTAGAAAACTGTATGTGAAATAAAGTATGAGCCTAGATAGAAGTGACCATTTAGGATGGTAAGAGAAGATAGTATAATGATAAAAACTACTGGTGTATGAAGTCATTTTTTTAAGAAGCCAGAAGTCCTATCCTATCTGCCTCAATAGGCCCAAAGGCACCATAGTGCCTCCACTAATGTTTATAATGATCATCAGATTATAAGGTCTTAGACTTGGGGCTGGAGGGGATCTTGGTGGTCATCTAGTCCAACCCATGAACCTGAGCCATCAACAAAAGGTCAAATTACATGATAAATAATATATTGAAAAGGTCAGGAAAGTATGCACTCCACCTTTGAAAAGTTTACAGGAAAAAAATTGATCTAACAATCAGTCAGTCAATAAGCACTAACTGAGGACTTTTATTTACTATGTGCCAGACATATGTGATAAGTGCTAGGGATTTAAAAACAAAGAGACAAAAAGATCACATACTGTGAAAGAGCACACATTTTAATGGGGCAAGTATATAAATAACTAGGCACATATAATATGTGCACACATGCAATATACATATATGTATATACACATACACACATATACATGCACACAATCATATATACATATACACATACAGACACGTGTGTGCACATGCACACACACAGAAGATGCAAAGTAATCTGAGAAGAAATGAATATCAATAACTAAAGAAAATGGGAAAAATCCCTTGCAGAAGGTGGACTTCAGGTTGAATCTTGAAACCAATAAGGGAAATTAAGAGGTAAGTTGAGGTGAGGAGGAAGAACCTTCAAAGCATGGAGGATAGCTAGGGCAAATGCACAGAGATGAGTGTTGTGTTTGAGGAGCTGCAAGTAGGATAGTGTAATCAGTACATGGAATGAATGGAGGGAAGAAAATTAAAAGATTGGAAATATAAGAAAGGGGTAGGTTTTAAAGAGCTTAAAATGTCAAAAAGTTTAAATTTGTTTCTGTAGGTAATAGGGAGCCATTGATGTTCACTGAGTGGGGAATGGAGGTGGGGGAGGGGATATGATTAGAAATACATTTTAGAAAAGGCACATTCAATGGAGAATGAGGAATGTGTGGAAAGACTAGTTTGAGAGAATAGGTAGAGGTTATTTCAGTAGTCTAGGAACTAAATGATGAATGCCTGAACAATCAAAGTTTTTTTTTTTTCTTTTCCCCCAAAGGGACATATTTCAAGTGGTATTTTAAGTGGTAACTTCAGTTATTGAGAAAATTCATGTATATATAACAACAAAAGCTTTGAAAAATTAAGGATGTTATTACTAAATTGCAAAAGGTGATTAAAAATAATGACTATCGACCTATGTGGTTGTTTTCCACTCTCTATTCAATCTTTATGAGAGCAGGCAATGCAGGTATCAAGGTTATCTGTGATAAAACTATAACTAGAAGTCTTTCCCCAGGCAAAAAGAGTTGAATGGTTGTGGTTGTTATGCTGTACAGAGTAGAGTCATATGATGGGAGGGGAGAGGGCACATTGAAGACAGCAAAGAGGATGGTTTTAGGAGCAAGGGAGGGCTGCACAATGATGTCTTTGCAGGAGGACAGTCTAACCACTTGTAACAACAATGCAATATTCACAATGCCCACAGTGGTTATGAATATGCTGCTATAGTTGTGAATCACAAAATATAAGAGGCTCTCCACATGAAGGACAGAACCAAAGCCTTTATTCAAATACCAGAAAACCAAGTCCCAAAACCAGAAGGACAAAGTCATCACAGTAACCATGAAGTTGGTACACATCATCAATGCAGCGAACACCCACATTCTTTCTCAAGCCTTCAAAACACTAAAGAGGCTCCCTCAGGCAAAGATCCTCCTCTCCTCACTCATGGTAGCTGCTCAGCCTCCATGGTGTACTCCCAGTAGTCCTCCTTCCCAGCAGTTCTCAGAAAAAATTCTTAGAAGTTCTCAGCAGAAGTTCTGGCTGGCTCTCAGAAGAAGTTCTGCCACTGCAAGTTTTGTTCTCCAAATCTCTCTTCTCTCCAGCCTGGGCTTCTCATTATATATGGTGTTAGCTCCTCCCTGCCCCACACCTTCCTGTTATATCAGCAAGTTCATCCCACTGTGGGATTCACAAGTTCTGGGTCTTAATACTTGTCAAAATTATGAACTTAAAACTAAGTGCTAAGTACCTGTTAGCTTGCCAATACAAGGGACATGGAGATCTTCAAATCCCATTACCATGGGTTTATGGCAGGACCACTTCCAGAATACTACCAACATCTCTACAGGGAGTAGTAAGAAAGATGAACTCAGAAGAAGGATACTACAACAAAAAAGACCATGGTAGTGGGGCCAGGTAAAGGAGCAGAGTTAAATGTGTCAGAGGAAAACTACATGGTATAGTAAATATAATCTTTGGATTGCCTTAAGTAGAGCACTGAGCCTAAAGTAAGCAAGACCTGAGATCCAATTAAGCCTTACTTACTAGTTGTGCTATCCAGAACGGGTTATAACTTCTGCTGCTTATGTTTTCTCAACTATAAAATGAGGATACTAATAGCACCTACTTCCAAGGGTTGTTGTGAAGATCAAATGAAATAATATTTATGAAATGCTTACACAGCGATTGGCGCATAGTAAGAGCTAAATAAATGCTTCGTTCTTCCCTTTCTCCCTCCCTCCTTCACTCCTCTGACCCTGTTCTCCAAGAAAACTCCAAATAGCATGATGAGGTGTCATACATGACTAAAAATGAATAAAACAACATGAATATATTAAAACCACATAAAAACAATTGAAAGATGTTAAGAAAAGATTAACTTTTCCTAAAAATTTTCTGATTATGAATATCAGGTAGGTAGATTGTTTAACAATTCTAGAAACCAATTTGGAATTATGCAAAGAAAGTGACTTAAATGGCTATTCCTTTGATCCACAAATTCCCATGTTATGTATACACCCTAAGCAGGTCAATGATTTTTTAAGAAGGCCCTCTATACTCCAAAATATTTATAGAAGTGCTTTTTGTAGTTGCAAAGAAATGGAAGCAAAGTAGACTTTCATTAATTAGGGAATGGTAAAATTATAATATGTGAATGCAATACTGTTCTGGAAGGAAATAGTTGATATGAACAATACAGATAATCTTGGAAAGACTTACATGAGCTAACGAAAAATGAAGTAAACAGAAATATAAAAATAATATACACAGTTACTAAAAGTATGTAAATATAAAGAATAAGAATAACAAATCAGATGAAATGGCAAAATTATAATGACCAATTTTAATCCTGAAAAAGAGATATAAGAAAGTATATATTTATTTGCCTAGATGTTAGATAATGGGTATGGAGCACTACTGCTAGAACCCTCTTTTGATATGATGCTTAGTTTCACTAACTTTAATAAAAAATCTTCAAAAAAAGATACACTGGGAAATGTGGGTGATATGAAAACAAAATATATCAATAAAATATATTTAAAATTATTATTAAGCAGGACATAAAATAGAGATGTGCTTGCTTGCCCATAATGTCTAGGACAGAGTAAGATTGGAAGAGAGATCACAATATATGGTGAGGTCCTCCAATTGCATTTGTGTATGGATGGCACTTTACTGATTGCTTTACTCTTCTGAACATTGTAGAACCTCCAAAATAAGAATTCTCTGTAGATGATAAATAAGAAGTTACTACATGGTAGTTTACCAAGCTTTGTTGCCAAATCATACATTATCTGCAGTTCCCTTGGTGAGATACACAATATGATGCTGAGAATATGCCCCAAAATGTTGAAAGCTTGAAGTAATGATAAAAACAATTAACAAATGCTTATAAAACATAAGTATAACTTAGCAATGTATTAAATATTAATACTACTACAGGATTAGGTTGCAAAAATACTTTGACACTTTGATATTTCAATGGATCTGTAATCTAACTGATATGGGTACTCTGTGCAGATCCAAATCCATTCAAGTCTTTTCAAAATGTGTGACTGTTGGTCATATGACTATTGTGCCTCCAAGAAAGATAAATATATTGAAAAATAAAAGATGAATCCTTAACTTTAAAAATTGATTTTTCTAAAACTAGAACTATAGATATATAAAAATTATATGTTTATAGAATGAAAGATTTACAAGGAATATTGAAACCATTCTTCAACATTTGGGTATGATTGTATGGAAAGGTGGTATATCTGAAAGCATTTGGGCATTACATGTAAATATAAATCTCACAGTAAGAAGGTATCTCAGAGATCATCTGAGATATCTAGGAATCTCCTAACATCCTTCCAAAATGGTCATAAATCTGTACTTAAAAACCATCAATATGTCAAGAACTCAATTATTTCCGAAGACAGTTCATACCATTTTTGTTGTTGTCATTGTTGTTGAGTTTTTCAGTCATGTCTGACTCTTCTTGACCCCATGGACCATAGTATGACTTTATCTTCCACTATCTTCATAGTCTGTCCAAGTTCAAGTACACTATTTCCATGATACTATCTATCCATCTCATCCTCTGTCATCCTCTTCCCCTTTTTCCTTCAATATTTCCTAACATCAGGGTCTTGTCTAATAAATCCTGTTTACTTATTATGTGGCCAAAATATTTAAGCTTTAGCTTCAGTATTTGATCTTCCAGTGAATATCTTTAACTAATTTTTTATGAATTAATTTCTTTTTAAGTATTGACTGTTTTGATCTCCCGGCTATCCAAAGGACTCTCAAAAATCTCCAGCACCACAATTCAAAAGCACCAATTCTGTGGCACTCAGTATTCCTCATAGTCCAAATCTCGCAACCATCCATTGTTATTGGAAAAAAACAACAACAACATAGTTTTGTCTGCAAATAGTTTTTGTTGACAAGGTGATGTTTCTTTCTTTTAGTATGCTGTCTTGATTTGCCATAGCTTTCATTCCAAGAAGCAGGAATCTTTTAATTCCATGACTGCAATAGTCCTCTACAGTGATCTTTGAGTCCCAAAATATAAAATCTGACACTGCTTATATTTTTCTTCCCTCTATTTACTAGAAAGTGATGGGGCCAATTGCCAAGATCTTACCTTTTTTTAATGTTAAACTTTAAGCCAGCTATTATATTTTATAGCCTCCTCTTTCACTCTCATCAAGAGGCTTCTTAATTTCTCTGCATTTTCTGTCACCAGAGTGGTATCATTCGCATATCTGAGATTGTTGATATTTCTCCAAGCAATTGTTAATTCTAGACTTTGATTAATATATCCTGGTATTTCACGTGACATACTCTGCATATAAGTTAACAGATAAGGTGACAATATACAGTCTTGTACTCCTTTTCTGATTTTGAACCAGTCAGTTGTTCCATGTCCAGTTCTAACTTCTGATTCTTGACCCACATACAGGTTCCTCAGGAGACAAACTTATCAGGTACTCCCGTCTGCTTGACACTTGGCACATTTTCTTATAATACACATTGTCAGAGGCTTTAGTGTAGTCAATGAAGCAGAAGTAGACGTTTTCCCGGAACTTCTCTGCTTTCTCCCTAATCCATAAAATGTTGGCAATTTGGTCTTTAGTTCCTTTGTCTCTTTGAAAACCAGTCTGTTCTGATTATTCACGATTCACATATTGCAGAAACTTTGCTTGCAGAATCTTAAGCATAACCTTGCTGGTGTGCACTTGTTGGGTAATTTGAATGCTCATTGGCATTGCCCCTCTTTAGGATGAAATGTAAACTTATTTTTTCTAATTCAGTGATCACTGTCGAATTTTCCAAACTTGTTGCCATATTGAGTATATCAATTTTTGTAAATTTTTATATTTATTTTAAATAATTATGAAATTAAAAAAGAAAAAATAACATTACCACATACACAGCCGAACATAAGAGAATATTCACTATAAAACAATACATTTCCATTTCTAAAAAAATATATGATAAATATTACATATTGTTTTCAAAGCTGCCAAGTTTTTCTTTGCTTCTTATTAAGTTTTCTTATGTGCTCTGGTATGTACTTCTTACTTTACTTTTTCCCCTGCCTCCCTCCCCCCCCCCACTCTAAAGAAGGCTACAATTATGCATGGATACATACAGATATCTATACATGTACACATATATACTCATACTCATATTTGTAAGACCATACTGTGCCTATTTCCACTTCTCATCTGTTTCTCTGAAATTGGATAGCATCTTCCTTCATAAATCTCAGTCTTTCCATGTTTTTCTAAAGTAGCCCGCACCACAGCAATATTCCAACCCAATCACATCCTATCTGAGATGTTGTCTATGAAAGTTTTTTTCCCCATTTTTTGGCATTTCTTTTATTCTTGGTTGCAGAGGTTTTATTTATGCAAGAACATTTTAATTTAAAATAATGAAAATTATCCATTCTATACTTCAACAATGCTCCCACCTTATAATGTAGTTTAAATACTGGTACTACTGAATCTGCTTCCTTTACACCTTCTTCCCTGATTTCTTTGAAATTTCCGACATTATGTTCTTCTAAATGAACTTTGTTATTATTTTTTCTAACAGTAAGATAATTTTTTATTAATTTAATTGGAATGGCATTAGATAAATAGATTCATGAGGTAAAATTATCACTTTTTAAAATTATATTGGCTTTACCTTCCCTTGAACAATAAATATTTCTTCAATTATTTAGATCTGATTTTATTTGTATAAAAAGTGTTTTTATATTTATGTTCATATAGTTCCTGTGTCTGTTTTGGCAGGTATACTGTCAGGTATTTTATACTGTCTAGTTATTTTAAATGGTCTAAAACCAAACTGAATAATATTGCTGACACATAGTGTAGTTTGCTTAATTTTCTTTTCTGATTAAATCTATTTTAGCTTTAACTTTGTCTGAGACCCATCATTAATACCCATGCTTTTTTTTACATAAATTCTATTCCTGACCTTTATTTTATCTTTGTGTGTATCTCTCATTTTTATAGCATTTTCTGAAAGCAATATATTGAATTCAAATTTTTAATCTGCTATCAGTTTCCATTTTATGGGTAAATTTATCCCTTACACATTTTAAGCTATAAATGCTTGTTGTTGTATTTTCTTCTTTCTATTTTTCCTCACTATCCTTCTTGCTATATCACTATCCCTCCTCACTCCTCTGCTTTACTTCTACCCATTACCTTGTCTCCAAGGGTCCCTCCTTATCCCTTTGTACTCTCTTTTTTCTTTCTGAATTTAGAAGACTTTTATACTCATATATGTATATTTTATATATATATATGCATATATATATATATATATAATATACATACATACATATGTGTTCTTGTTTCTGCTTTAACCCATTCCCTATGAGAGTAAGGTTTCAACACTACCTGCCCTCCCCCCTACTAGTTTCTTTTGTATCAATTATGCCTCATCTGTATGAGATAATCACTCCTTTTTTTCTCTCCCTACAGTTTTATTATTTTAGAATCTTTCTATCATACTCATCTCAGCCCACACTTTTCCTTCAAACTACTCAAAAAATAATGACAGTCATAAAAGAACTAATAAATAACATTTTCACAGATAAGAAGTAGACAATTTGACCTTACTGAGCCCCTTATAATTGGTCCTTATTGTTTACTGTATCTTTCTCCTGGATGTTATATGTCAAATTTCCCCTTAAGTTCTATTGTTTTTGTAACAAATACATGAAAGCCTCAGTTTATTAAATGTCTTTTTTTTCATTCAGGATTATGCTTAACTTTGCTAGGTAAGTTACACTTGGTTATAGCTCCAGCTCTTTTGCTATACTAAATATAGTATTCCAAGACACAATTCATCAACACAGTAATTGCTAGGTCTTGTGTAATTACTGTAGTTACACGATATTAAAAAAAATTTGTTTTTTTTTCCTTGTTGCTTCCAATACTTTCTTCTTAACCTGAGACCTTTGAAACTTGGCCATTATATCCTTGTAAGGTTTCCTTCTGGGATCTCTTTCAGGTTGTGATTGGTGTATTTTTTTTCTTTTTCTGCTTTACTGTTCTGGAACTTCAGGGAAATTTTACTTGATAATTTCTTGTAGTATGGTATCAATTCTTTTTTTTTAATTATAATTTTCAGATAATCTTACTATTCTTATACTGTTTCTCCTTGACCTGCTCTCTAGGTAGGTTGTATTTTGGATGAGAGTTTCACATTCTCTTCTGTTTTTTTTCATTATTTTGATTTTGTTATATAATTCCTTGCTGTCTTAGAATGTCATTAGCTTCCCTTTGTCCAATTCTAGCTATTTTCTTCCTTAAGTTTTTGATTCTCTATTTCAAGGTGGTTGACATTCTTTTCATAATTTTTTTTTGTAGGGGGGAGGTGAGGCAGTCAGGGTTAAGTGACTTGCACAAGGTCACACAGCTAATCAGTATCAAGTATCTGAGGTCAGATTTGAATTCAGATCCTCCTGAGTCCAGGGTTGTGCTCTATTCACTGTACCTAGTTGCCCCTCTTTTCATAATTTTCTTGACTTTCTTTGATTGCTCTTATTTTTTATTTCTAATCGTTCCTTGATCTCTCTTATTTGATTTTAAAGTCCTTTTTAAGTTATTTCAAGGACTCTTTTTGTACTTGGGACCATTTGACAATGAAAAAAGAGTGACTTTTTACAGTTCCCTTATCTTCCTCTGAAAATGGACCCAGATCTTCTCTATCCCCATAGTAGCTATCTATGATTGGGTTCTTTTTCCTTTGCTTACTCATTATTTTTGGTTTATTTTGTTTTTAGCAGATATTAGCATATTCAGATTCTAGTTGAGTTGTATATGGAATGATGCCCCAAGCCTCAGGTCCTTCTTACTGTTGTTTTCTGAGGTCTGTCTCTGAGCTCAACCTTGGACTCTCCTCTCCACTCCTAAGTCACAGCTAGGACCCACAGCCACACTATCCTGTAAATGATCCTGCTCCTTCTAGTTCCTCAGGTGGCTGCAAACTGCATCTGTCTTCACAGCCCAGAACTGAAACCAAGGGCTCTGCTCTCCTACAAGAGTCCATAGCCAGCAGAGTCCCTGACCCTCTGCTACTACATTCTCCAGGTATGTGCTAATTTCTTTCCCCCTGCAGTGGCAGCCCAGCACAGGAAGTGCCTGGTCAGCACAGTTGGGCCTGCTGTTCTTCAACAGTGGAAGGTCCCTCCATCTTCTGTTGCTTAGCCATTAGAACCCCAACACCGTTGTTGAGATGAAACTTTCTAAAGTTGAGTCTTCCTCCCAAGTCCAGCTGCCCCCAGGGCTTGTTTGTTGATTCAGTAGAGTTAGTCTGGAGGTGATTGCACTTCACTCAGGCAGAATCTCAGCCCCTAGAGGTTGGAGTCTTCTCAAATTGTCAATTGCTTTGTCCTGACTTTAACTTATTTCTGCTGCTCTATGTTCCCTCTGAGTTGATGTTCTGTCTACTTTTTTTTTTGTAGGAAATTTGGAAAGGTGAAAATTTTCTGACCTATCCCGCCATCTTTCCAGAATCCTCTCAAGAATAGCACTTTAACAGTATCATCTTTTAGAGTTTTAAGGAGCTAAACTAGAATTCCATCTCCACTATCCTTATTGTTAACAATGTTCCCTAAAGCCCACTTAACTTCATTCTCCAGGATGACTGACTCTAGATCAGTAATCACTCTATTGTAGTTATTGGTGATGTTAAAATCTTTATTGTATAACTCTTTTATGTATTCTTTCTACCTCTTCATAATCTTTTCTACTTGTGTTAAGTCCCTACCATTTTTGTCTTTTCTCATGCCCATTTTTGTATGAAATATTCCCTTAATATTTCTAATTTTCTTGAAGAAATCTTTTCTTTCACATCCTATTTTTTCTTTTATTTCTTTGCATTGCTCATTTAAGAAAATCTTATATTTCCTTGCTATTCTCTCGAATTCTACATTCCACTGGTTATATCATTCACTTTTTCCTTTACTTTTCACTTACCTTCTTTTCTCTGCTATTTAGTAAAACCTCATCAGACAGCTATATTGCTTGCTTGAACATTTATTCCCTTTGAACTATTTTTTGTTGCTGCCTCCTGTATAATAATTTGAACCTCTCTCCATAGTTCTTCTGGCACTCTATCTACCACAGCTAATCCCTCAAATCTAGTTAACACCTCCACTTCATATTCATAAAGCACGTTATTTAGCTTATACCAACATGGTCCAATTGTTTTCCTTTCTTCAATTTAAGTGTGAATTTTTCAATAAGAAGCTCATGATTTGAGCCTCAGTCAGCTCTAGGTCTTTTCCACTTTGGTGTAATGTAATGCCAAGCAAAGGCATCTTTCCAAGGTCCAAAATACCAGCATAGGTGCTCTCCATTTTATTCAGTGAAAAATTAAGAACAGAGAAGGTCAAAATATGACATCATTCAAAATACAGCATTTACTAAGTGTGATTCAATAATTTTCAAGTACTACCTGATTTAATCAAGTACTACTCCATCCCTGGACATTACATTCATTTAATCAATCACAAAGTCCCTCTTTTATATATTACTCCACCCCTAGACTGTACATTCATTTAGTCCATCAAAGAAAGCCCCTCTTCTCAAATGGAGATTAGTTTCCAATCTTAAGTAAAGTACATTCACTTGTTCAATCACAGAACACAAAAAGGTCAAAAGTTCCCCACCCCTGGATCACAATTGAATCTACCCCAGAGTTACAACAAGCTTGAGCACAGCACTTAATACCCAAATGAAGGTCTTTTCTTCATCTTGACATGAGGCAAGTTCTCAGGAATCTTTGTTCCTGGGGAGACAAAGCTTAGCAAGGCCACAAGATACATTGCCAGTCTCTTCATTTATTCATTTTCTGTCTGCAGAACAGTCCTAGGACCCCTGAGAACATTAGCAAAATCCTCTTCCAGGATTTCTGTAAACATACAACAAGAAAATCCTTCTTCAGGGCTTCTGAACCAGCAGCAAGATTCCAGGTCTTCTGCAACAACAGCACTGTGCTTCACCAATGGACAATATTCACTCTCTGTCTGCAGAACAGTCTCAAGAGCTCTGAAGCAACAGCAAGGTTCCCAAGATTCTGCAACAACAGGACTGTCTTTCACCATTGGACAAATCTGGCAAAACAACATCAAAACAGACAAAGTACCAGCATAACAGCCATGTCTCCTCAGTCCTTGGCAGCTCTGGGTGGCAGCTCTCAAAAGTCCTGGGAAATTCAAAGTGGCCCTCAGCAATCCTCTCAGTCTCTCTCTGCCTCCAAGATGCTGTTTCCAAAAAGTTCTTCTGCCTCTCTCTTTTCTCTCCAAATTTACGTCACCAGCTCCTCCCAGTTCAGCCCTCTTTTTTCATGTCAACAAGTCCATCCCACAAGTGGGATTCACAAGCTCTGGGTTTTAACACAATCAAACCAAAAAACAAGCCAATATAGGGGGATCTTTAAATTACATTACTATTACATTTGGTTGCAAAGTATATAATCAATCTGATTTTTATATTGCTCTTTTGTTGAGGTTTATGTACAGTCAACTTTTGGGAGGTTCCAATTATTAGGAAGATTTTTTTCCCCCAATATTGACCTTAAATCTGTATCTTTGAAATTTCCATCTCTTGTTTATAGCTTTGCCATCTGGGGCCAAGATCATGTCTATTCCCACTTTTACATGATGGTTCTACAAAAACTTGAAGAAAATATGCATATCTTCTACTCCATGTATGCCATTATTTAGACTACATATGTCCATTTCCTTCTATTGGTCCTTTAGGAGTATGGTTTCAAGGCACCTCATAATACTAATTTTCTTCCTCTCAGTGGCAGCATCTCTCTTAAAATGTAGCACCAAAATGGTCATAATTTTCCAAATGTTCCAACCAAAGTAGAGTGTGGTGGCCCTATTGCAACCTTTACAATCCCAGATAGTATTTACTAATTCAGGCTAAGATGAACATTTTTAGATCTCATATCATCATATTACCTTATTCTGGACTTGAAATAACTGAAATTGCAGACTCTCAGTGACCATCTAATTCCAGCGAGAGACCATTCAACTTCTAACTGAAGGCCTCTGGTGATGGGTAATCCACCATCTTCTGAAGTAGACTATTCTGTTTTTGGAAAACTCCATTTGTTAGGAAGTTCTTCCTTACCTTGAACCTGAATCTACTTCCATGAAACTTCTAACCATTATTCTTGGTTCTGCCCTCTGAAACAGAGAGGGTAAAGGACCTCAGCCACGTAATACTCCTTCAAATGTTTAAAAAGAATTGTCATGTCCCCAAAACAATATTTTTTTTCTTGTTTGTTTTGTCATGTTGTGTTCTTTCCCTTTTTTGGCTGCTGGTGGTATCCTACCAGGTGAATTGTACATTCTTCAAGAGTAGATACTATTTTATAGCTATTTATATCCCTCACAATGATTAGCCCAGTACTGGGAAAATACTAAATATTCAACAAAATGTTTGAATATTGGTTTTATCTATCATTTGGCACTAGCCAGATACTGCCTTATCTTTTAAATTGAATTTTCATGGTTTTATGTTTCACTTTTGCAACTGAATTGCAAACAGTTTGAAAGTAGGGACCACATGGTATTAGGCTATTTTGTATATCCTACTGTAGTAGATGGGTTCTTGAATATAGTATTTACTTAAGACAATTAAAAAGGAAGCCATTCAGTTTCCTGGCATGCTGCTGGTATACTGTTCATGCTACACAGTCATACAACAATTGGATCAACACTACAGCTCTATAGACTTTCGGTTTGGTTGTCAGTCTAATACCTCTTCTCTTCCATCCTTCCCATTGGAGCCTCTCAAACTCTGAACTACCTCTGGTAATGCTAGCATCAACCTCATTATCAATGTGTACATCTCTGGAAAGTACACTAATAAGGTAAGTGAACTTATCCACAGCATTGAAAACTTCTCCATTTGCTGTAACCAGTGATTCCACATGTGGATGGTGTGGTGGTGGCTGATGGAGAACCTGAGTTTTCTTTGTGTATTGTTAGACCAAAATTAGCACAAGCATCAGACAATTGATTCATACTTTGCTGCATCTCAGCTTCAGGGGCTGCATTGAGTGCACAGTTATTTACAAACAAAAAATCATCACCAGCACTCCCTCCACTTTGGTCTTGGCTTATCTTTTCCATTTGAATTGTCTTAGGAAGGTTCTTAAGATCACATGACAGGATAAGGTACCAGACACTGAGGTTCTTACTCAAACTAAATTAGCAACCATTCAAACTCTGTTTCAGAGAGTGCAACTCAGATGGGCTGGCCATATTGTTTGAATGCAAAACATACACTTGCCAAAAACACTGTTTTATGGAGAATTCACAGAGGGCAAGGGTTCACATGATGGTGAAAAGAAGCCATACAAGGACACTGTCAAGGTCTCTCTTGAGAACTTTGGAATTGATTGTGTGACATGGGGGACAATGGCACAGGAGCTCTCATCATGGCAGGCCCACATCAGACAAAGTTTTGTGCTCTATGAGCAAAGTAGAATTGAAACACCTCAAAGGAAACAAAGGATGTGCAAGTTTAGAGTATCCACCACAAATGTTCACAGGGACTATTTTTGCCTGATCTGTGGGAGAGCATTCTGACGTTGTATTGGTCTGATCAGTCATAGTCAGACACATTGAAACTTAACTCTAGTCTCGTGATGTCATTTTGGTCCTCTTCGGGAATGAAAGACAACAACCATTTGCTTGAGAAATATTTGTTTAATGACTTTAGAGGAAAAGTGAGTCCAGTAGCTTTCTGTTATTGGAAATTCTACTGAATGTTCTGGAATTATGGAAAATTCCCCATATTTATTAAAGGAGGTCTGGTACCCATCTAACTAGGAATAGCACACTGGAAACAGTAATTAGATATTTTCTTTATAGAGAATCAGAGAAAGTGGGTCTGTAGTGATGTATGTTTTAGTTTATAAGATTGAGAGCTACAGAAGATAAGAATGAGCTATAATACAAGTCAAAAACATTGTGTCTTGAAGATATTGAAAAGTGTGCTGGTTGGTTTAATGGATTGGCTTATTTATTTGTTTACTCTTTTCTATAATACTTTGAAGAATTCATTCCTTCATGGATGAACATACTCCCTTAACCACTGGTATAACTTGGCATTGGGAAATTTTCAAGACTTCTTGTCCTTCATTCTTCTTGCCCATATATTTCTATTTAATCTATATAATAGTCTTTCTCCAGTTATTTTAGTATCACAAAAGCACTCATGTGTTGCTCTAACAGTTGACCTTCTTTATACATAACAGACCCCATTTCTTCAGATCAAACATGTTCTCAACAAACTTTGTTATAAAATATCCTATAAGAAAAGATCTCATTAACAATAAATTAATACTTACTTACAGTTGCATTCTCAATAAAGAACATGAAAATCTTGTTTTCATCATTAACAGTGATATTTAATGTCATATTAATAAGAAAGTAATTAATAATATTAATTAATGTAGTCTCTGAGTTTCCTTTTTAAAATGAATAATACATAAGTTAAAACAATTACTTGGGGCGGCTAGGTGGTGCAGTGAATAGAGCACTGGCCCTGGAGTCAGGAAGACCTGAATTCAAATCTGACTCAGACACTTAACACACTAGCTGTGTGTCTTTGGGCAAGTGTAAGGGTTATGGGATTTAAAGATCTCCCATGCCCCATGGACGTGCTGACATAGCAGAGCAAGAGAAAGTGAAAAGCCGAGCTAACGGTCCTGCAGTTGGCAGTTGGTGGCTGTTGCCTTTTTTTTTTTTTTGAGTTAGGACTCCGGCTGAGCACTGCCAGGGGCCGGAACTGCTGGGAGCGCTCTTCCAGGACGCTGGGTGGTTGCTGTGAGTGGGGAGAGGAGGACCTTTGCCTGAGGTAGCCTGTTCTGTTTTGAGGGCTTGAAAATGTGGGTGCTTTCTACTTTATCTACCTGTGCCAATGTCATAACTACTCTGATGGCTTTCACTTTCTGGTTTTGGGACTCAGTCTTTTGGTATCTTAATAAATTTTCTAGTTTATTTCCCCAAATGGCCAACCTGAAGTATTTTGTGATGGATAATTATATCAGCATATTTGTAATCTCTATAGGCATTGTGAATATGGCATTGCTGATACAGCAAGTCACTTAACCCTGATTGCCCTCCAAAAAGCAAAAAACAAACAAACAAACAAACAAAAATGATGTCTGGTTGGTGGCGTATTTGAATGAAGATTAGGAAGAAATCAGGCAGAAGAGGAACAGGAAGACTGAGAAAGTGTGGGTAATTTAGAACCTAAGTACGATATAAATAAGTTTGTTTTGTGGACAACTAAAAAAAATGAAGAGAATATTATTGCTATTATTATTATCTACACTACTATACTACTACTACTACTTACTTTCATATAATAATAAATCAGACAAAAATGACTCATAATAGAATACAACATCTCAATACCTAGTCATCATTGGGTATGTTTTTGAACATTCAATGTTTGGCAGCTCTGGTTATCTATGCCTTTTAATATTTGGTCTAGAGTATTGTTTTCCCTAAGTTTCCAATGAATAACACCCAAGATATATAATGAAATTAAATGGGTGATTCACCCATCTTTGACATTAATGGGAACATGTTTTGCTTTATCTCTATGGGGTTATGTTGCTTTTCTGTTGAGTCTTTTTGTACACAATTTTACAGCAAATCCGTAGTTAGTAAGATCTTGCTGAGGAGGAAAGAGACAATGCCTATTGACTGTAAAAAACCTATTTTGGATAAAATTCCTGCTATCAAAAGCTTATAGAAATACTATTGTGTCGCTTTGTCATTTTTTTTCTTATTTCCTGTTCCCACTTTTCTCTCACCATCCACATCTTATATCATTCTTCTATCTTCCTACTTTAGCTTGCTTGGTTAAATGATTTCATTCAGCCTAGACTTGTAGGTTGTATACAGGGAATGAAATATATAAAAAATAAACTCACTCAGAGACTTTCAGTTATTTGGACCTGTATACCTATAGTCT
Source organism: Petaurus breviceps papuanus (assembly GCF_028583685.1). Lineage (NCBI taxonomy): Eukaryota > Metazoa > Chordata > Mammalia > Diprotodontia > Petauridae > Petaurus > Petaurus breviceps. The sequence continues at coordinate 2,155,964 of NW_027185887.1, read as the reverse complement.
CCTGTAGAAGGGGCCGGTTAGCTTTATCTAGATGGTAGTCTGCCTGGAATGGCATTTCTACTGGTGATAAGGGCTATCATATCAATAAAATTTGTTTCAACAAGTGGTTAAGTATAACTGTTTAAGCTAAGTGTAATAAAACTGAGAAAACGTGGAATGGCATCACAAAAAATTTATTAATTCACAAGCAGGTCGGCAGTTGTGAACTACAAACTAGGAAAACTAAGATTTAGCAAAGGAGTACACCCTAGAGAGAATTTCTTGTTGTTGGTTTTTTTTCCCATCTTTACTTCATGAGGTTTATAGGACCTAAGCTTTATGTAGTTTTCTAACCAGGTGGTTTGGCAATTTATTTCTATTTTTAATTTTGGTAGGAAGAAGAAAAAAAACAATTTAAATAGGAAAAGCTGCTTTTCACTGTGAAAAAGACTTCAGGCATAACACCAAATTCTTCTTCACAATGAAGAATTGGCAAAAGTCTGTCAGATCCCTATCTATGTATCTATATATCCATCTCTATCCATATCCAGTACTTGGCATAATTTCTGGCACATAGTAGGGGTTTATTTTTTTTTCCAAATTTTCCAAGAATATCTCTTACTTCAACATCTATTTGATTGCTATGTTCTTACAGTAGTGCCCTTTTAAAGAAATTAAGCAAAGTAGCATAAACTCTGAGCCAAAATTTTTTGTAAAACACATTAAATTTTCAAATTCTGGAGCAGTAATGTATATGACAAACCTTTATATCTATTACATAGGCCATGGTTTTCTATAATTCCTTCATCCTCTCTTTCCTCCCCTAATTGTCTGAACTTGTCCTCATTCCCAGTCAAGTACTTTGCCATTTGAGTTGAAGATACATTACTTCAAGACAGAGATTCCCACATAACTTAACCACAACTACTTAGAATGGACAAAAAAAAAATTCAGAAGCACACAATGAGACACACCACAGGAGAATAGTTAAAAGAAAATAGAGCATCTTTTCAGTCAAAACATCCTGCAGTATCTCCACATAATGCTTCCTGGCAAATGACAGGAAGAAGATGACATTTCTCATCACTAGTCAAAAATAAAAAATAAAAAAATCATGGTGAGTTTGAATTGCCTTTGGAAAAAAAAAACAGCACTGAAGATGATTTCCATGGTCACTCATCCTGGAGTCTTGTCCTAAAGGGGGAGGGGCTGTGCAGGTTATTGATTTTTTCATTGGGAATATTATATAATCCTCATATATTCAAAAAAATTCTCCCACTTTGCGGGAGAATTTAACATATGCCATTTTGTGACACAATAGCTCCAGTTTCTATTTGTCTTTCAAGTATAGTTTAGAAAAAAATTATTGGTATAATATTTGAGATCATTAAATCCTTTTTAAATATAGTTCAGGAATCAGATAAAACTTAACTTCTGATATTATAAGCAAAACACGAGAAACCTTTAGTAAAGAATTTTTTGTTGAAAGTACCATTAAAAGTTCTTCTGTGTTAATAAAAATAACTTTGTAGGAGATTGCACATGCAGAAAGCCTTAAGTTTCTCTTTTCTTTTGGGTCCTTGGTACATAGCTTTTACTTTTCCAATCTCCATCACCAATCTCTCTCTCTCTCTCTGTCTGTCTCTGTCTCTCTCTCTGTCTCTCTCTCTGCCTCTGTCTCTCTGTCTCTCTGTCTCTGTCTCTCTCTCTCTCTCACTCACACACACACACACACACACACACACACACACTAACATTCACACAAACACGCACAAAGAGTCTCTATAACCATTTTTTTAGCAGTTGCCCCAGAAGAAATGCTATCCACCAGACCTGGTGCCTGTCACCGCTTCCCATCACATGCCTGGTAATTAAACTCTGACTGATTTATTGACTGACAGCCAACAAATCCCAACCCAGTTTTTATGATATACATACTTCCCCAGGCTAAATTCACTCAAACAACAACCAGCTGAAAGGTGGGTGTGGAGGGGGGAAGGGTGGAAAGGAGTGATACTAAAAGAAAACAGAAAACTGACAATAGTAGATGAAGAGAGACATTTTGCAAACAAACTAACAAACAAAAACTCAGCACAACATCTCTTTTAATCCCAGACTTGGGGTGGGGGGGGGAGGTGGAGAAAGGGGTAGTAAATATCATTACTTCAGCTTTAAGATTCATTTGAAACGCCTCACGTACAAAAGAGCTCTGAAGGGGAAAACAAGACGTGCTTGCAGCTAATATTACAGTCAAGTTCCAATTTTACCTAAGGGAAAGCAGCTTTATTAAAAGTCATGACTGAAATTGCATGACAGGTGCCAATATTCTCCACCCTGACAGATGTGTCAGTTTGCGAATGCCATTTTCTTGTCAGCAGTCCCTAGATGGAGTTGCTCCCATCACCATTTGTCTCTCTTCCAGCTAGATCACACATGCCCGTCGTTTGCCTCCAAGCTGCAGTGCGTTGTTTGATATGTGGAATCTTCACAATGAGACTTATTAAAAGACAGTCCATTATTTTTATTTAGAGCATTTCTAAAACAAGCAGAGCCTGCACAGAGATAATTTAAAAATTGTGTGGCAGGTCATCTCCAGGCCAGTGAAGCTCAATTTGAAATGCATAAGAAAGTAACATCCCCATCCCCCGCCCCCTCAACCACCCACCACACACACACTTCTCAGTTCATAATGAGGGTGATTTGAGTGACATTTAACCCTTGAGTAATGGCCCTGACAGTCCAGAACATTGTATTGCTATAAACTACAGAAGCATTTCTACATGAAGGATTAACCCTGTCCCCCATTTTCCCTAAATCTTTGTCCCTTCTCCCCTTTATTTCCTTGTGTTCTATTTCGTTACAGGTGGGCTTTCACATTGCAGCAATAGATATAAAATACTACTGATTGGCTGTATTTATGAAGCTCTTTCTTCCTCCTGTTGGTTTCAAACACAAAGAAAAATGGTTTCTCTCGATCGTGTCTGGTTTGAACAGCAGGTAAAGCTGCAGCAGACTCCTCTCTAGCTTCTGATGGAAAATTATTACAGATGAAATGATTCTGTAATGGAATGGAAATAGGAAAGTTTCAGTTTAAAAGATGCTTGTGCTAACATGGGGGGAAATAACCAATGATGGATTCTGATGCCAGGACAAGTGTGTGACCCCAAGCACTGATTTTGCTCCTTCCAGCTAGGGAGGGACACACACACACACACAAACACACAATAAAGATAGCATTTGGAGAGCC
>NW_027185887.1:2131832-2152728 GCF_028583685.1 Petaurus breviceps papuanus | reverse complement strand
GGTGGTATAAATATTTGCTGTCCAAGGAACTGAGTGGCTTTGTGGCTTATTGTTCCCTTATAGGTTACTCTCTTTTATCTTTGGGGAATTAAATAAAAGTTATAATTAAGTCTCAAGTGTCAATACATTCATTTATATGACCTAATCCCTAGTTGATTTTGGTCAATCTTTTTAAACCAAGGGCACCACAGGGAAAGTTGTCATTACTGGCATACCTCATGCTGGAAGGGCACCAGGCTTGGAATAGCAGGAGGTATTTTGGGTCACGATTGAGGTACAACACATGGCAACAAAAGGATTTGGAAGACCCCATGTGGAAAAGCCTACATATCATGGGCTTTCACTATTCCAAGCTCTCTTCAAAGCTATTAGTCTCTCACTTGCAGAAACAATAAAACCAACTTCTAAACACACACACACACATGCACACATGCATATACACACAGCCCTTTTCAAATTTATTTCTGTCACAATATGGGAACTAGAAATGGGATCCAATAGAATAAGTTGCTTCTGTGGGTCATTCCCAGTTGGAGAAGAGCCAAACAGCTGTTTGGGGCCCAGCTACCTTCTGAAACACCAGAATTAGTCATGTGGGGAAAAGGGATGATATGTCATGTTCTTCATATTCTAAACTGAGGTAAGAGGCAATCAGATTATATAGTGTGCCTTCAAGGGCTTTGTCCAGTAATGAGTAATGAGACTTCATTATATTTCCCTAGAGGTTTTTTTTTAAGTTTTATTGTAATTTTAGAACCTTTCTCCTAGCATATAGGACTACCCAGTCTTTTCTGTTTCAATGATTTGTCATTTAGATACTTTCTTTTGATGAACCTATTCAAATAGCTACCCAGAATTTATACTTTTACAAACTTTATTTTGAAATATTATCCCTTCCCCTCAACCCATCCTTATTACAAGAATAATCATAGAACTAGGATATGGAGGCCTTTGATCTGTGGGAATATTATCTGTGGGACTTCTTTCTGTCTGTCCTATATTTTCCTTTATTTTTTTCTTTAATTGCAGTCCAGGAATAGCTTTATCAAAACTATTCAGAAGCCTTTTCATCTTTTCCATGTTCTATCTTTTTGCAAACAAATCTTTTTTTGTTTCATTAAGTTATATATTTCTTTTAGTGTAGTGTGATAAAGGCAGCATTGCATAGTGGATTGAATGCTGGACTTGTAGTTAGGGAGACATCAGTAAATAGCATTTATTAAGAAACTACTAGGTGACTTTCTAGTGTAAGTCTTGGGAATATGAAGAAATGCAAAAGACAGTCCTTTCCCTAGAAGAACTTGCAATCACTACATGCAAATAATTACATGTAAATATACTAAATAAAAAAATAATAATGAAGAGGGACTAAAATTAAGGGAGATTAGGAAAAGTGTCTTATAGAAGGTAGGATTTTATTTGGGACTTGAAGCCAGGGAAACCAAGAGGCAGAAATAAGGAAAGAGAGCATTCCACAAGTGGATGACAGTCAGTGAAAATGCCTGGATTCAGGAGAGGGAGTATATTGTTCAAGAAAGAGACCATTGTCACTGGATTGAAGAATAAAGTAGTACGAAGTAAAAGGTAAAAAGAATGGAGTAAGGAGGTAAGGTAAGGTAAGGAGTGGTTAAGTAATGAAAGACTTTGAATGCCAAAAAGAGAATTTTGTATTTGATCCCAGAATATAGGGAAACACTGGAGTTTATCAAGTAGGGGAATGTCATGATGAGATCTGCACTGTAGAAAAAAACCGTATTGGCAGCTCAGTGTAGGATGGAGTGAAGTGGGGAAATACTCGTAGCAAGTAGACCAAACAGCAAAATGATTTAATAGTCTAGGCAAGAGTAGACGAGGGTCTATACCAGGCTGGTGGCAGTATCTGAAGAGAGAAGGGGGCATATTTAAGAGATGTTACAAAGATGAAATTGACAGATCTTGGCAGCAGCTTAGCTATGAGGGGTAAGAGATGGTGAGGAGTGAAGGATGACACCTAAGTTGAGAGCCTGGGGGATTGGGAGGATAGTATTACCCCCAACAATAGGGGATGTTTAAAGATAATATGTTCAGTTTTGGACAAGCTGAACTTAATATGTCTACAAATTTACCAGTTCCAGCTGTATAAAGGTAGTTAGAGATGCATGAGCTGAAGATGTGAATTTGAATCCTGGCTGACACTTATTCTTGTGTGACCAAGGCAAATCATTAAACTTTGCAGATCCTGTGTCCTCATCTATAAAACAGGGATAACTGCACCTAACTCACAAGGTTATTTGAGGATCAAATGAAATAATGAAAAGTAAGGATTTTGGATTAAGTGAACCTTGATGTCTCTTCCAGTTCTAAGTCTCCAGTGCTCTGATGTAGCCAAAAAACTTCACAAACCTTAAAGCACTATACAAAAGTGTGATATTTATTATTAAACTATTAGATCTCCAGAGGCACAACAAGATTTCCACATCTTTTTTTGAGTTTTGTACCTTTCAAATATGCTTTGAAACTCTGAAATCAAATGATAAGTAAACAAACCAGAAAACTGTTCATTCCTGGTTTATCCTTTTATAAGTCGTCAGAAAATAGAGATTGGAAGTCTGCTTGGAATTAAAGACATTTCCAGAATCTTGCTTAACGTTGTTTTATGACTAACATCAAGACATACTGTTTTAAAGGATATTTGAGTGCGATATATCTAAGAGATTTGAAGATAGAAAATATGGTAAAAGAAAACATTCTATTAAATATGATATAGGAAACTTAGCTCTGTGGAGAAAGGAGATAGAGGAGACAGACAGAGACGGACAGACACACACACACACACATACACACACTCAGACTAATCAAGTAAATTACTTGGTGATAGGCCTAAGTGTAATGGAGTTATCTAACAAGGATGTTCATTTAAGAAGCTTACAAGCCAGTTTACAGTGAAGGACATGTAAAAGGATTTATACCTTGTTTAGGTCATTCAAGACAATGTTACTATTTGCTAGTCAGGCACTTGGGTCACTGTTAAACACTGTGACTGAAAAGAAAATGATTAACAGCTTTCTTGAGCTTTTTTAGGAAATTATTCACATTTCAGGAAACACCAATGTATTCTAGAATCAAAATTTCTTAGACTTACTAAATTTATCCTTTTACTCCATTTTACAATTGTTGGAAATACTCTTAACTATTGGAAATGTGTATTCTCAAGTCATTTATAGACTCTACTGATTTGAAATTGCTTAGAAGTTGGAATCTTACTTATACTTCCATTCCATGTGTTACCTTTTTGTTTTAGTGAAAAGGCCTATAAGGAGAAATGCTACTAATTTTCCTAAGACTAGCAGGTTCTGCTAGTCAGCCTTGGTGCATAAAACCATGGATATGCTACAGTACTTTGAATTAGAGAATAAATCTGAGAAAGGAGACCTCGCTTTTGCAGAGGACCTTCTCAACAACTGGGGCAAAATGGAGTCCTTTGAAATTGTACTGTATCATTGTATTGATGAAGGTTACTAAGTCTTGTACAGTTGATTATCTTTATAATATTGCTGTTACTTTCTGTTTCTACTTCCGTCACTTTGCACATCTCCCCAGGTGTTTCTGAAACCATTCCCTTCATAATTTTATGGGCGAATACATCCCATTCACATTGTTATGATTGCTATCTCTGTATTTCTCTCCTTTCTAATATTTTCTATATATTCTTCTGCTTTTTCAATCTTCTACCATCCTCAAAAGCCCATTTTGATTCAGACCACTGCCTCCCATTAGCTACCTTTCCTTTTATCACTCTTTCCCCACTTTTTCATAGCTCCTTTTCCTCCTTTCCTTGTTGGGTAAGATGAATTTCTATACTCAATTTTATATGCATGTGTATGTATGTATGTATACATGCATGCATATATTCTTCCCTCCTTGAACCAGATAAGATGAGAGTGAAATTCAAACATTGCCTACTCTACCCCACTATTTTCCATTGCATTATAAAAATCCTTCCTTGTGTTCTTTCATGCGAGATAATTTCCCCCATTCCACCTCTCCCTTCTCATTCTCCCAGAGCATCCCTCTTCTCACTATTCCATTGTTCTTTTGAGATCATCCCAACATAATAGACTCATACTCAACCCCTTTTTCTTAGTAGATTTCTTCTGTCTTAATGATGATAAAATTCTTTGGAGCTACATGTATCTTTTTTACATACAGGAATGTAAACAGTTTAATTTTATGAAGTCCTTTATTATTTCTCTCTCATATTTATCTTTATAACCTTCTCTTGATCTTGGGTTTAAATATTAAATTTCTTATTCAGTTCTGGTCTTTTTATCAGAATTGCTTGGAAATCCTCTATTTCATTAAATGTCCACCAACTCCCACCCTGCCTCCCCACTGTGGGATTATACTTACTTTTGCTGGATAGGTCATTCTTGGTTTTAATCCTTGCTCCTTTGCCTTCTACAGTATCATATTCTAGGTACTCTGTTTCTCTTAAGTTTTACCTACTAAATCTTGGGTGATCTTGACTATGGCTGCATGGTATTTGAATTTTTATTTCTGGGTCTTGCTGTATTTTTTTTCTCCTTGACTCAAAGAGTTCTATAATTTGGCTATATTTTTCCTAGGAGTTTTCATTTGGGGACTTCAATTTCTTAAAATATGATGAGTAGGCTCTTTTTTATTATAAATTTCAGGTAGTACAATAATTTGTAAATTTTCTGTCCTCAATATATTTTCCAGGTCAGTTTTTTTCCTTACAAGATATTTAATTTTTTTTTTTAGCCTTCTGACTTTGTTCCATTGCTTTTATGGTCTCATGGAGTCATTAGCTTCCATGTGACTAATTCTGCTTTTTAAGAGTTATTATCTTCAGTGAGGTTTTGTGTCTCTTTTTCTATTTGACCAGTCAGATTTTTAAGAAGTAATTTTCTTATGTAGATTTTTGTGCCTCTTTTACACAGATGTTAATTTTCTTTTAATACTTTTTCTGAATTGTTCTCATATCTTTCCCCAATTTTTTCTCTATCACTCTTATTTGATTTTTTAAATCTTTTCCTTTTTTGCTCTTTTAAAAATCTTTCTTTTACTCTTCTACGAATTCTTGTTGGGCTTGGGTCCAATCTGTATTTTTCTCCCTCTGATACTTGGCTTGTAGATGTTTTCAAAACATTGTTTTCTCAGTTTATTGAACTTCCCTGTCACCATAGCATTAAATATATATATATATATATATATATATATATATATATATATATATATATCTGGTTCCCTTTGTTGTTGTTTGCTATTTCTTGATTTTAGACTTTCTGTTAGAACTGAGCTCTACTCACCTCTGAGGACTGAGGTGAGGACAGTGATGTCTAGCCTAAGCTTCTTTTATGAGCTTTTGCTTCTTTGCAATTCAGCACATACTTCTAAATTCATGAGATCCAGGGGGAAATTTGCTCACTGACCTCGTGGTCTTCACTCTGGTCCTTGCACACAGAGTGGCCCTGCTCCCTTTTGACTATACTACTCCTTTCTGACTTGGAACTGCAATCAGGAACTGGGTAATAGACAACAGAGTTGCCAAATGTCATCTAATCCTGCATCCAGTGCTAGCACAGATTTTCCCCTGGAATTGCTTTCGGACTCCATATCCCCAGGTGGTTGTCTGCCCTCACTGCTGCAGCCCCACATCTCATAGCTGGTGGTGGACTAGCTCTCTTTTTGTCTAAGCTGCCCTGGGCTGGAAAAATGACTCACAATGACGTTCTGTTGGTTTTCCTCTATAGAATTCAGTTTGACTCTTCTTAAAAGATAATACTGTTTTAAACAGAATATTGTTTCTAAATGCATAAAATGAAGTACTTATTATTTTAAAGAAAACAAATTTTAGGGTTGGATAGGTGGTTCAGTGTATAGAGCACCAGCCCTGGAGTCAGGAGGACATGAGTTCAAAACCAGCCTCAGACACTGTTATAGGAAAGTAAAATTTTAAGATCTTCCCTGACCCTAGGTTAAGTGCACTTGGAGCCTGTGGTGGGAAGCTTGTTTTTCAGGAAGCCCACACCTTGGTGGTTTGTGATTGGGCAGTGGCTCAAGACGGTTGTTATATTCTCTGAGCCAGGAGAAGACTATATAAGCCCTGATGGGAGGCTTTGTTTAGGGCTCACTTTGAGAAGTGTTGTGTGATTTGACCAGATGAGATTATGGGCAGCTGTTGAGAGCCCCCCAGCTTTGAAAACCCAGATGTTGATGCTTCCCTCTCTCGTAACTGTGATTAAGTATGGATATATGTAATGGTTGGACAATTTGGAAGCCTGTCTGCTGAAATGTTCTTGTAACTTATGTTTGTAACCTCTGTATATACTGAAGTTCAGGGTGCTGACCTTTTTCCCCTGAACTAGGTAAATGATATATGTTTTATTGATTAAAGCAAGATTGTTAACCCATTTTGAGTTGCTTTCCTTTAGAAAAGCAGATCTAAGAACCTGTGTTGGCAGCTACCCTGGGGATGCTAGGGTGCTTGCTGCAACAGACACTTAACACAAAACTAGCAGTGTGACCTTGAGCTAGTCACTTAACCCCAATTGCCCTACCTTTCCCTCTCCAAAAAAAAAAAACAAAAAAAGGGAAGAAAACAAATTACATTGAAATGTAATTATCAAAATATTTTAAAAATAAGGACATGAATCAATTAATAAAAAATAATTCACAGCTTCCCTCATCCAGGTTAAGAACCCCTACTTTGTGGGTACATGGCAAAGATTATCTTTATAGATAATGACTATATCTTGAGCCAAGTTTAGAAGGAACAGAATCATTTTATGAAATATTAATCACTTTCTCATAAAACTCAGGGCAAAAGTATTGAGTGCAAGGTTCTAAGTGATCTTGTGAATAAGCTTAGAAAATCTTCACTGGTCTAGAACACCAATTTCTCCCACAATGAACAGTCTTCCTCTTTGCATGACTCTTTCCCATGCTACTAATGATTCCATTCAAGGAACTTTGTATTTCCTTATAGCAAAGAGTCTCACTGATTTCATTTTAATTTTTAAGTCTCCAGCACCCAGCACAGAACCTGGCACATATTTACTGTTCAGTGTTTGTTGATTTGACTTGAATTTTTAAAAATCTGGCTGTATAAGAGCACTATGGAGGAAGCTCAGTGACATACACATACACACATGCATGTGTGTACGCATCTTGTTCCCCAAACCAATATGAAAACCCAAAGCAAAACAAACAAAAACTACTGAATTTTGTGAACCAACAAGATATTTACAAAACAACAGATTGAATATAAGCATTTTTTAAAGTAGTTAAAATAGTAGACTATTAGCAAATCTGGAACTGAAATTCTCAACTAGATCAATCTTTTCATAGGGTATTCCTACAACAATGTGGAGAACAATCTATTTATGCCTGCCTATCCTATTTAACTCTTCTTTCTTTCTTCTCATAAGTTTGCTACAGGGGATCCACCCAATGGTCTGCGTGCTTTCCTTTAGTTCACTTCATGTTATGAGATTACACCTGAGCACTCTTGCTCTCCAATTGTCATCTCTCCCCCTTCCCATATGACACATCCTTCTTCTTTTCTTTTCATCCATTTCTTTGATGACATCTTTTTTGAAGTTCCTCATTTTTTTACATGCTCACACCCAGCATTTCCCTCTCTGAATGATATTCATTTTAAATTCTTTGGTAACTATTGTACTTGAAGTTTCACTGAAATGCAACAACATCATTCAACAAACATTTAATAAGTGTCTACTATGTGCCAGGCACTGTACTAAGCAGAGTAGCATTAAATAACCAACACTAGCTTAAGAATTTCATTTAAAAAAATTGACTGACTGAATTAAACAATTTTTATCTCCCTCAATAACAGTATATGTCCAAGAACACAAAGTACAATTGTACAATTTCATTATGTAACAATGGACAAATCACTTAACCTCTTTGGATCATAGTTTGCTCATCACTAAACTGAGGTGACTGAAGTGTATTGGTCTGTAAGGTCCCTTCCCTCATTGTAAGGTCTGAAATTATATTTAAAAAAAATTCTGTTTAAAATTCTTCTAAAGAAGAAAGACCCTTAAGAATCACTATATCATAACTTCTTAGGTTTGTAAGAATTCCAGTGTAGTTAGAAAGGGGATTAGATGAGGGAAATAACTTTTTCAAACTGTTCAAAACCTGCAAAGTAATTTGCTATATGAGCTCTAAGGTTTCTTGGAGTACTAATATTCTATGATTATGTAATTCTTCTGGAGAACTCCCAATATAGTTGGTCAAAGAGGAGCCATCAGATTCAGAAGGAAAGATATAGCCTTCTTAGTTAATCAGTGCATATCCAATGTTTGAAAATTTAGGGCTCTGGAGAAACTGTCATCATTAGCCTTGAAGTTAAGAAGATTTGCCAATTTGGACTCCCTTTTGAATTATGTTCAATTCAACCATGGAGAAAGATACTGTTAATTATGCTTCTTCTGGTTTTACTTTCCAGTTTCCTTTCTTTCTGACATCCTTTAGTAACACTTCTTTTTAGTGTGAAATATATCCCCAGAAAACCCCCAAAATATATCATTTGTTACATTTTTGGGGTCTAATTCAGGCCATCTGCTTTTTAATAAAAATGATTGCTTTTAGATTCCTTTAATGTGTGTGCTAATAAGGGATCATAGGTCTCTTTAATAATTAGTCTGAGCCTACTAATTGGTAGCAATTCTGTATTTTCTTTTATCTAAGCATAAAAATACTCTAAAATATTAATTGAGCTTCACAGCTCCTTGATATAATTTGTTCTATATATCTATTTTAAGATGAGTAAACTAAATCACATATTAGATAAGGGACTTGTCCAGGATCACAGAGCATGCCAGTGGCAAAGCCATTTATAAGCCAGGATTTTAAATTTCTAGGCTCATATTCAAAGTAGCTCAGGCTTCCTCCTACACCTGAAGCCTCTTTAAAAATGGGAATTTCCCAACTAAAGCTTCTATGGCTTATACTGTGTCTATATGCAGAAGTCAATTGATGAATTTTCTTCCTTATTCCCCTTTTTAAAAAAGTTCGATCATCCAAATATTGTTCACTTTGATTATTATTATTATTATTATTATTATCATCATCACTGATTTGGTTGATTCATCCAATGAAAAACAGTTATTCAGCTTCTTTGAAGGTAGGTAATTTGTTTAAAGAATTTGGAGCACAAAATCATAATTTAAAAATACCAGGAACCTTAAATGTCATATAACATCCATACCTTCTCATTTTAGAGATGACAGATCTGAGGCATAGGGAATGGAGTTGTTTCACCTAGGGTCATGTGAGCAAGGAATGAATAGATTGATGATTTGAACTTTGGTCCTGTATCTCTACAATTCAGTGCTTTTGTACCTTGTTTCGTATGAATTATGCATTTATTTTTAATGACATAATGATCGTGGAGAATAGTTTTAAAAGAAAAATTCTCTATCCTAGCATTCTAGGTATTACATTAAGGGAAATGGGTTCATTAATCTCTAGTCCTGGTACCCAACAGAAAAATGTAATGGCAAGCAAAGAAGTACTTAATACCTTGTTTCAGCTATTTAATTATTTAGCACTTTGTTTCAATTCAAGTTTCTTTTAAGCCTTGCCCGTGACTATATCAAGTCCTTGTTAAGAAACAGAATTTGTGAATCACTGTTGCTGATGCAACAGGAAGGGGCAGAACAGGGAGGAGCTTAATGACCATATATAAAGTGAAGCCCAGGCTGGGAGAGAGCAGAACTGAGAGAGCTCATGTAGTGGTGGATTCTGAGTAGGCAACATTTGTTGGTGGCACTCTGTTTCTCTCTTCTGTGTTTATTTTTGTTTGTGATGTGTGTTGAGTTCTCAGACCTTGTTTGTGGGTCTGTGTTGATTTCACAGGCCGAAAGTGAATTGATGATGGTGCTGGCAATGTGAATGAATGTTATTGTGGCTCTTTTAAACTTTATCTTCCCAGAAAGAGAAACTGTGAAGGACTTGAGGTGGACTGGACACTGTGAGCTTCAATATGGAATGGAAACTGGACAAGGAACTGGATGAGGGGCTGGACAAGGGGCTGTGAACTGCCTGCCTTTGAATCCAGGAGACAGTTGGGTAGATTCAGGCAGGAGCTGGGACCATGGAAGAAGAACCATGAAATCTGAGAGCCAGCCTTAAGTCAAGATGAAAAGACCTCTTCTTGGGTACCTAAATGCTGACGGAGAAGATTATGATTTACTGTGACCTAGGGGTGGAGAACTTTGACTTTTTTACTTTGTGTTCCTTAAGGAGGCCTGATTCTTAAGGATGACTGAGGAGTTAAGGACTTACTGAATGATTGTACTTTGTGTCCGTTAAGGAGGCTTGCACCTTAAGGATGATTGAGTTAGGGACTTACTAAATAATATCTTTTGCTTAAAACTATGTGGCCACTTTAGTAATAATTTGTTATGTCATAACATTGTGAATGCTGTGCTTTGCTCTTTGTGAATGTTTTGCTTTAATTTACTGCTAAATAAATAGAGAGTTTACTATACTATGTAATCAGAACCTTAAAGCTGTTCACAACAACAGTCCTCTGGAAAGCTGCTCATGCCTGGCTTTACAAAAAGACAGGTACAGAATCCACTAAGACCATACCTCTCTCTGTCTTAAAAGGCACGGACCTTTCCTTCAACCCCCCAGTCTCTCCTCAGACTTTTTCTTGCCTTGTCCTGAGCCAGAGCAAAAGAAGTATATATACACACTGCAATTACTGAGTCTAGGAGGAAAAGCCCCAGACTCCATTTTAAGATTTTCTGTCCTTTAAGGAATTAATCAGTCTTTGGTAGAAGTAAAATAACCAATGTTCACTTGATCAGTCCCCTACTCCCCCTTTCAAGACCCCTTCCCCATGGTTTTCACACCACCAAATTGGAAAGGGAAACTTCTAAATTTAAGATAAATTCCTCTCAGAGCCACTAGAATTTGAATGCTCGATCAATACACACAAATTCACTCTCTCTCTCTCCCCAAAACCAAACAAAAAAAGATGAAACCCCTTTATCTGGAGAATCCAGATTTAACACTACTAGAGAAACGTTAAAGGGAAAGGGACAATATGAAAGTTGAATTTCAATCTCTCTCTCAAAGGACAGAAAAAAGAGTGAAATAAAGAGTAGAATAGGGAAAACATAGCCCCTGACCTCCTGAATTTTGTAACTAGAGAATAATTCATTAACTCTTTGGATTTGCCCCCCAAGTATAATTACTGCTATCTTATTTGTTCCTGGTGCACAAAACTACTAGCCCACAATGTAAGGCACCTCTCTGAATGCCTCTTCTTATTCTGTCCTATTTTTCTTTTGAGTTGATAGAGATAAATGGTCAGTAGCAGCTGCAGCTACCTCTGCTTTCAGTAACTGGGTGGTTAAAGGAGAAAGAAATATATAGTAACCTCATTGCTTTCTGCTACTTCTATCTCTATAGAGTACTTCAAAGTTCCCATAGGTCATGTAATCTTATGTTATGCTATTTTTTAAAACATGTAATAACTCTTGGTTAAGAAGATAAACCCCAACTACTACATATACAACTTCTAAATCCAAGATGATTCAAAATATTTGCCCCATGAGATCTTCAAAACATCTTCAGCACTGGTCCCAAATCACAGTGGGAGTGATATTGATTGATTAATTGATTGGTTGGTAGATCAAAGTAGTGCAATGACCTAATCAAATTGTATACACAAATTACACAACAACATAAAATCAACATACCAACATACTATTAAGATAATCTGTAAATCAAGTCAATGAGCCCTTATGACACACTTATTTTATACAAGGCACTGTGTGCCAGGCACTGTGCTGAGTATTAGGGATTCAAAGAAAGGCAAAAGAGGGTGGAGTCAATATGACAGAGAAAAGCAGGAACTTGCTTGAGCTCATCACCTAATCACCTCCTAATAGCTGTAAAAAATTACTCCAAACAAATTTTAGAGTTACACAACCCACAGAATGACAGAGTGAAATGCATCTCCACCTGAAGACAGCCTGGTAAGCTAAAAGAAAGGGTCTATTGCACTGGGCTGGGAGCTGGCGTGCATCCCTCATGGGACACACTTCTGCAGACTGGGCCAGAGCAAATCTCAGGAGACTCAATCACTGGCAGTTGTGACTGTTTCCATACTTCTCAACCCACAAACCCCAAAGAGAAACTAAAATTTGAGAGAGGAAACTCTGTTGGACCTGGGTGACAGAAGAGTGTGGTCTGGCCACTGCCCCTGGGGCAGCAGAGGTGGCAGCAGCTGCAGCAGCAGCAATAGCAGCAGCAGTAGTGGCCAGAGCTCCAGGTCCACAGATGGTGGGGGAACCAAGTGGCTGATGAGAGGGCAATTGCAGGAATGCATTTGCACTGAGGCAGGGTTCTCTTGCTTTGCCCTGCATGGATTTTGGTCACAGTCTTGGGTGGCAGTCCTGGGGAAAGGAGAAACGTTGGCATGGCAGAGCTTGTGGTGTCTCTGGAGAAGGAATCCTCCTCACAATTCTGAGGCAGGTACCTAGAAGTAGTTCTGACAATAGCTGCACAAAATGCCAGAAATTTGGGACACAGCATTCTCCTCTCTGGAAGCAGAGGTCTACCATGGCGAAGAAGTCAAGTGATTGAATGGGAAAATGAGCAAACAGAGGAAAATAAATCAGATTTTAGAATCTTGATTTGTTAACAGAGAAGATCAAAGCACAGAACCAGAAGAAGACAACAAAATCAAAACTCCTTCATCAAAAGCCTCCAAGAAAAATATGAATTGGTTGTAAGCCATGGAGGAGCTCAAAAAGGATTTTGAAAAATAAGTAAGAGAAGTAGAGGAAAAATTGGGAATAGAAATTATAGTGATGCAAGAAAATCATCAAAAATGTGTCAACACCTTGCTAAACAAGACCCCCAAAATACTGAAGAAAATATAACACTTTAAAATAGATTAATGTAATGGTAATGAAATTTGAAGATCCCTTTGTATTAGAAAGCTAAGAGTTACTTAGCACCTCTGTTAAGCCTCTGTTAAAGAAGCAGAAGGTATGAACTCCTGTTACTGACGTAACAGGAAGGGGCTGAAAAGGGAGGAACAATACTGTATATAAGGAAAAGCCCTAGAGAAAGAGAGAGACAGATTGTCTTGGAGCAAGCATCATGGAGGCAGAAGCTGCTGCCGCCAGGGAGGCTGAAGAGGAAAGGCTCCCCAGGCTGGAGAGAATGATTTTGATTTGGAGAACCTGGATGGAGTGATTTTAATTCTGGGAACCAGCTAAAACTTCTGCTGTGTCTGAGGGCCAGCCTGAGTGGCCGAGGATTTGAAAGGGCCAGTCAGAGGCTGTTGAGGATTTCTGAGGGCCAGCCAGAGCTGCCAAAGACTGAGGAAGCATCACTGTGATGCTGGTACTTTGTGTGACTCTGTTTATGGCTTTGTTAAGACTTGACTTCCTGGGAACAGAGACTGTGAAGGATTTAAGATGGACTGGACTTTGTGAGCTTCAGTGTGGAACAGGAAGTGTGGGGAGGACTGGACAAGGACCTGGGAACTGCTTGCCTTTGAACCCAGGTAACAGTTTGGTGAATCCAGGTAGGACCTGGGACCATGGAAGGGGATCCATGGAATCTGAGAGATCATCCTGAGTCAAGCTGAAAGAAGACTTTACTTGGATACTGTGTTCTGACTGAGAAATTATAATTTACTAGTGACCTAGGGGTGGAGGTCTGGTGTGTTTTCTGATGATTGAATAGTAAATAAGTGACTGATTGAGTTAACTTAGTGTGCCCCATGAGTGGAGAATTTTGATTGTACTTTGTGTCCCTTGAAGAGGCAAACCTCCTTAAGGATTATGGAATGATTGAGATGATTGAATGCTCAAGTTACTAAATGATTGTTCTTTGTTGAAAACTTTGTGACCACTGTGGTGAAAACTATGTGGCCATCTTAGTGATAAGTTGTTGTGAATGCTGTACCTTGATTTTCTGTGAATGTTTTGCTCTGATTTGTTATTGAATAAATACAGTGTTCATTATACTGTATAATCAGAAACTTGAAAGCTGTTCACAGCAGCGTTCTTCTGGAAAGAAGCTGGTTCTTGGCTTTACAACTAAATCAAATGACAAAAAAGGTCCAAAAAGCCAAAGAGCAGAAGGCAGTCTTAAAAAGCAGAATTGGCCAAATGGAAAAGGAAGTCAAAAAGTTCAGTGAAGAAAATAATTCCTTCAGAATTAGAATGGGGAAATGTAAGCTAATGACTTTATGAGAAATCAAGATATTATAAAACAGATCCAAAAGAATGAAAAAATAGAAGACAATATAAAATACTCATTGGAAAAACCACTGACCTGAAAAATAGATCCAGGAGAGATAATTTAAAAAGTATTGGGATACCTGAAAGCCATGATCAAAAAAGAGGTAAATATCTTTCAAGAAATTATCAAAGAAAACTGCCCTGGTATTCTAGAATCAGTGGGTAAAATAAATGTTGAAAGATTTCACCAATTGCCTTTTGAAAAAAAAAGATCTCCAAAAGAAAATTCCCAGGAATATTATAGCCAATTTCCAGAGTTCTCAGGTCAAGGAGAAAATATTAGAAGTAGTCAGGAAGAAACAATTCAAGTATTGTGGAAACACAACCTAGATAACACAAGATCTAGCACCTTCTACATTAAAGGATCAAAAGGTTTGGAATATGATATTTAGGAGGTCAAAGGAGCTAAGATTAAAACTCCAAATCACCTATCCAGAAAAACTTCAGAGGGGAAAGAGGATATTAAATGAAATAGAGGACTTTCAAACATTCTTGATGAAAAGACCAGAGCACAGGGGTGGTTAGGTGGTGCAGTGAGTAAGAGGGCCAGACCCTGTATCAGCAATGCCATATTCACAATGCCTATGGAGATTACAAATATGCTGATATAATTATTCATTACAAAATATGTCATGCTTGCCATATGGGGAAATAAACTAGAAAATTTATTAAGATACCAAAAGACTGAGTCCCAAAACCAGAAAGTGAAAGCCATCAGAGTAGTTATGATATTGGCACAGGTAGATAAAGTAGAAAGCACCCACATTTTCAAGCCTTTAAAACAGAACAGGCTACCTCAGGTAAAGGTCCTCCTCTCCCCACGCACAGCAACCACCCAGCGTCCTGGAAGAGCTCTCCCAGCAGCTCCGGCCCCTGGCAGTCCTCAGCAGGAGTCCTTAGCAGAAAGTCCTTAGCAGTCCTAACTCAAAAAGGGCTTCGCGCTGCCGCTGCCTCTGCTGCTGCCGCCGCCGTGGCCACCACTGCCAGGCACAGCAGGAACGCTAGCTTGGCTTCCGCTTCCTCTTGCTCCGCCCCTTCCTGCTACGTCAGCAAGTCCAATGGGGCATGGAAGATCTTTAAATCCCATAACCCTTACAGACCCGGGGTCAAGAGGACATGGGATTGGTTCCTGCCTCATATACTTAACACACACACACACACACACACACACGCACACACACACACACACAAAACTGGCTGTATAACATTGAGCAAGTTACTTAACCCCAATTGCTTTAAAAAAAAGAAAAGAAAAGACCAGAGCTGAACAGAAAATCTGGCTTTCAAATACAAGAAGCAAGAGAAGCATGAAAAGGTAAAGAGGAAAGAGAAATCATAAGCACCTTATTAAAGTTGAACTTTACATTTCTACATGGAAAGATTGTATTTTTTACCTCAGATTTTTCTCAGTATTAGTATAGTTGAAGAGAATGCATATATGTATATTCATGTGTATGTATGTAGGTATATATGTATATAATGTGTGTATATGTATACATTGAAGGCACGGGATGAATTGAAATGAAGGAACGATATCTAAAAAAATAAAACTAAGAGTTGAGAGAGGAATATTTTGGGAGAAGGAGAAAGAGGGAGATAGAACAGGGTAAATTATCTCACATAAAAAAGGCAAGAGAAAGCTGATACAATGGAGGGGAGGGGCAGGGTGGTGAAAGGGAATGAGTCAACCTTACTCTCATTACATTTGGCTTAGGGGAGAATAACATACATACCCAAATGGGTATCTTACCCTACAGAAAAGTAGGGGGGGAAGGTATAAGGGGGAATGATAGAAGGGAGGGCAGATTGGGGGAGGGGGTTGTCAGAAGCAAACTCTTTTGAAAAGGGACAGGGTCAAAGAAAAAAATAGAATAAATGGGGGGTGGGATAGGATAGAGGGAAATAGAGTCTTGTACAGTATGACTACTATTTACATATTTTGCATAACTACACATGTATAACCTATATTGAATTGGTGGGTAAGTAGGAAAGAAGGGAGAGAATCTGGAACTCAAAATTTTTAAAACAAATGTTAAAAAATTGTTTTTACATGCAACCTGGAAATAAGATATACAGGCGATGGGTATAGAAATCCATCTTGCCCTACAAGAAAGTAAAAGGTGAGGGGCTAAGAATGGGATAGAAATAAAGAGAGAGAAAACTGGGGGAAGGGGTAATCAGTATGCTTGCCACCTTGCAGTGGGGGTAGGGGAGAGAAGGGGAGAAAATTTAGAACTCAAAATGTTGTGGAAATGAATGCTGAAAACTAAAAATAAATGAATAAATACCAAAAAAAGGTTTAAAAAAGGCAAAAGACAATTCTTACTCTCAAGCAACTTATAATATAATGGAGTAGCCAACTTGAAAATAACTGTGTCTACATAATATATATAGAGGATAAATTTGAGATAATCTCAGAGGGAAAGCACTAGCATTCACAGAGGAACACAAAATTGCCTGTAAATGGTCAAAGTTGAAGTCGTTATTGATAAAATGCTGAAAGTTTACACCTAAAGAAACTTTAGCTTTTGAAATAGAAGATAAACTTCAAAAAGAAGAAATGAAAAAAAAAGAAAGTGAGGGAAGGAAAAAATAGGAAAGAAAAAGGAAGAAAGGAAAATTTCAATTTAATTCAACAAATATTTGTTAAACACGAAATGAATGCAGAGTACTCTGATGCATGCCATGTGAGATACAAAGTATTTCTTCATAGTACTTAATAAAAAATGCAACAAAACCCAATCATATAGAACATGATTTATGCATATGAAAGATTATATAATGTTTGAGAAGAGATAACTGACTGGCAAATCAGGGAAGAAGGTCATATTTTAGGAAAGAATTTAGGGTGGGTGGGAATTCAGGGAAAACATTTCAGGTTCTGGGAAGAACATGAGCAAAGCTTAGAGATGGCAAAGTTGAGACAGGTCAAAGGAACATAGAGTATTATAATTGGTCTAAAACTTAGAATTCATGAAGTTTAATAGTGTCATGTTTGGGTACTATTGAATAGAAGAATTCCTTTAATATCACTTTGAACTCTACTTCATGGGAGGAGAAGTGTGGAGACAGGAAGACTTTGAAAATTATTGAAATAGTTACATGAAATTAAAAAGCTTTTGCAAAATAAAAAAGTGGAGCCAAAATCAGGAGGAAAGCAGGAGCATAGGAAAAAAGTTTTGCAGTAAGTTTCTCTGATAAAAGACCTAATTTCTCAAACATAAGAGTTATTCTCTAATAGATAAATGGTTAAAGGATATTAACAGTCAGTTTTCAGAAGAAGAAATCAAAGCTATCACTAATAACATGAAAAATGCTCTGCATCACTGATAACTAGAGAAATGAAAATTAAAACAAGTCCAATATGCCACATCATACCTATCACATTGGCTAACATAACAGGAAAGGAAAATGATAAATACTAGAGGAGATGTGGGAAAATAGATATACTAATACCCTATTGGTAGAGTAATAAACTGGTCCAACCATTCTGGAGAATAATCTGGAACTATACCCAAGCGTTATAAAATTATGATACACTTTGACCCAGCAATACCACATCTAGATCTGTACACAAAAAGTTCAAAGAAAAAGAACCTATATGTATAAAATATTTTTAGCAGTTCTTTTTGTTGTGGCAAAGAATTGGCAATTATGGGGATGTCATTAATTGGGTAATGGCTGAATGAGTTGTGGTATATGATTGTCATGAAATAGTACTGTGCTATAAGAAATTATGAGAAAGGGTCATTTTTCAGAAAAAATAACTCAGAAGACTTATATGAACTGGTGAAAAATGAAGTGAACAGAACCAGGAGAACATTGTATATGGTAACAACAATTTTGTAACAATGATGCAAAGTGACAACTACTCTAATCAATATAATGATCCAAAATGTTTTTAAATTTCATGGATGATGAAAATGAGAGAAATGATGAACTCTGTGTACAGATTGAAGCATATTGTTTTTCACTGTATTTTTCTTGCTTTTATGCAGCATAGCTAATGGAGAAATGTCTTGCATGACTACACATGTATAATGGGCATCATATTGCTTGCCTTCTCCATGGGTGGGAAAGGAACTTAAAAGAGGGAGAGAATTGGAACACAAAGACTTAAAAAAGAATGTTCAAAATAACTAAGAAGTAAAACATATTGTGATAGTCCAAACGAGTAGTAATGACAGGTTCTACCATTGTAGTAGTAGCATTGGGATTAGAGCAGAGAGTTTTGATGCACCATATATAGAGAAATGAAATCAAAAGTGATTGTATATGTGGAGTAAAGGGGGTGGTGAGTATAATGCCAGTATTTCAAACATAGGAGACTGGGCATATTTTAGTCCCCATTGAAATCAGAAGGAAAAGTGGATTTGGTGGGGATGGGGGTGGGGTAAATCATAAGGACAGTTGCAGACACATTATTTTTGAGATAGTAGTGAGGCATCTAGGTGTAAATAGTTGTATGAAAGAGACCAGTAAATATTGTGGGCAAGATGAAGACCAACAGCTCTCCCAACAAAAGTCAAGGAAAAGAATCCAGACCTTGTAGTGGAGCAAGTGAAAGATGAAATGACTGAAATGAAAGGTTTACACTCCCAAGTATATCGATTTATTAAGCAAAGCCCACCAAATGCATAACAAATCAGGACCAGGTTTCCTCAGCTTTGGCACTGGACTCCAAATACAAGGGGAGACAGAATTTTATGCATTAAAAACAATTAAGAAATATCAATTGGTTAAAATAAAATCAACAGGGCACAAACCAGGATACATTTGCTTTCTACTCAGAGGAAATATTAGGAACTTCCCAAGTTGGGAAGGGGAGAGCAAACAGGTGCAATTTCCCTGAAATCAGAGAAGAAAGATGTCCTATTCTCCCCAAGTGTTATGTTTTCAAAAAAGAAGATGGAAACAATAACTCATCAACCAGCATGGGACCAGTTTTCAGATAAGATATATAGGTTTCTTGAGATGTATAATTGTGAGAAAACTCCTTGCATCACTCTTTGAATCTTACTGGTTTTCTGGTCAGTATAAAGTAGGTCCTTAGTTAAGCTCTCTAAGCAACAAATAGAGATGGTACAGCTTCTCAGTCATTCAGAGGCAGGTTAAACAATGTGATAAATATTTCTCATAATTCCCACGAATGAATATTTCCTCACAAGACAATAATTGGACTAAACCCATGATTGAATAGGAAGGGAACTTAGTTGGTTCCAGAATTGAATCACAAGACAGAATCAGTGTGGTTCATTCAAATCCCACAATTCCCTCAGTGGTGATTGGGAAATCCAAGGAGAAACCAAAATCTGCCACCTGAAAGTGGGTGCTTCTTCTACTTGAAGACTGCAGATTTAGCACATAGGTAACAGACTACAGATAAACCTATAGACTTGTTGCTCTGAATGTGAAGTAGGATATTTAAATCAACCTACTAGTAAGTGACCAGGGTGGGGAATGCAGATTGGAATGCAAGTCAGAAACTACAACTCTGTCACTATGAAGCTGCAGAATCTTCTTGCTAGTTGACAGGGAGTGGAGCCGCACCTATCTACTGGAACTTCAAGTATGGAGGGACAAACCATTTCCTAGAATCAAATAGAAGTTCAGAGCCTTCCAAGCTTAGATGAGAGTTATTTTTCCTTCATTCTCAAATAGGACCAATGACATCACAAAATGATATCTCGACTAGTGAACAAATTAGATTTAAGTGAGGCAGAGTTGCACAAAGTGGTTAGCCTCACTCTCGCTTCCAGAGTCACTGAAGTCCAGTGGCAAGGCAAAAATCAAAGCAGGCAATGGTCTGGGATGTAGTGGATGACCTTGGCATTTTCAATGTCTGACCAAGCTCTAAGCATTACACAGCACCTCCTTCAGTCACCTGCATAGTCATTGGAACAAATTGTTCTTGAGTCCACTGGAGAAATCTTCATATGCTTGGGGTAGATATCCCTCTAACTCACCAACAGGTTTGAGGTCCATAAGTTACTCTTAACCTAGTTTAATCCATCTGTTGAAATGGTTTTACCAGGGTGTGGCTGCCATGCATGCTACAGTTTCTTGGAACCATAGGTGAGAGTTGAGTGCTAGGTAGATACCAAAGCAAGTCCTCATACCATAATTGCTATTTCTCCTTGAACACCTCATATACCCCAAAACTTAGATGAGGATAGTTATCAAACCATGCCCTTTATCAGACAACTTGGGGTCTGATGGAAGTTTACTGTAGCGTTTGTCTGAACTTTCTGTGAGATACTAGAAGAGAACACAGTAATTTGAGTATTGAATTTTAGGATCCCAAATAAAAGAGAGCAGGACCATACAAGGCCCCAACAATGCTTCCAGAAGTACAAAGAGTAGGTCCTAATAAAGTCCCAATTCAAGAAGTGTAGTTAGAATAATGAGTAAACAAAAAAAGAAAAGATATTGATGATAAAGAGCTAATATGGCAACAAACTCATGAGGAAATAACTCCAAAATATCTACAAGAAAGAAAAATTTCCAAAATACATGTGCGCGCACACCCACCCACCCACACCCACACACACACACACACACACACACACACACACACACACACACACACA
>NW_027185887.1:2097411-2131822 GCF_028583685.1 Petaurus breviceps papuanus | reverse complement strand
ACACACACACACACACACACACACACACACACACACACACACACACAAAGCCTGGCCACAAAGTCAGCTAGAATATTTAGAATAAGTGAAACAAGGGATTTAAAAAGAGTTTGAAATAATATTATAAACAAAATGAAAGCTATAGAGGAAATAATTGGAAAAGTAATTACTATTGGAGGAAAGACTTGGAAAGGTAATTAGTACCTTAAGTCAAGAGTTAACAAAACCTTGCCCAAGTAACAGACATCTTGAAAATTAGAACGAACACAGTCCTCTGATTCTAGATTCAACACACATTCCAAACTGAATGAAACTGTTGAAATGAGTGATAATACTAATGGAGAAGAAGAGAAAAGGGTGTGGAAAAAGTGAAGAGGAAAGGAAAAAGTGAGGAAGAAAAAAATGTTAATGGAAGTGTCTCTAAAACAGAGCTTCCTTCCTTCCTTCCTTCCTCCCTCTTCCTTTTCCTTCCTTTTTCTTTCTTTCATTGTAACATTCCTTTTTAAAAAACAATTTATTTTAAACTTAAATGATGAAATTAAATATTAAATAAGAAAAGAAAAAGAAACATATTATATGCTTAAATTCTAAAATTTAAATACAAATAAGAAAAGAAAAAAAATAGCATTGCCATCTGTACAACAGCACATAACAGAAGATTCAAAATATGCAGCAATAAATTTCCATTTCAAGAAAGCCTATAGAATAAATACTACACATTGTGTTCTGAGATGTCCATCTCTTCTTTGCTTTCTCGTAAATTTTCTTTTGTTCTCTGCTGTGCACTTTTTGTTTTCTTTTTCAACCCTTCCACCCTATTAGCCCCCAGAAGGCTACAGTTAAACATGGATACACATGCACACACACACACACACACACACACACACACACATACCCCTATACCCACACCTACATATACACCCATTCATATATACACATATGCATAAATACATATATATATATATATACATAAACATACATACACTTGAATACATATACTTACTTATCTATACTCATACTCATATACAGACATATGTATTCATATTGTACTATACTTGCTTGTCATCTGTTTCTCTGAGGATGGATTAATGTCTTCCTTCATAGGCCCAAGATTTTCCATATTTTTCTAAGTCCATCAACTCATTTCCTATACCACAGCAATATTCTAACCTTATATTGTCTAGTTATTTTAAATAGTCTAAAACAATATTGATTAATATGACTGACAGACAGTGTAGTTTCCTATTTTTCTCTTGATTGTATATTTTAGCTTTAACTTTGTTTGAGATCATGATTACTACCCCTATTTTTTCCCTATTAAATTCTACTCCTGATTTTTATTTCATATATGTGTGTATATCTTTTATTACCTATCCCTCCTGACTTCTCTACTTTACTTTTCTTTCATTCTTTCTCGTGTTATTATGGTTGATTTTTGATTGTAGATTTCAGGTAGTCCAATTATTCTTATGTTTTCTCTTCTTGATATGTTGTCCAGATCAGTTGTTTTTCTTATCAAATGTTTCACTTTGTCTTCTTTTTTTAATTCTTTATATTTTGTTTTGTCATTTCTTGGCCTTTTATAACTTTGTTGACTTCTCCTTGTCCAATTCTAATTTTCAAGGAGTCATTTTCTTCCTTAATCTGGATCTCCTTTTCTATTTGGTTGACTTTCTTTTCATAATCTTCTTGTTTTTCTTGGATTAGTCATGTTAAAAATATTTCCTCAATCTCTCTCACTTGATTTTTAAAGTCTTTTTAAAATTCTTACATGAATTCATTTTGGACAGGACAACCATTTAATGTTACTCTTTGGAGTAGGAGAGGCTTTTTTTTGCTGCAATATCCTCCTCTGGAGATTAATCCTGGTCTTCACAGGAATTGTACTGGTTCCATCTCCCCCAGGGCTGTATCTCAGCTGTAGAGGTGGGCCTGATGTCTATTATCAGCAGAGGTTCCCTCAGTCTTCCACTACTAAGACACCTGACTCCCTACACTCTCTGGGAGATGAAAATTCCTGCAGCTGGGGCCAAGGATGCCAATCCAGCTATTCCCACAACTCACTACTTGTTTCAGCAGAACTAGCCTTCAGGTGTTTACACTTCACAGGGACCAAACCTTGGATCCTCTCTGGCTGTCCCAGGAGGAACACTGTTCTGCCACACTCATTTATTTTTACCACTCTACATTCACCCTGAGGTGCTATTTTATTTTCATTTTTGGAGGAAGTATGGAGAGCTTCAAATTTTCTGACCTACTCTGTCATCTTCCCACAATCCTCTAGTCTATGACCATTTCTTAAATTTATATTTTCATCTACTTCAGCTCTTCCCTTTATCTTCTACTATGTCCTCTGCATGCCCCTACAACTACTATACATGATAGCATGAAGTTCCTGTTATTCAAAACTTCTTTCTCTATCAATTGATCAATAAACATTTATTGACCTCCTTGAGGTGAAGGGTCGTCTTTTATCTTTCTTTGCACCTCCAGCACTTGAGTCAGTGCCTGATGAATAGGGGGTATTGATTAGTATTGATATGTCTTTGGATAGGTTTTTATTTGAATGTGTTCAGATTGATTCCCTATGAACGTGGAAAGGGGTTCAAAGACTGGTAGGGAATCTTAGGGTATTCTATTTTGGAGGGGTAATTTTCCCTCCTATTCTGGGAAGAGATTGGAGCCACACTAAAGTTGGCTAAACCTAGGAGCCTGAACAAGTTAGTATGCCTGGGCAGAGACATAGCTGAAGAAAGGATCAAGTTCCAAACTGGACTTCACAGAGAATATATTTCTATCTGTTTGTTATACTGATCCTGCAACTGCTAGCTGCCCTCTCCAAATATGTGTATGTGTGTGTATGTATGTATGTATGTATCTATCCATCCATCCATCTATCTATCTATCTATCTATCTATCTATCTGTCTGTCTGTCTGTCTGTCTGTCTGTCTGTCTGTCTGTCTGTCTGTCATCTCTACTATCCCTGTAATCTCTGTATCTATGATCTATTTATCTTTCTTTTTTCTTTATATACATATATGTACATATAACATCATACACATATTTGTACTATATATGTATTATACACCCATTAGATATACCTTTATGTTTAACATGTTTTCACTGGCTATGTTGCTCCCATTCTCAATATAGAATATAATAGAGAATATAAGCTCTAATGATAGAATATAAGCTCTAGTAACTACTTCTTTTTTGTCATTGCGTCCACACTGTTTAGCAGAGTGACTACCACATAGTAGGTTTTTAGTAAATGTTGATGATTCAATTGATCGATTATGATACAAATAAGTTGCTCATCTAAACCTATTTTCTGCCAAAACACTTGCTGGTTTTCCTAGCAGTTTCTGTCAGAGAATCCTTTTCCCCAGGAGGTTATATTATGATGATAAAATACCAACTATTGATTTCAATTGAGTCTGATTCTTACGTATAGTCAGTTCTCCTCCTTTTCTCTCTTTTTTAGGAATGGAGATGGGGACTCGACTGTGATTTTTTGGTTCTTAAGTGTAGAAGCCCCTTCGCTCCTCGCACCTTCTCTGCAGCTTAGAAAATTGCCTAGAGCACTGAGAGGTTAAGTGAATTTGCCCAGCAAGTGCCACATTTTTTGATGATTACTACTTTATAATATCATTTGATTTCTAGAGGCATTATGTTCCTTTCATTCCTTCATTTTCCCCTGATTTCTTGAGATTCTAAATTATTTTGTTTTCCCAAATGAATTTTTATCCCTTTATCTAGCATATAAATAACTAATAGTCACTATAATGCAGTGGAAAGCATGTTGTATTTAGAGTCAGAAGTCATAAGGTTGAAATCCCAACTCCTCCACTTATTACATATGTGGTGTTTTGGCAAACCATTTAACCTCTATTAGCCTCAGTTCCTTCATGCATAAAATAAGAATGTTGGACAAAAGGAACTGTAGGTTCCTTTGCAGCTCTATATCTCTGATCCTATGATTCTTTTTGGTAATTTTATTGGTCACCATCTGCTGGATTAGGGAGAAAGCAAGAGAGTTCCTGAAAAATAAAACATCTACTTCTGCTTCATTGACTATGTTAAGGCCTTTGACTATGGGTTTGATATGATTATCAAACTGTGGCAATTGCTCAGAGATGGGAGTACCAGATCATTTTTTAAAAATTAAATTGGTGGGGCGGCCAGGTGGCTCAGCGAGTAAGAGCACCGGTTCCAGTGTCGGGATGACCTGGGGATCAAATCTGGACTCAGATACTCAGCACCACACCCAGAAATAACTGGCCGTGTTGCTTTGAACAAGATACTTAACCCCAATTGCTTTAAAAAAAATTAAATTGGTTTGCTTATTTACTTTTAGTTTACAACATTCAGTTCCATAATCCCTTGAGTTTCAAATTTTCTCCCCCTCCCTCTTCTTTCCCTTCCCTTCCCCCCACCCCTTGAGAAACCTGTATGTTGGTCAAGAAGCAACAATTAGGACTGAACATGGAACAATTGATTGTTTTAAGACTGGAAAAGGAGTACTACAGGGACGCATATCGTCACCTTACTTATCTAACTTACTACTTTGTTGCTGTTCATCATTCTGGAAGAAGAGCAATGAGAGATGAAGAGCAATATTGAGAATGATGTCTTTATTTTCAAGGGAATTGGATTTAAGTGAGACAAAGATGTGCAAAATCATCAACCTCACTCTCTCCTCTAGAGTCATCAGCGTCCAGTGGGAAGACACAAGTCAAGATGACTAGTGATGGCTCAAGGGGGCGGGGAGGGGGACTGGGACGGGGACCTTGGTCTTTTTAAGCTAAGGTCTTTCCCAGGTCCCAGTTTGCCTGAGGCAATGTCCATTCAGTGATTAAAGGCTAGGTAAGAATTGAGACCAAAGATGGCCTAGTCTGCCTTCCCAAAAGAATCAATCTGGGAGGGAAAGACCCTCAGAGTTTCTGAGCAGAATAGAAAATAATTGCTATTTGTACTCACTCTGAGCCATCAAGACTCAAACAATGAACAAGTGAGGTATGGGCTGGGACCTATTATTGGCCAATTAGTGAAAGCCAGAGTGTTCTGGGTTTAAAGGTATAGTCACGTAGCAACATTTGAATCACAATAGGCTTTTTCAAAGCCTGTTTTTTCTGAGCTATATTTTAAGAAATCATAAATGAAACTACAAATGATTTCATTGTCCCAGATTTTTTAAAAGAAAAAGATAGAATAAATTGGGATGAAAAAAAATCTAGACCCCAAATCCCAAGATACTTGTTAAGTAAAAGTGATCAAAATTTACATTCCTTTGGGCAGAGAACCCGCATGTCAAATTATGACTCCCCACATGGACAGTGAGACAGAGAGAGAGGAAAAGGAGGAGGAGAAATAATTATAGTAATGATAGCAATAATAATAATAATAATAATGATAATAATGAATAACAACATTGCCCAAGTTGAACTGGCTAGTTGGGTCCCCAAGGGGCAGTTACTACTACTGAGAGATCATCCTTTGTTCTTTGTTCTGCAAGAGGACCAGTGATAGCAGGAGGGTGAGATCCTGACTTGCAAGTGAATTGGATTAAGTGAGGCAGAGCTGTGTAAAGTCATCAACCTTACTCTGTCCTCCAGAGTTGTAGCAGTCCAATGGCAAGATGACTGGCAATGGCTCAGGATGCAGTGCGAGATCTTGGTCTTTTTATTTTTTCTATATAACTTTTATGCAGACTACACCATGCAAAATGACAGGCTAGACAAATAAAAAGTGGAATGAAGTTTACTAGGAGAAATATCTACAATTTCAGATATACAGATGATATGACTCTGATGGCAGAAAGTGAATAATTAAGAAGATTCTTGATTGTGATGAAAGAGGAGAATATAAAAGCTGGTTTGAATCTTAACATTAAAACAAAACAAAAACAAAAACTAAGGTCATGGCAATTGGTCCACTTCCTGGCAAATAGAGGAAGAAGAAATAGAAGACATATCAGATTTTATATTTTTGGGCTCAAATATCACTGTAGATAGCCACTGCAGATATGAAATTAAAAGATGCTTGCTCCTTGGAAGGAAAGCCACGGTGAATTTAAACAGAAT
The DNA here is from genome assembly GCF_028583685.1 of Petaurus breviceps papuanus. Classification (NCBI taxonomy): domain Eukaryota; kingdom Metazoa; phylum Chordata; class Mammalia; order Diprotodontia; family Petauridae; genus Petaurus; species Petaurus breviceps. The sequence continues at coordinate 2,125,738 of NW_027185887.1, read as the reverse complement.
ACTAAAAAGCAAAGGCATCACCTTGCTGACAAAGGTCTTTATAGTCAAAGTTATGGCTTTTTCAGTAGTAACATATGACTCTGAGATTTAGACTATATAGAAAGTTGAGTGCCAGAGAGAAAACTGAGTGGCATGGAATTAATGCTTTTGAAGTGTAGAAGACTTTTGAAACAGCAGGAGATCAAATCAGTCAATACTTAAAGAAATTAATTCAGACTGTTCATTTGAGGACAAATAATGCAGTCGCGGCTTAAATATTTTGGCCACATAATTAGAAGACAGGACTCACTGGAAAATACTATGATGTTGGGAAAGATTGAAGGCAAAAGGGGAAGGCAGAGGATGAGATAGATAAATGAAAATATGCTTAGGCAGACTTCTGGAGAGGGCCTGGCACACTATGGTCCATGGGGGTCATGTAGTAATATGTGACTGAATGAATGAACCAACAACCATAAGAAATAAAGGTCTTTCCAATTAATTACCTTCCTTTATTCTTCTAAAGACTGTTTTTAGATTTTTATATATGTCCTGAGTTTGACTGGATCATTTGTCTTTTAGATAATCTAAGCACTCTGTAGCTATTTGAAAGAGATGTCTCCTTTTATAATCTCATCCTGATATTACTACAGCTATGTGGAAATAGTGATGGTTGTGAATTTATTTTATATCCTGCTTCTTGCTTGAAAATATTAATTTCCTAAATTGGTTTCATTTTAATTTCTTTGGTATTTTCTGACATTTCTACTTCTTCTTTGGTTAATTTTTGTAAGCAATTATCCATTTTTTCCCTGTTTCTCAGTTATAGTGGCATCCAATTGTATATATATTAGTTTTTGACAATTATTTTAATTTTTTCTTTGTTCTATATTCACTTTTTATTTTTGAAATTTTGGTAACTGTTTTTTTTTTCTTTCTACCTAAGCATAAAAGATGCCAATCATTTTTAAAAACTAGCTCTTAGATTTATTTATTATTTCCATAGTCTTTGTCATTTTATCTATCTGCTTTGCCTCTAATTTTCAAGAAAGTATGTTTATTTTCATGAATTTGTTGATTTTCCAGATTTTAATTGTACTTTCAGTTAATTCCCTTTTTATATTTTCAATGTATATTTTATGTATGTAATTTTTTCTCCTAAGTATTGCTTTGGTTATATCCCCAAATTATTGCCATGTTGGCATATTTTATCTTTCTTTTATCAATTATTAAATAGTATCTATGAATTAAAATTCGACTCATTACATTATTCAAATGTTTTTAGCTAGTCTCCATTTAAGTCTGTGAATTTTTTATTTTGTTTTCTGTGTTAATTACCATTTTTGTTATTATAATATGTAAAATATATCTCCAATTTGTGATTTTTAGCCTTTACATATATATAATTTCTCTGTGTCCTAGCACATGGTCTATTTTGGGGGTGTGTATTTGTTTCTGAGAATATGTGTGTATGTATACACACAGAGCTATGAATAACCTCATTAAGAAGATGTTAGAAGTCTTTTAAATCTAACTTTCCTTTGAATGTGTTTGGTACTATATTTTTTGTTTAACAATTTCTTAGATATATCAGATTTTGAGTGAAATATATTAAAGTCTCTTTTTGGATTATTTTGTGATGCTGCTGCATATTCTGTAGCTCAGTTTTTTTCCTTAAATTTACATTCTATTCAATTTTATATACATACACATATAGATACTGATGTGTATATTTGTATTTACATATTTGTGTATATATATACATATTTATATACCTATCTGTATTTGTATATATTATATATACATATATATCTGTATTATATTTGCATGACTTTTGTATTTATTTCCATAAGTGTGCATTTATATATCTGCACATATTTAATTACAGTACTGTTTCAATGTGACACTTTTAAGAAAATCATAATGTAAAGCCCTTGAGAACAAGGTTTACTTTTGCTTTTTGTTACTGTTGTTGCTGTTGTATACCTAGAACTTTGTGCAGTGCCTAACATATATTAAGAACTGAATAGAAACTTGTTGGTTGATGTTTCTCTCTTAAATAGTCTCAATACTATAAAATTTTAATTTTTCCTTTTTCTAATAGCATGAAAAAATGGTTTTTAAAATTTTTTGTATAAGGTAAATTAAGTGTTTTACTTTTTGTGTTTTCATTTTTAAAATCTTATGTTAAGCAATTTTGCTGTTACTTTTATCTTTCATCTTAATGGAGAATTAATACATTTGAATTCAAGGGCATAAGTGTTAAGCAAGCATTTTCCTTTATTTCTAAATTGTATTTTTATTTTAAGTCAGAACAGTCCCTATAATTAATTTTGCTTACAAAAATTTGATTTTAGTCTTTTCCTGTGCTCTTGATGACTTTCCATGCTCTAAGTTTCCTAAATTTTCATAAATTGTTTCTTTATATATTTTAATTTATTTTCTCTTCTCACCTGACTCACCTCCAATTCCAACATGGATGAGCAGAGTTAGGTATACTCTCTATCACCTCTCCAATCATAAAAAATATCTCAAAATTATCCAAGCTCTTACCTTAAGTGATAGGAATTTGTGTCTTTTTCAAAGGAATTTCCATTTATTATTTATTTATATATATTATTAATTATATACAAATTAATATTACCTATTGTTTTCCTTATCAAGGCTATTATAAGTCTTATTTTTTTACTTGAGCTATATATTTATGTTTACATATTCCTTCTTAATTATCACTGTTTCATGTACTTAGGAGCTTCTAAAAAACAAAAATTGTCTTCTTTTTCATAATCATAATATAACTATGGTAAGGTTGATGCTAATAATAGAGATATATAGTCATATTTTTAATCTTAATAATTTCACATATTTTGTTTTACTTCTTGTCAGATATGCTTGGTATCATTTTTTTTAAACCTGATAATATGACTTGATGTAGCAGCAAGCATCCCAGCATTCCCAGAGTAGCTGCCAACACAGGTTCTTAGATCTGCTTTTGTAAAGGAAAGCAACTCAAAATGGGTTAACAATCTTGCTTTAATCAAACATATATTATTTACCTAGTTCAGGGGAAAAAGGTTAGCACCCCGAACTTCAGACTATACAGAGGTTACAAGCATAAGTTACAAGACAGAGAAACATTTCAGCAGACAGGCAAAAACTGTCAAACCACTACATACATCCATACCTAATCACAGTTACCAGAGAGGGAAGCATCAATATCTGAGTTTTCAAAGCCAGGGGCCTCTCAATGGCTGCCCAGAGTCTCATCTGGTCAAATAACACAACACTTCTCAAAGTGAGCCCCAAAACAAAGTCTCACAACAGGTTTTGTATAGCCTTCTCCTGTCTCAGAGAATGTAACAACCCTCTTGACCTACTGCCCAATCATAAAGCACCAAGGTGTGGGTGTTCCTGAAAAACAAGCCTCCCACCACAGGCTCTAGGTGCACTTAACCTAGGGGCAGGGAAAATCTTAAAAATTTACATTCCTATAACACTTATATAGGAGTAAGGGAAGTACTATCTCTACTAAATGAAGATGTCAATGTTTATCTAACTATCCAGATAGCTATCTTATAGTAAATATTAGTAAAGTCAAATATGCAAAGATATTCTAATAATTTCTTCCTGTAGTTCAATACATTATCTTTGGAAAACACTGATGTATGGATTCTACCAATTAGTACTTTGCTGTCTATCTTAAAAATTCCTAGGTAATTTTATTGCACAATTTCTTGTAATATGGTATTGAGGCTTTAAATTGGCTGTTTTTTTTTTCTTCTGGAGATCTTTTTTTTTTTAATTATCTCAAAGAATCCTTACTCGAAGTACAGTCACTTTGATTTGTAGATTATCCAGGTTTTATTTCAAAGTTATTTTCATTTGCTTCTCTCCTAATAATTTAATTTTTTTTTCACTGAGGGGTTTTGGTTCACATTTCTTTAAAGTGTAATAGTTATTCATTGTGTTGCAGTCTTTTCTAGAATGCTTGTTCATTTTCTTTATTTTTTTTAAAAAATATATCTCACTATTGGTGTATTTGCTAAGGAGATGGATTTATTGCTAGTGTTTATCTCTCAGCTTTTTTCTTCTATTTTTGGAAGCATGTTTCTGACTTCATTCCTCATTGATTAGCTCTTCTCTTTTCCATTGCCATAGCAACATTTTTTCCTACTCAAACTCCTTAGGCTAGCTGACCTTAGTATTAACAATTTGAAAGTTGGAGGGGGCTCTTCTTAGGCCAATGTCCTACATAAATTCAACCAATAGAGGATTACCACTAAGTTTATAGTATTCTTTTGAAACATAAAACCTTTCCCCTCTAACCAGATCTGCACTACTCCTTCCTCTCACAGTTGTACCCTCTTTCATGTGGCCAGGCAGGATTGACATTTTCTGCAGTTTGAGGGGATAGGAGGAAGGTGGAATGACGTGTCACTGCCATAGAGAGACAAGGTGAAGATCAACACAATCAAAGACTGAAACACAAATCTGTTAGGTTGTTTACGTTAGATGTGGAGCTCACAAGTAGACTGGGACTAGGATCTTTAGGATAAGTGTCAGTTTTAGCTAATTAGACATTCTATTATTACTTCAGAAGTTTTTACATTATATAGAAATACTGCTGCCTTCTTTCCTTGTTAGGATTTTTATTACTAAAGATTTACTCCATTTTTTCTTTTTTTTTTCTCTTTTAAGATAATATGGGGGGAGGTGCAGTTATGTTGAGAAAATTTATGAAGCTATCTTTCTAAACAAGTCTTTTTATCTGCATTCCCTTCCTTTCAGTCTCTACAATCTTCTTCTTGGTTATTTCAAAACTATTCCATTATTTCAATGATCATTTTTAGGTTGACCTCCTAAATCTATCTATCTATCTATCTATCTATCTATCTATCTATCTATCTATCTATCTATCTATCTATCTATCATCTATCTATCTATCTATCTATCATTATCTATCTGATTTGACAAAGTTATAGTAAATGGCACAACCTCCCGAGACAATCTTTTTTCCATTGCACCTCATAGTACTTGAGACTGTACCTCATTTCATTCTTACAACTAAATCTATGAGAAAGGATGGTTTTTATTTTCCTCATGATTATGAGGTATGGAAAGAAATTATGTATCAGAGGCATCTTAATCTCAACATATCTAAAACAGGACTCATTTTCCCCTCCAAACCCTTCTATTTTCCAAATTTTCCTATTATTATCCAGGGTACCACTAACCTTCCAGTCACCTAGTCCCACAACTTCAATATTATCATTGCCTCTTCACTCTCACCCCACATAACTGATAGATGACTAAATCTTGTCATTTTTACCTTTACAAAATCTCTTGGATATATCCCCTTCTCTCCACTTACCATCTGCCACCTTTATTCAGGCCCTTATCACCTCTCAATTTTACTATTTCAATAGTACACATATGATCCCTTCCAGTTTTTTTTTCAGCTCCTACTTCTCACCTTATTTAGTGCTAGTTCAGAGTTTTTGTGGTGACTGGATGCACAATAACAATACTGGCAGGAATGAAAGTGAAGAAGATTGCAACCCCTTGTACCTGATCCTCTCTATTCCTTTTATTCCACTGTCACTGATTCCTCAAGTATCAGTCTAATGGTCAACACCCTGAACAAATAATCTATTTCTTCAACATTTTATCCTTTACAACAAATCCAGGATATCTCAAATCTGGTGTTGTATTGAAATGTAAATCGACTTCATTTCACATTCCTGTGTATAAACATCCATTATTAACACCTGATTCTGCCTTCCCCTCCTCCACAAGCTCAAAAGATACTTATCAAACACCTACTATGTGCAAAACACTGTGCTAGCCACTGAGAATGCAGTAACAAAAGAAACAAAATAGAATTATTCTCCTTGACTCAAATTTCTTCCTCTTTCTATTCCAACATCTACTCAATGAACAATGTGGTTTTTCTATAATCTAGGTTTAATTTTGTCACCCCTGTGATCAATGAACTGGTTTCCAACTTATTTTTAGGATCAAATATAAATTCCTTTCTTTCACTTTATAACCTATTCCCTTCTTATCTTTTCAGTCTTCTTACACCTTAATTTGCTCCTTGGATTATATTATATCTACTTGTCTACATTGGTCTACTTGTCTCAAGGCATGCGCGTGAAAAAAGTTCCTCCCTCAGAATGGGATGGACCATTTAGAAAGTTTCATTAGCTTTTTTTAGGTCACCACCAGATTACTTAATCACTCCTTTTAGCCTGGATTCATGATATCTGGCATAGAGTGCTTAAAAATGTTAATTTAATTAATGGCTGGCTGGATGAATGGATTTGTTGTCACCTAGATAGCACCTCATATTCCACAGGACCCACATTGCTATTCCCTCAAAAACTGATTCTTTCTCTGACTTTCCTATTTCTGTTAATAGTATCATGATTCTCTCTGTCATTCAGGTTCAATACATTGGAATCATCTATGGGTCTTTCTTGTCCTTTACTTCTTCCATCCAATCAATCAATCCTTAAACCTAAGTATTACTTATTCTACTTCCATAATATCAATCAAATTATTCCCTTATTTTTCTATCAAATTGCCCTCACACTCAGTTCCTTTTACTGATCCTACTGAAACAGTCTCCTGTCTGATCCTTCTGATATCCTAGACTCTTCCTTTTCTAATATATCTGAGATATATCTTCAGAAGCATCACAGGTGTGATCCACTGTTCAAAGCCTTTGGTATGCTTCATATAACATCCTCTATCAATGAATTAATAAGAATATAAATGTTTACAGTGGGTAAGGCATTGGGCTAAGGGCTAGGGATACAAAAACAAATATTAGTGTTAGTCCTGCCCTCAAGGAGCCTGCCTTCTAATGGGACAAAACATATCCAGGGCATGAGGAGTAGTGGCTAGGTTAAAGCAGCATTTTTTCCCCTTTCTAGTTAAAGTGAAGCAATAGAATAGGTTATTGATATCCTTTCCAATAGAAGTAATATTATTTCTTTGAGACCAGACTCCTTAGACTGATAATCAAGGCCCTCTAAATCAGACTCTAACCTACCTTTCCAGCTTTATATTCTATTTTTTAAAGATATAATGTTCATACAACTTGTACTTATTAGTATGATAATATATCTTGGTCTTCTGGAATTTCATAGTTTCTATGAATACAGATCTGGATAACATAAAAACAGATATAGAAATAGGAGATGTACAGTCAATTTAGATATAGATAGTATAAATATAAAATAAAGGTACCAATAGAAATAGAGATGAGACAAAAATTTGCTCTGTTTCACAGATACAGGTCAAGATAAGCAGGCCAAGATAATAAGAGGTTCAGTGATTTGCCCCTAATAATATGGTATAGAGGCATATTCTATCTACTGTGCTAGGCTGACTCTCACAAATTATGCAGAACAAAAAATGTATTAGTGCATTTGGTGTAAGTATTACAGAAACTTCAATTAGAATTCACCAGTTGTGCTATACTCATATGCCAGAAGAATATTTTGTGAAGGATTCCTCCTTTTTGACTTAAAAAAAATAAAATGGAAAATTGATGCCTTACAAATCCAAACTGCATGCATTTAGAAATAACCCTGAAATCTCTGACATTGTTAATCATGTAATTGGGGTGAATACTTTGCAAATAATGTGTTATTTTGCTACTTTTTAGATTACATCATATAGGTTTTCACAGGATTATGGAATCAGAGGGTGCTTCAGAGGTCATTTGGTCCAAGAATCCTCACTCTCCCCACCCATGACATAAATGCTAGCAAGTTGTCATATAGATTTTGCTTAAAAACCTCCATAGGATTAGAGAATCTTAGAGTTGGAGCCAATTATTTTCCTAAAACTACATCCTGGAATGTATATATGAATTTATGTATGTATGTAAACCCTCACCCTAGTGACCTGGTGACAAATTATTTAAAGCTTAGGGTTTGGCTTCCCCTAAGGAGAGAGTAGAAAGGTACTCAATATACAATATAAGTCACATATGGGGCTGATATGTATTTCCTATATACAAAAAGACTGCTTAAAACAGAAGACTCACAAAGGTGAATTAGATAAATCAAATGTAAAACAGGATTCTGAACTCATGTAATTCATGTATGTATGAATGTACATATCATTATAACATGTGCCTATGAATCCATGTATGTACATGAGCTCTCACCCTAGTGACCAGAAGATAAATTATTTAGAGCTTAGGATTTGGCTTATGTGTAGGTCTCTTCTATAGAGGGAGTAGAAAAGTACAATATGAATCATATATGGGACTGGTATGTATTTCCTACAAGCAAAAGAAATGCTAAAAACAGAAGACTCACAAAGGTGAATTTGACAAAATAATTGCTAATAGCTGACATTTACTATGGGCCAGATATTGTACTAAGTGCTTTACAGTTATTTTCTCATTTTCCTCGCACAACAGTCCTGGGAAGTAGTTGCTATTGCTATCCTCTTTTTATAGATGAAGAAACTGAAACAAACCAATTAAATGACTTTCTCAGGGTGAAGCTGGATTTAAACTTAGGTCTTCCTGACTCCAGGCCTAGCACATTATCCACTATGCCATTTAGCTACCAAACAAATTTTAAAAGGATTCAGGATTTGAGATCTGTATAATTTAAGTATATATGAATATATACGTTGCTATACACATGTATATGTGAATTCCCACATATATTATATAGGTGCATATTATGAAATTTGTATACTATGTTGAATTTTTCCTCATTTTTCTGTATGTAGTAGAGATGAGGCACAAACAGGGAATAGTATAGTAATAATCCATTTTTTTTTATTAAGGGCTGCAATATAAGAGCAGATGAGCTCTGAGCATACATGAACCCTCTTATTACCTCCCCACAACCCTATTGCAAAGACTAAATTGTTTGTCCAGTGATCGTTGTACAGACATTTTGGAAGTCTGTATACACAGTATAATGAAGGGAGATCACATGGGGGTATTTTGTGGTTAAGAAATGGTTTTCTCAGAAGGTAATTGTTAATAGTTTGGCTTACAAATTGATGTTCATTTAAATATATTAATTCAAGCTCTATGTTCCACTGGAGTTTATTTACAGTATTTGTGTAAACCCTTGAGAGTTTTACTCACCACTCAACTTGGTTTGCAACATACTGACTCAACACATGCAGTCTTTATCAACATAGTACCTCCATGCCTTCCAAACAAAAATAATCCAGTTATTGGTGCACCAACATGACGTCATAACTAAGTGGTGAAAGTGTGGGGCTCTAGTCAGTCGTTATGGACAGAGGCCCTTGGAAAGGAGAAACTGAGACTCATGGCTCAGAGCACCACTGCTTGTCTTTCCCAATATGTGCAAATATTCTCTTTGTAAGTTGGTGACTACTGGATAGCATCTGGAGTCAGTAATTGAAAAGGGGTAGACAACCTGTGGTGCTAATTTTCAGCAGGAAAAGAATTATTATTATTATTATTAATTATTATTAGAAGAATAATAGAAGGTAGTAGAATCTTCTAGAATCACGTTTTTCTGAAGATGCATTTCCCCTGAGGGGAGGGTGTAATGGAAATGCAAATTTAAAGATCTTCCCTGCCCCTAGGCTAAAGTGCACCTGGAGACTGGGGTGGGAGGCTTGTTTTTCAGTTGATACTTTTTGATTGGCCAGTGGGTCCAGAAAGGTTGTTACATTCTCTGAGCCTGGAGGAGGCTATATAAGCCCTGATGTGTAGCTTTGTTTTGGGACTCACTTTGAGAAGTGTTCTGTGATTTGATCTGAATTCTGGGAAGCCGTTGTTGAGAGTCCCCCGGCTTTGAAAAACCGAGATGTGGAAACCCAGATGTTGACTGGGTATGGATGTAATGGTTGGACAGTTTGGAAAGCTGTCTACTTGATCTGTTAATGTCTTGATAATTCTGTCTGTATATTTTGAAGTTTGGGGTGCTGACCTTTTTCCCCTGAACAAGGTAAACGATATATGTCTGACTGATTAAAGTAAGCTTGTTAACCCATTTTGAGTTGCTTTCCTTTAACAAAGCAGATCCAAGAACCTGTGGTAGCTGCAAACCCTGAGGACGCTTGGGGTGCTTGCTGCTACAGAGGGTCACTGGAGGTGGTGAAATTATATGCCAATACTATTCCAGCATTATGGGATCATCAATGCTATTATTCCCTCCAGGGATACAGTAGACAAACCTTTCCATGCTTGCCAGTTGTTTGCACTTCCCATTCATAACTCCATATAGATTCATCACAGGGGTCTTGGTGTGTTAGGTGATGGGCATTTTGCTTGTATTCACATGGAATTGATTCATTCTTCATCTCTTTCTATTTGATTAGCTCATCCCCTTGGACTCCACCTTAGAAGTAAAGTTCTTTGATGACATGTGATACTGCTTCTCTTGCCCTTCTTAATTTTAAAGTGTTATAGACTGCTCATGCCACCATGCCCTTCAACATTGCTTTTTGAATAATTTCTTCCCAACTCTCTTAGCTCTACTAAGTTTGGTCATGTGGAAATTCCCACAGAGTAACTATGTTGAACTATATTAATTCTGTTATTATTTTAGCATTAAGAATTCCTAAGTGTGGGGAGGCCAGGTAGCACAGCAAGTAAGAGCACTGGCTCCAGTGTTGGGATGACCTGGGGATCTAATCCGGGCTCAGACACTTAGCACCCACCCAGAAACACCTGGCCGTGTAACCTTGATCAAGTTACTTAACCCTGATTGCTTTAAAAAAATTGCTAAGTGGTTGAAGGGGCTGGGACACTCAACCTTCTCACTCTATCTAAGGTATTCTTTTGCTCCAGACCTAAGCCTGTGATCTGAACCAAGTTCATTTCTGAAAGTAGTTTGGACTTTAATGACTTTTTTATCTTTTACTAGTTCAACCCACACTTTAGTGACCTAGAGAAAGGTTATTTAAAGCTTTGGTTTTGGCTTTTGTCTAGTTCTCCTCTGAGGAGGGAGGGGGCAGAAAGGCATTCAATGTACAATTTGAATCGGGTATGGGACAGGTATTTATTTCCTACATACACAAGTAATGCTAGAAACAGAAGATTCACAAATATGAATTTGATCTGATACAACTTTTGGTACAAGCAACTTGGAGGCTGGTCCTTGAAGAGTATCAGAGTGTGCTGTAGTTTTAGACAATTTTGATTAGATATTTTACATATTGCCTTATCTGCCCAAATAACTTGCTGTTGTCTTTTGATAAAACACATTAAGCTTGGTCCATTACTCTTACTGGGACTCTTTTCTCCAAAATCACTGGCATAATTGACAGGGAATCCTGCCCTGGTCACCTATCAACTATAACAAAAACCTGGACATACTCTTCTCAGCATCAGGTACTTAATTACTGAAATTGAAGAAAGAATAAGTAAGAGATAAAGCTTCCAACTCAGTCTCCGGTTAGCCTATGTAGGACATGCACTGCTCGTTGACATGGCTGGGGTGTAGGGATAGGGCTAGCTAACCTCTACCCACCTTATGGGAAGACCTATGGTTATGATGCCACCTGGAGGGTAGAAGGAAGTCTGCCAGAAACTCTCTCCTTTTAATTGACTCTCCTCTCCTTCAACCTTCACCTCTGCCCTGCCCCCACCCCTGCCCACTCCCACCCTCTGCCAAACACAGGGCTAGGGAGGACTTAAGGGACCACTCAGAATTTACATGGCTACCATCAGCTTGGAAGTGTGTTATCCCAAAAGGTCTAAGCACAGAATCACTAATTCCTGTGAGCCCCCAGAAATTTCTGGGGGAACTCCAGGCACATGCTCCCTGGGATGGTTCTTATAGGCTAATTCAACTCCTGCTACATTATCATTATCCTAATACATTCTATCCATCATCTCTCCTAGAGAAAAAAATTGTTACATGCTTGGTATCTGGAACAGAAAGGAATTTACCATGACATGGTATTTTCTTATGAATTTGTCTCCTTTGATGTGCAATAAGTGGGACTGCTTCATAATGGTCCCCTGATGTTTGACAAGATCTCTTTGTTATAATTGTACCACTGCTGGATGGAAAATTCTATCTCTGTCAATTCCTCCTTCGGTTATATTTTGTTAAAGAAATGTCAATATACTAAATACATTGCAATGGTTTTCTACTCCACTTCCCCCAGCCATTATGGCATAGCACTATAGCTTAGAACTATATTTTCCCCTCTCTTATAACAACTTGTTAATTCTTTGTAACTAGTTGGATTTTGGAAAAAACTAGGAAGTTCTGACCCAGTTTAATCAAGAAGTTGTATGTGCATCCATGGAAATCACACACTTTCCATGTTGTCTATTAATATGATATTGAGATAAAGACTCAAGAAACCAAAATTCAATGTCTTCACATGTGCCCTAAAATACAATCTCTGGTCAAGGGAAACTACTCATGAATCACTGTCTGATTTGGGGACCACATATTTTTATTTTCTATTCCCATCTTAGTTAGTGGGCTGAATTTTAGCATTTTGAATATATGACCAATACTATCATGTAGCATGGGTAAGGCTATGATTTAGGGATAAGCCTGGAGAAACTTTCAAGAAGAAGCACTATGAAAGAAGAACAATAGAAGTATTAAAGTTAACTCTGAAGAATTTAAACAGTGTATAGTCCAGTTTTTCATGTGACTTAAATAAGAAAAAGAAATCTTTTGTTTCTCTCTGCGTCCACAGAATGCCCTCTTAGGCACCTGGCAGTAAATAGGCTTTACTTCCTAGATCCAATTTACTTCAGGCCCGTCGCTTTCCATCCCTGAGAATAACTAAGTTTATAAAGATTCCCTAGCCTCCTGGGCTTCTTAATCATGATAACTTGTATCAGTCAGCTTCCCCCCCCCCCCCCCCAAATACGCCCTTTCTCCTGTCTCCCCCCCCCCCCCCCCCCCAGGAAAGAATAACTTTTATAAGGCAATCTGTTGTAATCCAGTCAATTTTCCTTTGGTGGACTGAGGCCACAGAACAGTACATCCTCTGGAGGGGTCATTCTGAAGGATTTACTCCTGTACTATAGAGGTTTAATGTACACCTGTAACATTGACTAGAAAACCTAACCCTGCCTTTGTTTACAGCCTCATTCAGTTTATAAGGTATATGAAGAGTAAAGAAATGCCATTCATTATTTCTCCCCACCTCCATTGATTTGGGTCTGTTATGTGATTGAAAACCAAAGTACTTTAAAAGAAAAAATATACACATTGAATATGGTTTGTGATCTCTTTGGTTTGTCTTTAGGACAATATGAATTCATTAGGAACTACTTGACTATAAGGCAATAGTTTCTCCAAGGACAGGAAAAAGAGGGGGAAAAAGGTAGATGCCAGTGGATATCTATTAGTGTTATAATGTTAGTCATGTTAATAGTTAACAGCTGTCTCTCTCTTCCTAGGCTTCTTAGTTTAATCTAGTTTTATCTACTGTGTTTCCCCAATAATAAGACACTGTCTTATTAATTTTTTTTTGGACAGAAAAACACCAGAGGGCTTATTTTCAGGGGAGGGCTTATTTTAATGAACATTGACAGCAATTTTAATAAACAGGTAAATGTGAACAAAAAAATGTACCTTTATTCAATAATGAATTCAATAAAGAACAGGATGACATGCTCACTGCTGCAGCTCTGATTGGATGCAGCTTGGAGCGCAGCATGCGTTTCATGGGGGAGGAGACGGTGCATACAGAGGGTACCGTAATGTAGCGTGTAGCGCAGGGGATCACCTTCACTACAGTAGCAATCTCAATAGGGCTTATTTTCGGGGGAGGGCTTATTTTAGAGGATTCTTACACAGTAAGGGGAGGGCTTATTTTCGGGATAGGTCTTATTATCGGGGAAACACGGTATTTTCATCTTTTTTCTTTAACCCCTTTCCCCCTTCAGTTTGGTATTTAAAGTACTCTAAGATCTGGCCCACATTTTGCTTCTTCACTCTTAATTTTCCAATCTGTTTATAAGAATATGTCCTTCAGTGACACTTTTATTCACCATCAACTAAAAATACCTTGTCTTTTCACATCTCCTTATTTCTTCTCACACTATTCCATTTGCCTATAATGCCATCCCTTTTCCCTTCCATTCTACAATTTCTTTAACATTGAGTTCAGAACTCAGGTCCTCTTTAAAACCTTCCTGATCAGTCCAATCTGAAGGGATACTCCTTTATCTATGGAAAATATATTCAATACAATTACTTGATAATTAATCATAAACTGCTTTGTGATATATGTTTTATTCTTGCTTTGAATTGTTATTCATATCCTATATTTTTATTTCACTTTGCACATGTTTATACTTTATTTCTCCAAATGAAGTGAGTGTAGGTTCCCAAGGGCAGGGATGACATCTTTTTCCTAAAATGAGTTCCTTTTATCAAATAGAAGCTCAAAAGTGTTTATTAATTTGATCTGATTTCTACCTAGCTTATCCCAACATACCTCACTATAGTGCAGGTTTCACAGACTCATGTGGTAACTTCTGAAATAAGTAGGAGGCCATTTATCACTTGTATTTTTCATCCCTTCATAACCTAACTTCTTTTACTTCTGTCTCTTATTATAGCACTGGCTGTATTTTCCCTTTAACCTGAATTTTTCTCCCACTTTCTGAGCACAGATCATAATCCCCATCATTAGAATGCTACCAGGTATGTTGTTTGGAGCTTGGAAAACAGTTACTATCACTATAATTCTGGCTAACTTTCAATTCAATTCAGTAAGCATTCATTAAACACCTACTATGGGTCAGATGCTGTGGTAGGCTCTAAGAATAAAAAGAGCAAAATGAAGCTATGAATTTATGAAATTCTTAGATTTTGTTGAAGACTGTTATTGGTCCTATTTTCTGCGGATAACCAAGTCTATTAAAATGATGAAAACCAAATGACCAACCTTTCACTCTAGCAAAGGTATTAGAATTACAACTGCCTCTTGGCCTCAGATGAAAACAGAGCCAACTGAGGAGTGTAGATTATTTTTTTACATATCTATAGAATATTATTTAGAACATTAGTTGGCAGAGTCAGTTTTACTGAAGCAAAAGTACAGCTGTTAGATGTTGGTGTTTTACAAAGAAATGTTTGCAGGAGAAAGACCACAGAGCCAAAATATAGTTAGTTTAAAATAATTAAATTAAATATATCCAAGCCATAAATAGAAATGATTTAAATGTGGGCTGGAATGCTGCATAAAGACAAATATATTTATTTTCCTATCACAGTCATTTTCAGTGTATATATCATCAGAATATGGACATAGTATGGACATATACATAACTGATGTTATACTGTTCCTTTTACATATTTTTTCAATCCATAAACATTTATATACATATAAAGAACCTGAATGGATTTATACAGTGGTTATATTAATATAATTTTTACAGAAAGTGTAAAAGAAATAAAAACTTGTATCCTTTTATCCTTCTACTTGTATCTCCTTATTTATCATGATCTTTACTTTGAATGTATTCATTTACTGTGATATAAATTTCATTTGCTGTTATGTGTTCCATAGATCCTGGAACCCTGAACCTGCCTGGGTTTTCCAGGCACAAAATATAGTTGCATTACCTTCTCAGAGCCCTCTTATTTAATGCTATTATTCTTTTTGAAAAAATAGAGAAAACAAATGTAGCTTGTACTCATGTCTTTGATCGTTCGACACTGTTCTCCTAGAATGGCCCTGACATCTCTTTTCTCCTTTTCACCCTGCCCAGCACAATCTTCTCCTAGACTCCTCGCCGGCCTTCAATAAGGACAGTATGTGTTGTGTAGCAGCTGCAAAAGGCCTCACAAATGCTGGCTGACGAGAAGTGACAGCTCTGTATATCTCTCACTGGCACTGACAGCTGACAGATGGATACCACTCACACACAGAAAAAAAAGCCCCCAGGATGATTCGCCAACATTACTCTCTGTTCATAGGGGCCACATTTGATTGAGTACTGCTCAGAATAATAAGCCCTTGTCGATCCACAGCAGAACCAGTTCTTTCTCATACAATGTCCTGATTTTTTTTTCTCCTGAAACACGTTACAAACATATATACTGAAGTGCTGCTTTGTGGGGTGGTTGTTTACCCATTCACATCCAGCCTTGTTTTAGGGAAAAAAAAGAAAAGGAAAGATTAAGAAAGGGAGATGGAGGGGGAGAGAGACAGAGACAGAGAGAGAGACAGAGAAAGAGAGAGACAGAGACAGAGACAGAGAGACAGAGAAAAGAAAAGGAGAGACACCTTGCTTGACCTTATTTCTGTGATCTCAGTGAGTTGTTAAAGACAGAAAACTGTCTGTGTATAACTTAGCTTAGTTTCTATTCCTTGATATTTCCTTCATCTCCTCAATCTGTTTGTTATTATCTTTCAGATTGTTTTTACTTCTTTCCATAGATCAACTCATCTTTAAAAGCTTTGCTGGTTGGTTAGTTGGATGACAGTAACATAAAAGTGGATGAGGATGCACATTGATGTAAAGAGTGGAAGGGGAAAAGGGAGGGAAGGGAGAAAGAAAGATAGTAATAAACAAAAAAGAGACATTCTTCCATATGGATAGATGGATAAAGACAAAGAAAACAGAAAACTAAAGTATCTCCAGATACAGGAACGGAAAATTTCCCCATGTTCTTTTTGTAGTTTAGAATAGGATAACTTTTAAATCTTTTGCCATGGTTCTTCTATTGCCCAAATTGCTCAATTATGTGCACCTCAGGAGGTGGGTTCTTTGCCAAGAGCCATTTTGCCTTAGGAGAAAGCTTTCTCTGTGGTGGCACCCTGTCCAACTGCCAGAATATAGTGAGAATAGAAGATGCATTCTCTATGACCAAAGAATCTGAAAACTGACAATCCCAAGATAAGAACAAGGAAAACACACATCAAAATGGGGTGAAAGCATCTTATAGTCTACAGCACGGATGTTTAAAACATGATTAATAGTGTCACATTGCACAAAGAACCTCTCTTAAGTAACGTTGCACTATTTTAGAATCCTCTTTTCTATATCAGGCATCAGAACTTTCTTTTGGTAGTGTTGTTTGAGAAATTGCATGGGTTGGAGGTAGTGGGCTGAGGTTCATGTTTGTGACAAAGAGGGATCTGTGTGCAATTAGTGATTTCTTGATAAAATATAATTTGTTCATCTCCCTCTATCTTCCCCAGGTGATATCTCTGCATTCCAATCTTCAGCATCTTGGTGGCTGTGAAATGCTTCTAGTTTAGGAACTGATATGGATGGCAGGAAAAGGGAATGAAAAACCTGGTTTGCCTTGGCTTCAATACTCTTACATTGGCTTCTATACCTATTTTCATATCAGAATCTTCATTAATCTTAGGTTGCTATGTCATTTTAATGTGTTTCAAAGTACTTGTCTCACAACAGGTGCCAAAAGTATTATTAGCCCTATTTCACAGATAAGGAAACTGATATTGAGAGAAATTAAAGGACTTTCTTGAGGTAATTTAAGATGAAGAAATGATGGAAGGAGAATTGGAACCCAGGGCTTTTGATTGCAAGTTTAGTACTCTTTCTATTACATCAAAAAACCTATTAGCAGGATAGAGCCCAATTTCAGGTTGTAGGTGGGGGGTAGGAAAGAGCTATTTCAGAGGCATATTTTATAGTATTTTGTATTGGGATAGAAGAATTACCAGACCTTGGGCTAGGTAACCACCCATGTGTTGACATACTCTTGCTGCCCACAAAAT
The DNA here is from genome assembly GCF_028583685.1 of Petaurus breviceps papuanus. Lineage (NCBI taxonomy): Eukaryota > Metazoa > Chordata > Mammalia > Diprotodontia > Petauridae > Petaurus > Petaurus breviceps. The sequence continues at coordinate 2,108,059 of NW_027185887.1, read as the reverse complement.
ATTCAATGCCAAGGGCATAGTCTATGTAGTATAGTAGAGATGCTTATGCAGTGATCTTTCTATGCCAAGCTACTCTGAGTGAACCTAAGTGGAGGGAACTCTTCTCTCATCAATGTGATTATCATTTTGACCTTGTCCAAGCAGCCTAAGGAAAAACTGCCTCAGATTTACCCTGGACTTATTCTCCAACATGAGCAAAATAGTTTTAAGAGAAGAAGAAATGAAAGAAAGCAAATCACCTGAGAAGTTATTTATCCAGTGAATTCCTGTATACAAAGAGGAATAGGAAACCCAACAAATGTCAGTGGTGTTTCATCAAATTTACAATGATTAATGAATACATAGTGTTAGCAATCTTGAAAGTCAGTTCATCCACTTCTATTTTTAGCCAGATGATATGCATATGTAAAATTACAAAGTAACATGACACGTTCTATAAGTCACAGATAAAAATCAGGCTTACGATGCATTCCTATATATAGGGACAATTAGTGTACTCACATATTATGAGAATTGGTATATACATATTTTACTATCCCTTCCAACAAAATTAATAGGAATGGCCTTATAAGTTTGCTATGAATATAATGGTTGAAGTGATCCTTTAACATACAGACATGTTTTTCCCTCTAGGAAAGACTCTGAGGAAAAAAGCACAAAGAGCTTTACATATCAGAGATAATGAAGCTTCTAAATCTCCCCCAGGCAAATGGCAATAGTTTCCTGTGTCTTGTGCTATGATCTTCAAACAGCAATCACAATGTTAACTAATTCTAATCACCTAATTTATCTCTCACAACTTTATGAAAACTTCCTAGACCTGATATATTCCAGGTGAACTTGGGAGGGGGATGTTTCATTAGGGAGAACATTGGAAACGCATGGGGAAAGGACTCCTTTTATTCCATGTGTTCTTTTCACTCCCAACTAAATAAGAACAGGCTTCACGAAACTGAATCTTGGCACATTGCTCAGTCTGATGTGAGGGAGAAAATTCTGTGACATTATATAAGCTAAAATTAAGAAAGCAGGTACCAGTGAGAAATTGTCATTGGCCTATATGCACCCAGCACATATCTTCCTAATTCCATCCAATTCAATGATTATTAAAAAAGAATCTACTATAAGCAGAGAACTGTTTAAAAAAAAAACTAATGTCCTGGTAAATTAATATACACAGCCCATGATTATCTGCAGATTAATTATCAGCATGATTCAGGGGAGGATTGCTGACTAGAGAGTAAAGCCCATGAATTTCAGCCTTGGATCTGTCACTTACCACCTGTGTGATCAGTCACAACCTCTGAGCCTCAGTCCCATCTTCTCCTATAATGAAAGGGGTTACACTAGATAATCTCTAATGATCCTTTCACTTTGGAGTCATGGCATTATGATCTTCTCCCTGAGGGCAGGGACATTTTATTGGTCTAGTTGTGGCATAGTAAAAGAGCATTGAGCTTGTGTCAGAAAACTTGGGTCGAAATTGCCTCTGACTGTTTACCAAGCTCTATTACTGAGGATAAATCATTTAGCCTCTCTAAACCTCAGTTTCCTGACTCAGAATAATTCTTAGTCTTTATAGATCGATGGTGAGGAAAGTGCTTTGATATATATAAAGCACTATATAAAAACAAGCTCACATTATTATCATCTTTATATTCCACTAAATACAATGGAATTCAGTACTTTATACATAGTAAATCCTCCATAAATGTGTTGATTGAATGACTGACCTGTGACTACATTTTAGACTCAGGCTAGTTTCTTTCCTTGCCACCCAGTATGCTCTGGTCCACTTCCTTCTCTTGTCAGTAGTAAATACTTAGCAAACAGACACCATTTTTAAGAATCACCTAGTCAAGGATGGAAAACCTGCCTCCTGGAGGCCACACTTGGCCCTCTATGGGCTCAAGTGTAGCCCTTTGAATCCAAACTGCACAGAACAAATCCTCTTAACAAAAGGATACTTGGACTCAGATGAAAGGCTGTGTCCAAGGACTTAGAAAGTTACAAGTGACCTCAAGGCCACAGGTTCCCCACCTGGATAGAAAAAAATAGAAGTGAAAAAGTAAATTTTCTGCTCAATGAAAAATATTGCTTTCAAAATCCAAATGAAAATGATCAGGGGTTCCCTTCTGATAGTAAATATATAATTGTCTCTGTATATTGGGAGGAGACAATAATATTAACAATGCGGAGTTGGGAGAAATAACTGGGAAGCAAGGCTACATGCAAAAAAGAGAAAAAAAATTATGAACAAGGCAGAGTGAATAGGCAGTAGAACAAAATATGTAGCCTTTCTCTTAGTGTAGAAAAGAAATAGGACAAAGGTGAGAAAACAGGACCTAAAAATCTTAGAACCCTTTCCTCAGCCAAACATGAGAGAAGTGATGATATGCGTCAGGATCTCCCTCTTTTTCAAGGGTAAGTTCATGGAAAGCTTTATACTGAAAGTCCCCTGTAAAGCTTGTTCACAAGGCTTGCCTTTCTAGCCAAACTTTGTCTTTCTGGTAGTGCAAATTCAATGAGATGTGCATGCTCATTACATTTTTATATAGTTTTTAATGATAAGATTTATCCTGAAATAAGCCAATATAAGAAAAGCATTCTTATCAAAATGTAACACAACAGTAAAGTCTTTTTTTCTGTGGGTCAAAATCATGACGTCTTTTCCTTTGTGCTTCTTATGATGAAGTATCAAGTTTGAGTTTTTCAGAAGTATTTATATTTTTTAGACATTTGTGTTTTATTCTCCCTTTTACTTGTAGCTAATTTTAGTGAGAAACACTAGATTTGGGGGCAAGGAAATGTGCATTCAAATCCCCTTTATGACACTAGTTGGGTGACCATGGTGAATTATTTCCCTACTTTGAGGTTCATTTGCTTCATCTACAAAATGGAGAGAATCTACCTACCTCACAAGTTGTTTTAAGTAAAGTGTTTCATAAAAACACATATGCTCTTAAGAACAGAAGTCATTTTTATAATTCTTAGACAAAGGAATCCCACTTCACCTGATACATAATTCTGTGATTCAATTCAATTCAACAAACATCCATTAGGAATATACTAGAGACAGGACACTTGTTCGTTCAGTCATTCCCTCTCTCAGTCCCATCTTATATTTTCTCTACTTTTCTACTGGATCCTTCCTCATTGTAAATAACATGTCCAGATTTCCAAATTCTAAAAATAAAACAAAAATCCTCATTTTACCCTCCCATCATCTCCAGCTCTAGTGTTTTATCTCCCCTTCATTTCACAGACAAATTCCTGGAAAAAAATCCAACTACATTGTCGGCTTATTCTTGACTGCCTATTTGATTCTAGACCACTGATTCTAGACCATAGGATTCTGAGATCACCATTCTATTGAAACTGACCTCTGCACACTTAACCCTCACCTAGGACATCAGAATTCTTTATTTCTCTGTGACTACTTCTCTAACTTGGGCAATCTCCCATCCCTTGAGTTTTAGCCTTTTTTCCTAGTTATCATTAGATGTCTGACTACTCCTTCTCAGACTCACCCATAAAGTGTGAGTATCTCCAAAAGATCTGTGCTAAATACTCTTCTCTCCCCCCACTCTCTCTTTGAATTCATGAGCTCAGATGGGTTCATCATTATTATTATGCAGATTGCTCTCAAGTCTAAACATCCATCCCTAGTCTTTCTCCTGAAGTCCCATGCTGCATCACCCACACCTTATTGGACATGTTTACCTAGTAATCCCATACACATCTCAAACAGAACTCTATCTCCTTCACAAAATACTTCCATATCTTTTCCAGACTGTCAAACATATCATCCTTGATCTGTACAGTTTCTCTACCTCAGTGTCTCTCTCCATATTTCCATTCACTTCACACCCATTTCTAATCAGTTGCCTAATAGTGCATATTCTACTCTCACAACATATTTTCTCATCCATTCTCTCCCAACCCCATTCATTCACCAAATCTAGTTCAGTCTTCATCACCTACCAAGTGGGTTGTTTCTACATCTTCCTAATCAATTATCCTGTTTCCAGTCTATCTCCTATCCAATCTGCCCTCTTTAGAGCTGTCAAAATAATCTTTCTAAAGCATAGACTTGACCATGTCACTTTCTACTCAAGAAGCTCCCATGATTCCCTGTTGCATTTAGGATAAAATACAAACTCCAAAAGATGGACTCAAGTCTTTCCCAATCTAAATTGAGCCTACTGTTGCAGTCAAACTGACCTACATATTCCCCTTTGCACACTTTCCCATGCTTAGACTTCATTCCATCTTTACCCTTGCCACTTAAAAAATCCTTAGACTCTAAGAGTAAGTTTAGGTTCCACCTCTTATGGGAAAATGTTCCTGATCTCCTTAAATATTAGTAACTAAAAATAGGAAAAGGTCCAATATGTAAAATTATTTATAGAAGCTCTTTATGTAGTAGCAAAAGGAAAAAGAATTCACCACCACTACCCTCCAGAAACTAAAGGGCTGCCCATCAATTGAATGGACAAATGAGATGTGACATATGAATGTGATGGAATACTTTTATATTCTAAGTGAGGAAATAGATTATATCAAAGAGATATGGAAGGACATAAGAACCAATAAGAGTAAAATGAGCATAATCAGAGCAATTTATACTATAACATAAATTTTATAAAAAGGAACAAGTTTGAAGTTATAAACTGATGAAGGACGAAATAAAAAGAGCCTGGAGAACAACTTATACAATAACAACACTGTAAAGACAAATTTTGAAAGCTATAAGATCAATACAACAAGCATGCATGATTTCATATGACCAATGATAAAACATACTATCTCCTGACAGATTCAGGGTACGGAAGGAATCATTTTTGGTATATAGCCTGTGAGGGAATTTGTTTTGCTTGACCATGCATATTTGTTATAAGGAATTTCTTCCCTTCCCCCCCCATGGGGTGTGAGGTAAGAGGGAGAGTAAATAGATACATTAAGAAAATGCTAAGGGGCAGCCAGGTTGCACAGTGAGTAAGAGCACCGGCCCCAGAGTCGGAATGACCTGGGATCAAATCCAGGCTCAGACACTTAGCACCCACCCAGAATCACCTGGCCAAGTAACCTTGAGCAAGTTACTTAACCCCAATTGCTTTAAAAAAAAGAAAATGCTAAAATAGGAGGTTCAGGATTGGGGAGGCGCTGAAGATGAAGAATAGCACATGCATTTTCAGATGAGGTCACTATTGTTAGTTTTGATTAATTGATTTGCTCAGTAACTTTGTTTTATGAGACTTCCCATTGAATAGGAAAAATCTGTAAATGTTTGTGATGTAAAAACAAACTACATCAATAAAACTTTAAAAAATTATGAAGGTTCCCTTAAATGATTTTGTCTTTACTTAACTCATTACTTGTTTCACAATAGAAATGGGATCATCTTGAAGAACGAGACTACTTGTCTTTTTTATTAAATCATTGTGTGTCCAGTGTCTAGCAAACTGACTTGCATGTGATAGGTTACTAATAAACATTTGATAAATTGAATTTCAATAAATAAATAAACATTTATTAAGTACCTAGTATGTGGTAGGCACATGCTGAGTGCTAGGGGTATAACAAAGGGCAAAGAATTGCTTTCAAGAAGATCATATTCTAATGGGGAACATAGCATCAACAACTATGTACAAGAAAGATATATTGAAGATAAGTTGGGGATAATCAACAAAGAGAAAGCCCTAGAATTAAAGGGGATTAGGAAAGGCCTGCTGTGGAAGGTGGGATTTTAACTGGAACTTGAAGAAAGCAAAGGAAGCCTGTGCATGTTGATGAGGAGGGAGAGAATTCCCAGAAAAGAGGAAAGTCAGTGAAAATGTCCAGAGTTGGGAGATGGAATATTGTGTGCAATTCACTTCCCTCTTAGGACACAGGCCTCTCTTGTGGGAAAAGGGAGACTAGAATTGAATGAGCCCAATTATGTAGAGAAATAAAATGATGAAAATACCCTCTTAGGAGTCAACTATTCATAGAAGAAGAATTAATTCCTCTAGGGACACTCATTAAGCTCATCATTATGTACCTTGCAAAAAAAGAATAAAGGGAAAGTCAGCCACTTCTACCTGCAAGGGAATTTTTTGTTTTCTAATTCATCACAGAACCAATCACAATAAAGTTATAACAATATTCTGTGAGAATGCAAAGCAAGCTTAGAAATAACTGGAGCCAGGTCTGGAGTCCAGGTGCTCAGATAAGTGCTTTCTTCATGTGACCACAAGGTCATTGGAATTTAATCATTTAAAATAGCATATACCCCTTGACATTTGATATGGCATGAATAACTGATATTTGACCAGAGGGTAAGATTGTGGGGTGTGCTTAGAAGGCTGGGTTTGCTCAAGGATACAGGTAGCTAGTCAACTAGCATTTATGAAACATCTGCCATGTGGTAGGCACTGTGCAAAGCACAGAGGATATAAAGGTTAAAAAAAAAACAGACCTTACTCTCAAGGACCCCACGGTCTAATGAGGAAGACCACATTCAAATAACTTCATAAAAAAACCGAGACAAATACATAATAAATCAGGGTAACTCTAGAAGGAGAATATTAATATTAAAAAGAATTGGTTCAGGATTTCTGCAAAAGGTAAGATTTTAGTCAAGGTTTTATGGAACACCAGAGGTAAAGAAGAGAAGGGAGATCCTTTTGGGCTATGGGAGACAACTAGAGAATAAACACAGAGTTGAGAGATGTAGTGTCTTATGTGAGGAACAATAAGGAGTCCAGTGTCACTTGGCAATGACCTGGGTTCATACCTTGCCTCTGGTACCTATTAGATATGTGACCATAGGCAGTCACTTAACCTTCATGACCCTCAGAGATTTCTCTAAGACTATAAGTTATAGATGGGCTGTTAGTTCATGAAATAACAGGTCCTCCCTTAATACACCTGACTTGAGGTGTTGCAGCAAAGTCTAAATTATCCTTGTCAAGCATGTTGTAAAGGGAGATTCTTTTCCGAGATAGATGGCCTTTAATGTTCATTCCTGAATAATAGAAAGATGGGTGTGTATGTGTGTGTGTATGTGTGTGTGTGTGTGCTTGTTTTACAGTAGATCTGAGGTGCCAAGAAGGGAATATGTTTGCAATCTATTTTTTATTAAACCCAAAATCCTAGTAATGGACTTCTTTCATTGCAGATTGATATTCTCTACAACATATAATCATAGACAGTTGCCCAGGGCACTGAGAAATAAATAATTTATCTAGAGTCACTCAGTCAATTTATATCAAAGGCAGGACTTGAATTCAGTTCTTCCTGACTCTTAATCCAGCTTTCTATCCACAATCCTGCTTGTTTGTGTTTATATGATGTTTGTATGTGCATGTGCATGTGTGTCTGTGGTATGAAATGAGAAGGTTGGTGACCTAAATTATGGAGCACATTTGTAATGCAGATCAGCAATCATATCTCATTCCACATGCCAAACAGTAGTAGCTTAATCAGTCACCCTGGACTGCAGTGCAAAACAGTAGTTAAATACATTCAGGACCCAGACTTCACATATACAAATGCATATAGATATATGCATGTATACATGCACATATATACACACAAGCACACACATGCATACATGTATACACACATGCATACACACGGTGTGCACACATATCCATTCCCACACATGTACACATGTGTACACGTGCACACACAGCATACACGTGTGCATATATGCACACATGCACGTGTATACGCACAAACCTCTATGCATACACATTCATATGTTAACACACATTTGCACATACATGTACACACACGTGTGCACACACATTACAAACATACCTATACACATTCTCTATCATCTCTCTCTCCACAGATATGTGTGCCTTTTATGTTAGCAACTTTTGTTCTTGCTTTAATTCACTTTATACAGAAGTATATGATGTATAATGATACCTACTGGAAGTGTTGGATTGATGCAAAAGAACTGGTTACCTATAAAAAGCACTTGTTAAACTAGGTATTTTCTTTAGAAGGGCTCAGTTTTTGATATCCTATTAATTTTTTTCCCTAGCATACTCAATCATTATACCATTATAAACAAATAAGCCTTCAATTTATACTGTTCTAAACTTAATGTTTGGTTAGGGAAATGACTTCATCATAGTGATTTGGAGGAATTCACAAGAAATAGCTTCCATTTGAAAACCCTTGACATGGAGAAGGGATCACATGTGAAAGACTCAGGAAGCACAACTTTAATGCTTCTCTGAAAGCAACCTATAGGCTAAAGGATTATTCATAGATAATCATGGATTAATTGTGAATATAAAGAAAGAAGGTCTTTTGTTGTTTGTTTTTTTAAATCAAAGCTATTGCTTGAGGGCAGACTCCAGTGCCATGAAAGCCCAAATGTTTTCTTTATCAGAGTTCATTTTCTGGCACCTGAAATCATTTCTTTCATGTATGATAGGGAACAACGAAGCAGCATAGCTCCCTAGAGATGAGTGATTGTTACCATGGTCTCATAACATATTGGCAGCCAATGTGGCATCCATGTACACCTGTCACTCAAATGGAGTGAAATGCAGATGTGTCAAGGAACTGATGTTCAGTCACTGGGAAGTCCCTGGCTGGCACCCATCCCCCACCTCACAGAAGAAATCACCCACCCCAGACCCTTTCAGGTCACACATGTGCCAGTGGATTCAGATTTGATCAGGTCTATTAATGCTATGACCCTGCACTACCATATCTGTAGGGCAACTCCCCCCAAAAGATAAATGTACTACAGAAGAAAAAAAAATGATTCCACACTTATTCTTTTCCAAGCCAAGTGAAGAAGGGACAGGGCCTAAATAATCTCCATTCTCACTTCAGTGAATCCTTGTACGAACTGATACAAAATGAAGTGAGCAGAAAAAGGACAATTTACACAGTAACAACAGCATTGCAAAAAACAAACAACTTTGAAAGATTTAAGAATTAATCAAGAAAAAGATTAATCCCATTTCCAAAGGGTTAATTATGAAGCATGCCACCCTCTTCCTGACAGAGAAGATCTGATGCACTCACTCTGGGTGCAAAATAAGACATGGTTATGACCAATGCAAAAATAAGTTTTGCTTGACAATGAATATTTGTTAGAAGGGTTTACTTTTCTCTTAAATTGTTGAGGAGGAGGGAGAAAAATACAATTTTGTAAGTGAAAAATTATTTTAAAATATCATTCCCCCTATTTTCAGCTGTGAACTGAAATGGAGCTCTTTAGAAAGTTGTTTCCTGAACTTTTTTTTTCCCAAAGCCTGGGAAATTTAACAATGAATGCCTTAAAAGAAAGTTCAGGATAATCCCAAATTCTTATTTTGAGTAGATTCTGGTTGCTGGTAGCTGTAATGTGGTTCAAGGAATTAAGGGTTTAGTGATATCTTATGCCTATAGCAATTTGAAAATAAATTTTCTCTATTTTTATGATAATTATCTATGTAGGCAAAAATCTGTAATTTTATCAACATGAAGAACTCTTGGTTTGGTATGGGAATGCTGTCTTCCACAACAAATTTATGATTTTTAGGAGATAAATTCTAATGAGTTCCTAAGTCTCATAGCTAAGAAGTCATTTAGTGAGTCACAATGAAACTAATTCCTCCTACCTCTGAGCCAGGACTCTTATTTAGCTTCATTGCCTTTACTTGATGATAATGAAGATCTTTAAAATATTTAAATTCAAATTTGAGAAAATGGACTGACTTTAGGTGTAAACTCCCAATAGATCAGCAGTTTGGTGGTTGTGTATTATTGTTTGTGCTTAAGTCTAGTTTGAGATCTTAACTCATAGGAGTTAGAGCAGGAAGAACCCTAGGGATCATCTAGTCTGAACCCCTCATTTTATAGATAAGAAAATCAAGTCCCAGAGAAGTTAAGTGATTTGAATACAGATCTCCTGACTCTTAAGTTATTTCAACTATCTCACAATGTCTGTTACTGGACAGTAACTGTAACTGATTTATGATATGAAAATGCAAAAACAAAAACTATATAAAGCAGAGATGGGTGTGGGGAAGCAGCCCTTTACATCATGGTTTTGTAAATACATTGGAAAATTTTCAGTAAATTCTGTTGCCAGACTATATCAAAGGTCCCGGCATTTAAAAGTGCTTATTATCTTGGTGGCAAGATGATGAATTTTCTAGCCATGGCAACTAAGACATGGTGATCAGAACCCCCACTGTGATCAGGCCACCAAAATTGAGAGAGTGTGGATAGCCCTTGTACTCCATCAGAGTGAAATAACTGAGCTTTGCACTTTGTTAGAAAGCATAAATTGTTAAAATAAGAAACTACCAGATGGTACTCCCACTCCCTACTCCCTAATGTTTGCACCCCCTGTGAACTCTTTATGGAAGGTATGCCCAATTCTCCCCCCTCTTAATCTTGCAAGTGTCTCTGCACATGGGGCCATATTCCAGTGTCTCTGAATATCTCCTTTGGGAAAGTCCCAGGGTCTTTCTTACAGCAAGGCATTTGTTTATTTTTTTGTCTCAAGGTCCAAACTGCTTGCACAGGGTACATTTTGTGATATACCTTGAACACTAGAATGGTTTAACACAGTGCCAGGATTATGGCAAGCACCCAATTATCTATCTATCTATCTATCTATCTATCTATCTATCTATCTATCTAT